>NC_068349.1:7368164-7700688 GCF_014633365.1 Diospyros lotus | reverse complement strand
CTTCAGGAGTATTGCTCACAAGGACATGGACCTCACAAAAGCAAAAGATAACATAATAACATGAAATACAATTATCCGTCCAAGAATCCCAAACAAGAACATCAGGAAATCATTGTGAACTAAGAGAATAATTGATGGGTGGCATAATAAGACACATATTAAGATACTAAAGTTGTAGATATTCACCACTTGAAAAAATAGCTGATGACTCCATAAACAACTCAACCTCCACTCATATATTACTTAAGAGGTGAAAAGCAAAAGCAAAAAGAAAAAGGTTCTTCAAGTGTGGATCAGGTTTGCCTTTTATCTATACTTCTTTGTTTATAAGAATAGACTTCATTTGCAAATCAAATAAAAAGATGCTGTGAGGGTGCCAGCTGCAATACAAACCAGAAAGCGATGAAATAAAGGCATTATCCTGCTGCAAATGACCTCAAGACACCATGAAGTCAACGAAACCTATAAAGGAGTTACAAGAAGAGCACGTACATTGTTGTCAAGCCAAACAAAAGACAAAAACTTTTCTTTTTACAATATGCACCAATGAGCTCTATACCACCAAGGCATCTCCAATTACTATGACTCCACAAATGCCATATCAAACATAGAAGCCACATGTTCTTCATCTTTCTACTCATACAGATTCTGACACCACTATAATACTAAAATAACTCTCAATATCAACTCCAGGCCTGTTCGTTAAACTCTATCTACTGAAAGCATAAAGCCCCATTACACCATCAGGCTGCCAATCATTTTTCTCCGTCCACTCTGGTTTTTCGCTGTTAAGAATTAGTTGGTGTTGTACATAAGTAGTTAGCTTAGGTGTTCTAGGTAATAGAACTTTTACCTAGCAGGTAAACATATATATATATATATATATATACCTGAAACCTAACTGAATTAATACAATCTCTGAGTTTCTCTCTGTATTCTCTCTTCTTGGCCTGCATTTACACAACTCACCATAAGTTAGTGTGTCTTGCAGTTGAGAAAGCATAGAGGGCAAAGATTTTCAAAAAGCAATTTTCAGTGACGACATTGTTATCGCCGAAGAAAAGGTTGCAAACATGTATCCGGCCTTCTGATAGGTCTGCAACCTAACTATATTGTTCGAAAAGTAGCTATTCTCTGACAAAGGTGCTCTTGAGTTCTTGCTTTCATGGAATCAGAGCCACAGAGAGTTGAATTGGAGTAGACCCTCTGCTTCGATCAGGCATTCAGGAGAATTCAGGTTCATTTCTTGCATCAATTAGTCAGGAAACATCTTGTGATCTAGATTGTTCTTGACTGCATCATTCTTTTTCCCTCTGATCTGCATACTTGATTGTGATCTGCATCCTGATCGGATCAGATCTAAGACCTTTGTTGCTTCCTGCATTTGGTTCATTGGAAGCTAGGGTTTGTGCATTCTGTTCATTGTTGTCTCTGTCTGGTTGCATCTAGCTACTTCTTTCTCCTGATTCATCATGTCCAGTTCTGAGGTTCTCTGTTCCAATCCTTTGGTTGTTCCAAACCTGTCTGGTTCACAAGCCATCAGCACTGAGAAGTTGAATGGGAAGAATTACTTTTCCTCGTCAGCTTCAGTGAAGATGTGGTCAAAGGTCAAGGAGTCCGTGATCATCTCACTAAACAGCTAAGTGATATTCCTGAAAGTGATAGGACTCCTGTGGGAGAAGGTAGATGCATAATTTGTGTCACTGTTGTGGCAATCTATTGACTCTGATCTAGTGTCTCTCTTCCAACTCTATGAAAGTTGTGCAGACATCTGGTCACATGCTCAGAAACTATATACAAATGACATTGTGCATTTGCATACTGTTATCAGCACTTTGTTTAGTTTGAGGGAAGGGGATTTGAATATGGTTATATGTCTCAGTAAAATTCAGTCAGCTGTCACAATTTTAATAAAATGCTTCGTATTGTCACACACTAGGGTTGGGCTAGGGTTTAGAAAGGGAATTGAGAAGATTAAGAGAGCGAGAGAGCAGAATTGGGAGGGAGAACTCAGATGGAAGGAAAGGAAACAGCAAGGGAGAGCGAGAATGTTCGAGAGACAAGAGAGGAAGGTAAAAGAGAGTGAGAGAGATAACAAGAAAATATTCAATTCATTTTTCAACTTGAATTCCCATCCTCTAGCTGTGACTTATTTATAGCCTCACAGCCCATGCACCCATGTGCAATACAACCAGAAATCATAACTACCTATAGCTAAGGACAAATACCCATAACAGAAAGGAAAAGAAAATTACAATTACTGCCCTTGGAATGTGACACGTATTCACAGCAGATATTTTAAAACAGGGTGTTCAGCAAAATAGTTGTTTATGGTGCTCACCGTTGGCTGGTTTAGGATCTGATTTGAAGGCTGTGGGAACACAGATTTTGAGTGGATCTCTGATTGCAAATATGGAGGATGTTTTGCTATGTTGCTGTGTAGCACACAAACTGTTAGGGCGTGTTTGATGGGGGAGGAAAATGAGAGTGGAATTCATTTTCCATCCAAATTCCAATAAATTCCATCAAACAATTTTTTTTTTTTTTCCATAGAATTCGAACTCCATCTTAATTCAAAAAGTGAAGATTTTCCTTGAAATCAAGGAATTGGAATTCTTAAGGGGTGGGGTGAGAATTGGAATTCCATGAAATTAGAATTTCGCCCCACTTTCCACCCCCAATCAAACACACCCTTAAAGTTTGCACTAAGTTAAGACATCCAACATTACACAGAAGCATAAAGCAACAAGAAGTTTGGTTATTCATGTTAGTTGAATATATAATGGTACTACCTTTTTTAATGGTACTTACCGGTTTCCGTTTATTTTTTGTTTCTTGTAAAAGTCGCTCCTATCCTTTATAAATAGAGGGTTGTCTTGAGTTATTTCATTATGACATATCGGGTACAAAGTGAGAGAAAAGCCTAGAGGATTAGACTTTGTAATCTCCGAGGGATAGCTCGTGTAAAGAGCTGTGAGAGAGTGTGTATCAATTGTATTCTTGATAGTGGAATTCTGTCACCTACCTTCAGTCTGGACGTAGGATCATCAAGCAATTGATGATCTGAACCAAGATAACTCTCTGCCTATTGTATCTTGTTTTCTTGTCTTTTATTCTGTTTGTGTCATGAGTGTGAAATTGAGATTTGTAAGGGACAATCAATTGTGTAACACACACTTTTTTGGATTCTTCTCTGTCGAATTGGGAGCACTGTAATGCACTCAATCTTGGCCAATTCCAGTCACACACACATGATTTGAATCCCAAAATACATAAACAGAAAATAAGAACATAAATAGAAATCAAATGACAATGAAAGAAATACACAAACCACAAGAAGACAGTCGTTTATCCTGGCTCAGATTATCAAATGATAACCCTACATCCAGCCTCTTGATCCTGAGAGCAATCAACTAAGAACTTCGAAAAATCATTACAAGAATCCCTCACACGAGTACAATCACTTATGAGATTACAAACACTATCTTGAACTCTAGGATTTTCTCTCAATCACAGCACTCGTTACAATAGAATAAATGATGCCCAAGCGACTGCCCTATGCCTTCTATTTATAGACATTTTGGGCGGACAATACAAGGAATATAAAAGATAACACAAAACCTATTATACCCCTCATACATATGCTACTGTTAGACACAACCTAACTTAACTAATTCTGCCGCTTGAGTATAATTGGACTCCACTGATTTCTTCTAGGATACACTTGATGCAAACACGTAACATTCTCCAACTGTTGAAGGTTCCATTTTGGACTCTCAAACTGTTTATTCTGATAATCAGACAGAAATCAAACTGCCATACAGCCTCAGAAAGGTGGTGGTCATGGCAGGGGTGGTCGGCAACCTTTTTGCTCCCACTGTCATAAACCAGGTCACAACAAGGAGACTTGTTACTCCTTGCATGGTCACCCACCTAAGGCTAACGCAGTTGCGCTTGCTAATCCAGCTGAACAGTCAGTAGATTCCATATCAGTGGCTGGACGGGAGGTTGTTTCAGGTCAGGGATCTGTTTCTCAGCTGCTTTCTGGAGAAGAATTAGCTGAATTCAGTCAGTTTCAAGCAATGAAGCATGCATCTTCCTCCATAGCTTCGATTGATCAGTCAGTTCCTTCTTCAGCAGCTTGTTCGCTACTGTTTCACCTGGTATTTCTTCTATTTGTATTTCTCACTCACCAATTAATCCTTGGATTCTTGATTTCGCTGCCTCTGATACATATCTGGTAATAAATTCTTGTTCTCCCATTTTACTTCATCTAATGCACTGCCTTCTATTACTGTGGCTGATGATTCTCAGGCTATTCCCAAAGGCATAGGCCGTGCTAATTTGTTATCTTTATTGGCTCTAACTTCTGTTTTACATGTTCCTAACTGCCCTTATAATCTGATTTTGTCAGTTGCCTGACTAAATCACTTAATTGTCATGTTACTTTTTTTCTGCATCTGCCTTGAAGCAGAATCGGGGTACTAGACATAATTGGCACCGAACAAGAATCTGAGGGATTTTATCATCCTTCCTTACCATAATTGGCACCGGACAAGAATCTGAGGGATTTTATCATCCTTCCTTACCATCACATTGAAACACCCTGTGTTACAGCGTATTTTTTGAGAATATTTTATTGAAGAGAAAATTCACATTTTTGTAATTATTTGTGAATTTTTTAGAAATGAACTTAATTAGGAATAATCAAATGTTTGAGGTGGAATAAGCTATGGGATGGCGGGTTAGCTAGTTAAGACTCGGGATATGTAAAGATTTTTATAACAAGGCTAAAGGTGTGTTCAAATCAAAAAATGATTGAACTAAATGTACACCACGAGTTCTAATGTGGTGATGGAACACTAAAAAGGTGTTATTGTTAGTGTCCCTAATGCTAGATTTAGATGGCATCTAGCAATTGTAATAATGGGACTAATGATGTAATTCTTGAATATATAATAAAATGTGTCTTCATATTTTAAGATCATATCTTCATTCATAACTCTCCAATCATTATATATGAATAAGTCCCTAGATTTTCTGTTAAAAGTTTTATTCTTTAAGTGTTAAAAATATATGACTAAGGACATTTGTATTAAGAATATCTTAATGATAATTCATAATCCTTAGACTTCTCAAAATGGGACTATGATTAGTCAAGTACGGATTGCCACATGGGATACTACATTTGATTAGTATGAGATGCTAATGATAAAGGGTGGTGAGTTGCATGTCATAATCCATGAGATGGATATAGTATACATGTGAGTAGATGCTAGTGGAACATTTACTGAATGTGACGCACGTGATAGATCACATGGCTGAGAGGATCTATGATCTATCACAGGTTTCGATTGTGTTACTGGTCCTTAGACCAGAAGCAACACAATTGTCTTGTATATCGGTGTCAAAGATTTGTCATTGCTAAGAACTATCTGGTTACTGGGTGAGAAATGCATTGTGTGGTCCCTATGCAATGGCGTATGGAGACAGCTGATTGCTAATAAGATTCATCGACCTCTAGCGTGAGGTGAACATCCTATGCAATCAGTGGTGGTTTTGATTGAAAAAGCCCATGACCAAGGTACACTTGATTGGAAAGTGTTCCAATGTCGAAAAGAGTTCTGATGTGTCATCTCAATCTCACCACACTGATTTTGACATAGTCATTGAGTTAGTGAGTTTGATTAGTCCATGACTCTTACTCGATCGGGATGATAATCGATGGAGGGATTATAGTACATAAGAATCAAAAGTCCAAATAGATTCTATTCTTAAGTAAGACTTCATTACTGATAGGATCGCCTTGACATAATATTAGTTGTCACTCAGGGACTTTCGGGGTATATCGGGGAGATGAAGAGATCCTCGTTGTAGACCAAAATGTTTGGTCGATATCAAAGAGTTTGACATGTCCTAATTGCTACTTAGGAGTAAACCTAGAAGATCATATGCATATTCGGGTGTGGTGGTTGACTACGCGATTAAAGCTAAAATCATCATTAAGAGTTAATGACATCACTATTAAAAGTTAACGGATTAGATTCAATGATCAAATTAATAAAGAGCAAATGTCAAGAGTTGACAGACATGCATTAAGAGTTAATGGGGGCCTCAATTTCATCATGGATGGTGAAAGGGTCATTAAGTGTTAATGGCGGGTCTAGATGCAATTTATGGAAACTTGGCTGATCAATTTTGTTAACTAGTCGAGCCAAACGGGTCGCAAATCGTCGATCAATTTGTCGTATTTTTAACGAAAAGAGAGGGCACGTGGCGCGGGAGGACAAGAGGGGCAACGACGTGCATCCTTCTTGCCGCCCCTTGGTCTCATCTCTCTTTCCTATGGTCGATTTGTCCGTTTATGCAAAGCAGCTAGGGTTTCCCTTTTTGGGCATGTATATATATGATATATGTAAATGGAGAACGAATGGGGTGTGTGGCTTCTACGATTCTTTCTCGACCTCAGCCATTCCTCTCCCTCAAGAGAGTCCAAAAACCCTATCTCCAGAGCCCTAGCCCCTTCCTCCATTGCTCCTCTGTTCATATTGCTATTATAGTGAGACTGTTATTGGGTTGAAATTTCCATCCATTTGAACCCATTTTTAGCCCAATCTCCCTCACTCTTTCTGGCTAGCACATAGAGTGAGTTGAGGGATTAATCCATCCACCGGAGCGTGGACTAACCAAGCCCCCCATGCTTTTGGGGGTTGGTTCGGTATAACCAAAGGTTTGTTCGGGAGCAAGGTCTTGCTGTCCAGTAAGGATTCCAGCCTCTACATCAACCTTCAAATTGCTATGAGGTATATATAGTAAACCTCCTATGGAATGGTTTAGTCTTGCATTGCATATGGACATTGGAAATAGGCCTTGCAAGGTGATTTTGATGTTTATTTCCCCTGCTTTATTTGCGTTTTCGAAAAATGTTTTTGAAAACCAGTTAAACCCTTACATTGATACACCAATAGTTGGTATTTCCCTTCAAAAGAGGTAAGCTTGTGATTTATCAAGGGTTGTTAAGCAAGGTAGAAGGATCAATTACTTGGTGGCCTTGAAGCATCCTGTGATCCTATGACAATTAAAAATCAAAAGGTAGATAATAATAGAATAAATAAATAAAATAAGTGAGAGCCTCATGCAATTGCTAGCAATTAGCATATGAAATTGGAGTGGTCGAGACAATGTGTGAGGCAGTTCTCATTTGGATTGATATAAATTTAGAGTTTGGCTTCATTTGAGAAGCTTTGGACTTGCAAGAAGTTGAGCAAAGATAAAAGAGCACAAAATGACAAGAAGAACAGAGAGTAATAGAGAGAGTAGAGCAAACAAGGAAGAGAGGGAAAGAAAGAAATTGAAGAACAGAGAGTAGGAGTTGACGGTGATGGTTACAGAACAAGAAAAATAGAGAGAAATAAAATAGAAATCAAGAGGGGTCTCGGCTAGAGGAGAGAAGACCAAGGCTAATCTTCATCAAGTTTCTTGTAAGGTAAGGGGTATGAGCAGCATTTTACTTGCATTGTTTTGTTTGACATGCAAGATTAAATTGCACATATTTTATATATGTTAAATGGTGATGCATGTGCTAGATGAAATGTTTTGTCAGAAGTATGTTAGCTTGTAATCTAGTCGTTTGTTCCACTATACGTGTCTAAATGCTACTCATGTCATTCTCTAGCATGCACGCTTTTAGAACTGTATAGCTCACCTTGAAAATATTATTTTCCTTGTACAAATGTATATATATGTAGATGCAGCAGGTTCAAGGAAGTGCAAGGAAGGCTCAAGAAGCAAAAGGACCCAACTACGAGGAGGAAGAAGTAGAACTACTTGGGTTCAGTTATGTTTCTGCAACGTAATGATACATCAACTTGTATACAGTGCATATTGGTTTTACACAAGAAATTGATATATGTAAGTAATGGTTGGTATAGTGATTAGGTTTGATCTTGTTGCACAATTTCACCCTTAATTGTCTTTGAAGATAATTATGACCAAGTAGGTAAGGGTGAAACCAACTAGAAATTAATTTGCAATTAGTTAAGCAATATGGTGTGGAGGGAACCTTTAGCCGGGAGTGTGGGAAGATTAAAAATTTACAGCGAGCATTTGATTTTTGTAAATTAATTTTCCCCAGTTTCTTTTTTTTTTCCCCTAACTCCCCCGGGGAAGGGTGTTACAAGGTAAAAGTCTGTGTTGGATTTATCTAAATTCCCCTTATGGCCTTCGGACACATCAAATGTTTGTATTTCCAAATATTGTTCTTCAATCTTATAAGGCAATGGTGTTTTCGTGCAAAGAACATTACGGATGGGCAATTACTCATTTTAAGGTCAGAAACATAATGTCCATGCATTAGTAATTAATCATTGTAAAATCAGAGCAGTAATAATGCAGAATTTCATAAAAAATAAGGATAGGTAAACCAATAATCTTTCAGATACAAGATTATTTCTAAGATCTTCCCAAGAAAAGTAATTTTCAGGCAAATAGCATTAAGAATGTGCAGAAATTGGTATTGGAATGCAAAGAACATTACTGACAATAAAGCAACTCTGTTAGGAATGTAATGTCCACACATGACTAGATGCATGACCAATAGGATGTCAAGCATCTATATCATACATTTACCTACGGTGTAAGTATTACATGGGAGCTTCACGAATTCGGAAGAATTTGCATAAAATAGATTAAATTTGAACCAAATCAAAAATCAAGCATTTACAAAATATACATTCTCTAAAACTGAGACTGCAAAATTTGTAATGGCAATGAAAAGCATGCTAAAAAAAGCTCATGTGAAAGCATACCTTCTGTAACATTTCAGTTGCAGACTAAATGTCTGACTGAAAGCCATACGCAGCACGCGCAGAGATCTATAGACAATAACAGGCTGAGCAACATTGAATTAGTCTCTGAATTTACACCAAAATCATATACAACATATGTGAAATCCCATACACTGTGAAACACTGTGCAAAACTAAGTTTTGAATCAAATAAGAAGAAGAAAAATAATGGGAAACAAAACATATTCCCCACCTTTAAAAATGACCATAAAGTAAAGCCAGTATAAAATGTGCACAGTACCATAAAACCAAGAAGTCAAAATATGTGTCGATGACAGGCAACTTTTGAAGTTAGAACTTTCTAGAAGAACTTATAAAAGTAGCTACAGAATTTAAAAGCCTAGATTGCAAGGCTCTATTTAACGATTTTGATTTTTTAAAAGACCATAAGAGATTGTTTAGTTGTGGAAAACAATTTCCATTTTTCTATCCCCAATTTTCTAAAAAATTTCTAGTTTTCATTTTCCATAGAAAATTTGAAAAGCACGTTTAAATGTTAGAGAAAATTAACTCATTTCCAATCTGGAAAATTCAAACATATGTTCAGAAAGGAGAGAGAGATTTTTCTTTTGTGTAACTTATGTTAGAGAAGAAGATGGTGATGATTTTGGGAAAATTTTGTACAAAACCATGCTTCCCAAATCTCCAAATTGGTAAGGAAAACTTAAAAAACTCACTTTAGGATTTTTCTAAGTTCAATTCAATTTTGTAAAATTGCATTTTCCAAATCTCCATTTTCTATTTGGAAAATTTTTGTATTTGAACAAGTTTTCCAGTTTTCCATTTTTTATGGGGAAACTTTCTGGAAACTGGGGTTGTTTCCACAACTAAATAGGCCCCTAAAGTTCTATGTTTTTGAAAATCTATTGTGGTCCATGTAGTCAACCCAACGTGGTGGTTAAGGCTTGTGATTGCTGTTGCAGTTTGGTCAAGTGAACCAGCAAAGGAGCTGCCACAGATCAAGAACATAAACATTAAATCTACAGACTTGATAGCAGAACAGGTTCTACCACGTTCTTTATAACAAGGGAACAGTTTCTAGTTCCATAGAAGCAGGTAGGACTAGGAGTATAGGATATACACCACATCACATGTTTGTTACTGTTCAGCACATACAGCTATAGATATTTGTGTATGCCATGTCCATGTATACTCATACATAACAAACTAACACTTCCTAGTTTTAATCTAAATTTAGCCTGTTTACTTAAAAAATACGTCAGTCATTCTAAGCTTTATTATGATGATAGTTCAAGTTAACATGCTCGGTACCCTTTCTAAAATGGCTGTCATAACAATCCTCATAAAAAAGTGGCTGCAAGGACAATGTCTTATAAAAAGAAAGACCCATAATCTTATCCCCAAAAATCCATTTCGTGCAATTGCTTACCTTTTACAAACCAGCAGTTCCAGCTTCTCTATTTATCTATTATCCTAGAACTTTTTCCTCATTGATTCAGAAGAGTGTTATTAACTTCACAGTATATTGCAGAAAGTCTATTCAGAACCAAATTTAATGTAGCAAACCCATAAAAGTACAAGTTCTGTAACTCACATTTTCAAGACTGCAAAGATCAAGTAAAGCTTCAAACAAAGCATCCAAATTCATCATCCCTGTATCAATCTGCAATGAAATAAGAATCCGTTAAAGATAGCAGGGAAGATCAAAGATTTTCGCAAAAATTAACTATAAAGTGTTATGACTTTCACAAGCCTGATTTTGATAAAACAATATGTTGCTACATAATCAAACACAATTGCAAGAGGTAATTATTCAAATTAGTTTTTGTACATTTACACAAGCACTCTCAAATAACAAAGGCAGTTAATATCAGCCAAAAACCATAGGCCACTCATGAAAGAAACAAAACTCAACACAAACCAAGACTGAAACTTTCATAAAGACACAAACACAGGAGTTGAAAAATACACGAATGACTATTTTGGGCTGGATCCATGGGAAAGAAGAGAAAGTATGGATATCAAGTAGATGATTGATGCTAGATTTATGCAGTTGGAGGATGATCCAAATTCCTTATTACATGGTAATCTGATTAACTAAATGGCATGTTATTGCAATGACAGACATTTAACAGAGGAGTGTCGCACCGTTAGAGATGAGCTAAGGTATGAAAGGGAAATCGGGAATATTAAGAGAACAACTTGGGGGAGAGATCAGTTGGAGAAAGAGAACAACAAGAAGACAAGGGAGAAAATCACCGAGAGAGAGGGAGAAATATTAGGGAGAAACAGAATATTCAATTCATTCTCATCATGCCTTCTTTCTACAGCTGAGACAATATATATATAGCCTCACTTTAGCTACCGAACAAAGCTCTCTAACCACCTAAACTACAAGACAAAAGGGAAAAATATCCTAACAACCTCTAGCTACAAAACAAACAACCCTACCAGAAATAGAAATTAAAAAACAAAAAACCAAAAATACCCTTGGAATGTGACAAATTTCCCCCCTTTAAATGTTTCTTGTCCCCAAGAAACTTATTACCATTGAGCCATTGTTATTAATCCAATTTCAGCTTTCTCTATCAATTTTACTCTTCTTTCTTTCTTTCTCCTTCTAGGCTTTTTCCTCCTTTGTTTTATGTTCCAATTCTCTTGCTTTTTCTCTACTAGGACTAGCACCAGGGGTAGTTCAATGGACTTTGCTTCCTCTGTCGGTCCATCGAATAATTCCTCATTAACAGGTTGATAGTTGAACAATTTGTCAATAGGCACATCTTGCTTTATCTGCTCTTCTTCTGGTTTATTGACAGCTGAGTTCACTACAACAAACTTCTCCCTCGCAGGAGCCTCAATAACCTCTCTGGTAACTATCTTTTTTCCTTTGTCATCCTGAATTGTCTGCTCCAATTCAGGTCCTTCCTCATTTCCTTTAGGTTGTAGCCCATGCTTTTTGTTGCAACTCTCATCTCCAATCTAAATTAAAGAAACAGAATATACCTTAGAAAAACATTCGACTAAAATACTAACCTGAAACTTCTGTGAAAACGAAATAAGTAAGTCATCCATCTTGTGTTTGAGGTTAACGAGTTAAGTGCGTGCTTCCTTGATTTCTTTTCTTATTGCAATGCATTCTTCTGTGATTGCTTTTCTTGTTGCAGCGCATTCTGCTCAATAGCAACTTGCCTCCACTTGGAGTTATCCGAAACCAATTACTAGGTTGTTCATCCTAGTTTCCAATCGTTTCATCTAATTTTCTTTTTCCATTACCAGTGCTTGCCTCATTCGTGCACCTTCTGCCGTCTTCGATGTCGCCAAAACATTGGACTGATCATTGTGAAGAGCGCCTGAAGGTCGCCTGCAGACCGCCTGACTCATAGCTAAGGACCTCAGAATCTGCTGCTCTGAGTCGTCTCTCCAGAATGGTCGGAATCTCTTTCCGATCAAGGTGGACAGCTTTTGAAGGCCAATAGTTCGCTTCACCAGTATGGGTCGGAGCTTCCGATCAAGGTGGGAAGCTCTTGAAGGCCACCGGTTTGCTTCATCAATTGGGGTCGGAACTTCCGATCAAAATGGGCAGCTATCAGTGGCCAAAGTTGGCTCTAATACCAATTGTCACACCCTTAGAGATGAGCTAGGGTATGAAAGGAAAATCGGGAATATGAAGAGAACAACTTGGGGAAGAGATCAGTTGGAGAGAGAGAACAGCAAGAATATAAGGGAGAAGCTCACCAAGAGAGAGGGAGAAATATTAGGGAGAAACAAAATATTCAATTCATTCACATCATGCCTTCTTCCTACAACTGAGGCAATATATATATATAGCCTCTAGCTACCGAACAATGCTCTCTAACCACCTAAGCTACAAGACAAAAAAGGGAAAAAACAAAAGGGGAAAATATCCTAACAATCTCTAGCTACTAGACAAACAACCCTAACAGAAATAGAAATCAAAAAATAGAAAACCAAAAATGCCCTTGGAATGTGACAAGGAGAAACCTAAATGAAGACTTCTTTCTACCCACGTTACCCATCAAATAGTTTAGGAAATGTGGAAACTGCAAATCATTTTCTTTGCATGAGTCTAGGTAGGAAAATTGATAAAAAGGCAAAATCTTGGAAGATTTACAGTGGTTCTTACAAGGAATACCTAGAGGAGAGAAGATCATTGTGTAAGATGGCTTAAATGGTCATGTGGGTAAAGTGAAAGGCATAAAACTGTGCATGGCAATTATGGCTTTTAAGAAAGAAATGGTGAGCCCAATGCAGAAGGCTCCCCATTAAATAATAAGGGAAATGCTATTTTGGATTTTGGGAAGGATGGTCCTAGTTCTTGTTGTGCACAAATAAGAGGACAGAAGAGAAGATGATGCCGTTTTGTTATGAGCAGTAGTCAGCTTTATTCTCAGTTGCTTAAGTGGCTAGTTAGTCTTGTGTTTTTTAACAAACAGTAGTTATCTGCTCTATTTGGTCAGCTGTCAGTAACAGTTAGTTGGTTAGAGATTCTGTTGAGTAGTATATAAACTCAACTAGTCTCCTTATATCATTTGAGATCCTAGTTATAAATTTGAGGGTTCAGTTCTTTCTTCTCAGTTATCTCTCAATTTTTCTTCCTTTGCCACAGCATATGATCTCATCATATAGCCAACCCCATCAATTGGGAATACAGCATGTATTGTTGTGTTGTTGCATATGATCTCATTATAACTGTTGAATTGTTGACCACATCTCAATGAAAAGCTTAAATTGGTAGATAGAGGATTCATTTTATCTTTTCTACTGTTATTTTTATTCTCAACAAGTCCCTTCACATGTGGCCAGGCTTCCACTGCAGAACTGGCCCAAACAAATGCAACTATTTAAATATAGGGTTAGCAGTGACGTCTAAACTCAAAATCTTTGCCTACTCTAATACCATGTTAGAATTGTTAACCACATCTCATCTTAAAACTTAAGCTGGTAGATATAGAGCTAACCTAATCTTTTATATTATTTTTTTCTCTCAACAATAATGTCATGTACCTTGCTGTTAGTTTTGATTGTACCTTTTAATAGCATGTACATGGTTGTACTTAAGAGGTTAGCCTTCTATTGTACTTGATTTGAATATTTGGCAGCCCTATTGGCACCAAACCAAACCAATGCTACCTGGATCAGCATATAAGACTAATCCAGCATAATTCAAGGCATTGAAGAGTATTATTGAGACAATTCTGATTTCTATCTCTCTCAATTTCCCTCTCTTTCTCTCGGTTCTCCCTAATCTCTCTCTCTGTCTCTGTTCTTCCTGAATTCCTTTCCCATTTCTTCTGATCTATCTCCCTCAATTCCTTTCAATTATCTCTTAAAACCCTAGGTTAAACCCTAGGAACATGACAAATAACTAATAACATGTCTAAGAAATAGGATGAAGAATTAATGTATAAAAATAGATCATTAACAACCCAAGATTACTTTCTTATATGAGACAAAAGGATAACTTATGTTGCACAGATTGTAATACAGGGACAATGCCTGATCACTCAACATCAACTTATGATCTTTGATATCCATGTTAAAAAAAGAGAGAGAGAGAGAGAGAGAGAGAGAGAGAGAAGGAAGAATGTGTCACACACGGCGATTACTTCATGTTTTTCTTTCTTTAGTATGCTGTAATTGTTTCCTTTATTTCTGTTATTGCTTATTATGACTGTTGCTTTAAATTCCAGCTGTAATAGTTTGTTACTAGAGAATATTCCAGGGAAGGCCCACATGTAAGGGTTAGAATAGGACAAACCGGTTGTTATAACCGCTTAAGGGAAGGAATCCTCTATGGCAGCATCCATGTCAAGAGGTATATGTATCCCCCCTAGTCCGTTTGGGTCGGGTAACAAGAATATCATTGACAATCAGAATCTCTCTATTTCTCTCTCTCTCTCGCCATTCCCCTGCTTCTTTCTACTCTCTCTCACTTCCTTCCTTTCTTTCTCACTTCACTACTGCTACCATTGAGTAATTCCAAGTTAGCTAACTAACTCGAGCCACCAATTGTGACAGAATGATAAAAAAAAAAAAAAACAAAAGCCAAGAATCAAATAATGGGATTTAAAAGGTAAAAACAAATTATTTTCAAAGAATAAGTGTGTGGTAGAAGAGATTGGTGTAAAGCAAGAGAGGCTAATGCAAGTTGAATTGAGATGGCCATAATTTTCATAACAAAACAAAAACTATTGTAGGAGAATTGAAAGTCTTGTGGTTGGAATGGAGAGGTGCAAGAAAAAATCAAAATCAAGAAATCTTGTTACAAGCATGTTGCAAAATCAAAATCTTATAATAAATTTGCATCACTGACTTGAAACAAGAGATGGAGAAAAATCTAAAAAATAGAAAGAAAAACAAAGAATTTGAACCAAGTGAAGTGCATAAGAGATGAAACTCAAAAGTTGTTGGTAAATGAGGGGGTGATCAAGGAGAAATAGGACTATTTGTTGAAGTTATTTAATGAATCTAGAAAAAACAAACATTATGTTGGGGCATCTTAGTAACTTCAAAGAAAATAGAAATTACATGTTCCATAGGCATATTTATCCTAATGAAATAAAGAAAGTTATGAAAAAGATAAAAGATGGAAAAATAGTTCAACTAGATAATATACTTACAGAAAGTATAAACTAAGGCGTCCAATGGAAAGATCCAGAGATGAGGAAAAAGATTTGAACATTGTATTTATGGACTTGAAAAAAGCCTATGACGGAGTCCCAAAAAACTCTTACAGAGAGTTCTAGAGAAGAAAAAGTGTGGATTATTTATACACAAGTTATTAAGGATGTGTATCATTGAATAGAAACCCAAATTGTAACAAGGATCTGCACTAAGCCCTTACCTTTTTGCTCCTGTGATGGATGAAGCCACAAAGTAGAGCCAAGAATAGGTGCCTTGGAGTATGTTATTTGTAAACAATATTATCTTAGTTAATGAAACCAAAAAAAAGGCATGAATATTAAACCTGAATTATGAAGAACACCTTAAAATTGAAGGGCCTGTTTGAAATAACTTCTAGTTTTATGCTTTTCAGTTTTGATTTTTATTTTTGGTGTACAATTTTCATTTCCGTGTTAAAAAATGAAAACATAAATACTGCTTGATAATTATATTTCACTTTCAGTTTCATTTTTTATATTTTTTCTTGTCCCTCCCTGCCACCAACAACCCCTCTAGCAAGTCCCGGTGCGATTCCTAAGCCTTTGAGGATGGTGGGCAACCCAACTTGTTGGAGGGGTCACTGAGAGTTCAGCAATTAAGGTCATCAGTGACAGGGAGAGTAGGAGATGGAATAAAAATGAAAGCAAAACAGAAAATGCAAAAACACCTTTTCTTGTTTAGTTTTTATTTTTTCAAAAAAATTCAAAATTTTTGAAAACAAAACCAAGTAATTGAGCATAACTTTTTGCTTCCATTTTGATATTTTGAAAATGATAAAAATTTGAAATGGGTACCAAATGTGAGCCCTAAAGTTTTCAAGTTGAGTTAGTCAAAAACTGAATATATAGTGTTAAGTTCAATAAAAATAGAATGGTAAATGGTGTCATTGTGAGACTTAAAATCCAAGTTATTCTTAAAAGATTAGATTAATATCGTCGATCAATTGTTCAAGAAAAGAGAGATTATTAAGAATGGTACTCATTAGATTCAAGAAAGGGCAGTCAAAGTGAAGAAAAATGTGTCTGGCATTTTGTGCAATCGTAAAATTCCTTAAGCTAAAACTAAAGTTTTATCGAATGACTATAAGGCATCTTCGTTGTATAGCTTAGAATGTTGGTCAATAAAAGTATGTGTGTGAGACTGAGAGGGTGATATTAAGATGAATGACAAAAAAAGATGAAATTAGAAATGAAATTATACAAAAGTGATTAAGTGATACCCATTGAAGATAAAATATGCAAACACGATTTACATGATGTGAATATGTGAGAAAAAGACCAATAGAAGCACATGTGGGACAAGTGGATGAGATGGATGAAATTTATGACAAAAGATGAAGAGAAAGACCAAAGAAAAACTTGATAAGAAACCCTAAAACATAACTTAAAATAGTCTTACAAAAGATATGGTCATGGATAGAGATGATTGGGAAGCTAGAATTCAGGTAGCCAACTTGACCTAGTTGGATTAAGGCTTGGGTTAATAGTTGCTGCAGACAAAGGATTAGTAATAATAGCTCTGTTTTAAGGACAGGTTATACTCAAATAGTGTAGGGAAACTTTTATTTTGGTAACACATCTACAGACAACAAAAATGATGCCATAGCATCCAATAGGAAGAGATAAGGCTAGGTTTTCCAGTCAACCTAAACCCACAAAACGGCGGGAATACATCTACACAGTAAAAAGAAATTGGCATGGAAACTCCAAAGGGTTTCTAGTCAACCTAAACCAATATAAAACTAACCTATAAAATAAAATACCACTTAAGTTTAGCAAGTTCCAAAAGGGTCACACCATGTAAAACATCGCCAAATCAAGGAATGATTGGGGGGGAAATCCTTTCCCTGCATCAATGTGCACCTTTGATGCCATGAGACTTCTACTTTTCATTGTCAGTTGACAATCTCCTCAAGGCTATTGTTTCTCTAGATAAGCCTAATAGTATCCATTTCTATCATCCTTGACAAGATATTGATATTTAAACAATTTGCTAAAGACAGTAACATACTTCGACCAAAAAGGAAAAGAGCATACAGTCTGCAGCATATCTTATGCTAACTGTAATAGCATTCTTGAGGGATTAGATACCTTAGTCAACATGGAATAGAGATGAGATACTTTTGTTGTTTCCTGCAAACCCACTTCAGAAGATCTTCCGTCTGCTAGAGATTTCATTGTTGCTTCAGAAGATAAACCCAAATATCGAAAAAGAACATGAAAATCTGTTTCACAAGCCACCAACAATTTTGAAGCCAGATTTCTCAGTGACCCCCAGCCGCTTGATGAGTCCCAAATAGCCAGTAACCTGTTTCGACAATATTGAGGACTTTGGATACCAGTTTCCATGGATAAACGGGCAGATTCCCCAGATCTGTCTGTCTGAACTCCAATTGCTTTAGAAGTTGATGTAACTAACAGACAACAAGGATGTCAACAGAAAAGAAGAAAAGTACAGGAAAACTGGAAAGTCGGTAATCTCAACTTTCTATCACTTATTTGAACCAAATGCCCACCTACATTATTCTGAGAGCCAGCCTGATAGTCTGAAGAGTTACCATTTTGAAATCCTCTAGAAATTCCAGGACTGTCAGGAGCACGAACTCCGTATTCCCTGTCATTACAGCCAGTGTCATGCAAAATTTTCACACATATGTTCTGAATAAATGTGACTTTTAGAAGTCGATTGACAATATGAACGTGTGCCACCAACCCCACCTTGATTAGGATAAGATGTAATTGATGCTGCTGATGATGATTATGTTATGGATAAATGCAAAGATTTTAACCATCAGAACCAATTTAGTGTCTGGCAATGATAAGAACATTGCATTAGACAACATGATTTGTCAAATGCTCAAGGCACACTGAGGCGCAAGAGTGCTTGGAGCCTAGGTGCAAGCCTTTTGGATGCAAGGCGCACATTTAAAAAAATTACATTTTATACTTAAAACTTATACATCATTATTTTCAATATATACCTATAAAGGGGTAAATGCAAACTTATAAAATCATAAATAACAAATAAATGGGCTATTTTATTGTTCTCTCAGATTTCTTTAAATTTTTTCTAGTTATTAATGGTTAGATTCTACAAAGTGCATCAAAAAACTAAAAAAATTACATATGAACAAAAGGTGGGTGCCTTGTGCCACAGGGTGAGGCAGACCTTAGCACCTAGGCACACACATGATAGAGCAAGGCGCCCTCAGCTGAGCCTTGAGCCTAGACACCCCTAGCCGTGCCTTGGGCGCATCTTTGACAACTGTATTAGAGAATAAGAATTTAATGGCATGTTCAGGTTTTAGGTTGCTAATGAGCCACCTAACTCAATTGATTCTGGATTTGACTTGAAATGTCTGATCTTGTATTACCAAAATGCAAGTCTTAGTTGATGTATCAACAACAGGCTGTATTATCTTAAGAATCCATGTTCAATCTGACACCAAACAAGGTGCTGAGTGTGGTGAGATCTTAATCAACAACAAAACATCAAACCTTTATCCCACTAGGCTGGTCATCTGGTTCATGGTTAAACATTATTTGGATGAAATGTAATTACAGTTTATAAGCTCTCCTCACCCTAAGATGACATAAAAAGACGAGTATCTCGCTACACTAATGCAGTAAATAATAGTTACTTTCATAAGGAAATATGTTCAAGCACAGAACTGAAAAAATAAAACTGATTTGTAGAGAAATGGTTGATATCAGTAATGACCTTAACTGGTAACCCCTTCAATATGGGGATGCAACAAAGATTATCTTGATAAATCAACCTTTAACTACATCACAATTTCCTCCAGACTTCTAATATCACCCCCCCCCCCCCCCCCTCCCCGGCCCAAGACAGCACTCAAATGCAAAACAGATGGTTCTCTGAAGAATGGAAACCATATCTTTATCTCTACAAAGAGTATTGAAATTACATTATGTAGAAAAACAGATTAAAATTCTTTTCATATATTCGAATGAATGATACAGCCCCTATTAATAGGGAACTAGAGTACAACATAGGAAGATTACATGTAGTACCAATAAGGAAAGCTAAGCCATACAAGATACAAAAGAAAGGTCAAAGAATCAAGAATAGGAAAGTATCTAAATCTGGATGAATCCTTTCCAAAACACTGACAATTAGATCAGTGTTAAATCAAGAAAGATTAGACTAATTGATCATAGTCCAATGATCCCAATTGTTGAAGAGATTACTTGAGCGCCTATTATGTTAGAATAATTAGTTGTTATTCTGTTATGCTTTTATAGCGCTTGCTGTATTAATTGTTCTGTTAGCAGTTAGATGCGTTTGTATATAAGCTCAGCGAGCTTCATTATAAGTTGCTGGAAATATTATTCATCTTGGAGATTGTTCTTTTATTTCTCTTGTGCCCTAGATCTCTCTAAATCTTCTCATCTTTACACCAATGATCTCGTGAATCAATCAACACTCCCCCTCATGCTGGTGAATTAATTTCTATCATTCCCAGATTGCCTATAAGCTCTTCAAATCTCTTGATAGGCAGACCCTTTGTCAATAAATCAGCTAACTGATTTTTCGAAAAAACAAAAGGTATACAAATCACCCAGTCTCTAATTTTTCTTTTATAAATGTCGATCAATCTCAACATGGTTTGTGCGATCATGTTGCACTGGATTATGTGCAATGTAGATAGCTGATCAGTTGTCACAAAACAGTTTGATTGGACCATGACTAGGAATCTGCAAATCATCCAAGACAATCCTTAGCCACAACAATTCACATAGACCAAGAACCATAGCCCGAAATTCAACTTCTGCACTGGACTGAGCTACTATACTTTGTTTTTTACTTCTCCATGACACTAAATTTCCTCCTAAGAACACACAATAACTTATAGTAGACTTTCTATCCACAAGAGAACCCCCATAATCAGCATCTATGTATCCAGTAATTGCCAAATTTTCCCCTAATTTAAACAAAAGCCCTTTTCCAGGTGTTGCCATTAGATAGTACAAGATCCTTCTCATTGCTTGCATATGTTCTTCAATTGGACTATGCATAAATAGGCTCACCAAGCTAACAGCAAAAGCAATGTCAGGTCTTGTATGGGATAAATAGATTAAACGGTCCACCAACCTTTGGTACCTTCCTTTGTCTACTGGTTGGCAATGAGATCTTCCCCCTAATTTGAGGTTTGGTTCCACTAGAGTACTAGCTATTCTGCCTTCTAGCAACCCGGTTTCTTTCAACAAATCCATGGTATACTTCCTTTGAGAGAGGAAGATGTCTTCCTTAGAGTAAGCTACTTCTATGCCCAAGAAATACTTGAGCTTACCAAGATCTTTCAAAAGCTCCAGCCAAATTTTCCTTTAGGTCCTACTGCTCCTTAACATCATTTCCAGTGACTATAATATCATCCAAATACACAAATAAAGCTGTCAACTTACCCTTCTTAGAATGTTTAATAAAAAGCGTATGATCTCCTCTACTTTGTTGAAATTCTATTTGTCTTATAGCCTTAGAAAACTTGTCAAACTAGGCTCTTGAAGGTTGCTTCAGCCCATAGAAAGCCTTTTTCAACGTACATACCTTGTCTAATAGGTCTCTAGTGAACCCTGGAGGCGGCCTCATAATAGATCACCATGTAGGAAAGCATTTTTCATATCAAATTGCATTAACTCCCAACCACAACAACTAGCCAGAGATATAAGTATTCGGACAATGGTCATTTTTGCCACTGGTGCAAATGTCTCTAAATAATCAATTTCATAAGTTTGTGTGTATCCTTTAGCAACCAACTAAGCCTTTATACCTTTCCAATGTACCATATGTATTATACTTCACATTAAACACCCATTTGCAGCCTACAAGTTGAATCTCTTATGGTTTAGGCACCATCTCCTATGTTTGATTCCTCTCCAAGGCTCTCATCTCTTCTTGCATGGCATGTATCCAATTCTAGTCCTGTAATGCCTCATCTACTATCTTTGGAATGGTTATGGCATCAAGAGAGGACAAGAAACTCTTATGTTTGGATGAAAGACGATGATAGGAGATATAATTGGCCTTGGGATGTTGCGTGCAGTTTCTAACTCCTTTTCTAACAAAAATAGGTAAATCCAAATCATTGTGAATGGCGTTGGAATGAAAAGGAGACTGAGGTGGTTCAATACGCCTTGGAATAAATGTCGATCCCTGCTTAGCACACGAAATAGGCCATAGTTATCAAAGGCGCGCCTAGGCGCGAGGCGCCTTAAGGCGCCAGTTTGGCGCCTCGCCTTGGCCAAGGCGAGGCGGTTTTGGCGAGGCCCTCGCCTTGCGCGCCTAGGCGTGCCTCATGAAACTGAGGTTTTTTACTTAAATCTTGCAGCCCAATCGCGCTTGCCTCTCCTCCCGACTGCATCCAGCCGCGCTTGCCTCTCCTCTCCAGCTCGCTGCTCGCTCCTCACTCCTCCCGACTATAGCATCTACCGTGCTTGCCTCTCCTCCCAACTCGCTGCTCGCTCGCCCTCCCCCGATCTTCCATTCTTCCTCTTCCTCTCTAGCCCTAACCGCGCGGCCGCGCCTGCCTCCTCTCTTCCTCTTCTCTCCAGCTCGCCCTCGCCCGATCTTCTTCTTCCTCTCCTCTCCAGCTGCGACCCCCTCCTCTCTTTCTCTCCAGCCCCAGCCCGATCCTCCTCTTCCTCTCTGCCGCGCCTGCCTCCTCTCTTCCTCTCCTCTCCAGCTCGCTGCTTGCTCGATCTTCCTCTCCAGTCTCCAGCTGCACCCTTTCTTCTATTCTCCTCTACTGAGTCTGCCCACGCCACGGTCTTCTCCTCTCTTCCTCGCCTCTTCTCATCTGCTCTTGAGCTCTTCAAGTTGAAGCTGCTAAGGGCCTAAAGCTACCGCCGCCGCTGCCCACATCTTCTCCTATATTCATAATTTCATATTGTAAGTTCTTTAGTTGTATTTTATTTGTTTATTTCTTGCATTTTTGCTTAATTTATTTTGCTGGCAGCTGGTTGCTGAAATTTGCTTTTAAGTCTTTATAATTTATTTCTATAATTAGGAGAATTTTGATGAAATTGGAACTGTGTTGCAACAACCCAATAAATGTCGTCAACCACTTCCAAAACGGACCCGGCATGGAATTATTTTAAAGCTGATCCTAATGATAGAAATACCACCACATGTAAATTTTGTCGTAAAGTAACAAAAGGTGATATATTTCGGACGAAACAACATCTTGTGGGCGGTTTTAGGAATACTAAAGCTTGTCCAAAATGTCCTCCATCAGTAAAAGAAGAGATTGGAGAGTACATGCAAAAGAAGAAAAATAACAGGGATGAGCGAAATATAGCATCGTTAGATGATGATATTCAATTTGGTGAAGGGTATGATGATGATGATGATGAGCCGCTGCCTCAAAGTAGAAAAAGACCCAATGTATCTACCAGAAGTGGAAGCGGTACTGGTAGTATTGGTAGTGTTAAAGGGCCAACACAAAAAGGTCCACTTGATGTTTTTCTTAAAGACCCAGAAGTTAATGTGTTGAAAAGCAAGGGCAAAGGAAAGCAAACAATGTTGGGTGAGCATGATTTTGCAAAAAAAGAGTTAAGAGCTCGAGTTTGTAGAAGCTTTGCACGATGGATGTATGATGCAGGCATTCCATTCAATGCAGTGACATATGACAGTTTTAAAGTATTTATAGAAGCAGTTGGTCAGTATGGTCCGGGTGTGAAGTCGCCTAGTTACCATGAAGTCAGGGTTCCTCTTCTCAAACAAGAGGTGGAAGCCACTCGTGAAATGATGAAAGATCATGAAGAGGCGTGGGCCAAATATGGATGTTCCATTTTGTCAGATGGCTGGAAAGACAAGAGGGAAAGGACATTGATTAACTTTTTAGTCAATTCTCCTAAAGGAAGTATGTTCTTGGAGTCTGTTGATGGTTCTAGCTATTCAAAGACTGGGGAAAAGATGTTTCAATTATTAAGTAAATGTGTGGAAAAGATTGGAGTAAGAAATGTGGTACAAGTGGTCACCGATAGTGCTTCAAACAATGTTTTAGCAGGTATGAAATTCATTTTTGTAATTTGTATTATGTTTATAAATAGAACAATTTGAATATTCATTAGATATTTATTATTTACTAATATCTTGTTAATTTCACTCTAAATAATAACAGAAAGATTTTTGGAGGCAAAATATCCTACGTTGTTTTGGACACCATGTGCAGCGCACTGTTTGGATTTAATGTTGGAAGATATTTTCAAGTTGCCTAATATGAAGAAGACATTTGAGAGAGCTGTTATGGTGAATAGCTATATCTATACTCGTTCGGGTCTAGTAAACATGCTTAGAAGGTTTACTGACAAGAAAGAGTTGTTGAGGCCTGCAAAAACACGGTTTGCAACTGCCTTTATCACTTTGGGCAGGATGCATAGTCTGAAAAGCAACCTTAGAAGGATGTTTACCTCCGAGGAGTGGATGACAAGCAAGTGGGTAAAAGAAGCGGGGGCTAAAAAGGTTGTAGAAGTGATTTTGATGCCTTCATTTTGGAACAATGTTGTATTTGCTTTAAAGGTGGCTGGTCCATTGGTGCGTGTATTGCGCTTAGTGGATGGTGAGAAGAAGCCTGCTATGGGATACATATATGAGGCCATGGATAGGGCCAAAGAAGCGATTGCTAACTCTTTTAATGGGGATGAAAAGAAGTATGCACCCATTTTTCAGATTATTGATAATCGATGGGATGTTCAGCTTCATCGCCCCTTGCACGCAGCTGGTTGGTACTTGAACCCAGAATATTTCTATAAGGCTGAACATATAGATCCAGAGATCATGAATGGCTTATATGAATGCATTAGAAAGTTAAATCCAGATATAAAGGTTCAAGACCAAATTGATGCTGAGCTTTCGATATATAACAATGCAGATGGGTTCTTTGGAAACTATATGGCTATTAGAAAGAGAGCTGAGAAATCACCGGGTACATATATATATATTACATTATATATATAATCATTCTAGATAATAGATAATAACTAACCCATGAATTTTATTGGACATCTGAATGGTGGGCTTCATATGGAATGTCAACACCCACGTTGCAAAAATTTGCAATTAAAATTCTTAGCTTGACTTGTAGTTCATCTGGGTGTGAACGTAATTGGAGTGTGTTTGAAAATATAAGTGCATTGTACATATACACTTACAATTTTTATTAGTAGTTGGTTTGTTTCATGTAACTTATTCTTAGTATGTTTTTGCATAAATTGTTGCAGCTTCATACTAAACGAAGAAACAGGCTTGATCAACTTCGTTTAAACGACTTGGTGTTTGTGAAATACAATAGAGCATTGAGGCGTCGATATCAAATGCGTGATACCATTGACCCTATCATATTGACCGACATTGATGAAAGCAATGAATGGTTGACTGGAAAACTTGATGAGGAGAATGATAAAGATGATGAAACTGTTTTTCCAGATGACATTGGGGATGGGTTGCCATGGAGTAATGTTGCTGCGGCTGCAGGAGTTGGAGAGCCTAGTTATCAATTTAGAACTAAACAAACTCGATCACAATTAGGATCAACTTCGGCTTCGACTTCAAAGCGGCGAGTAACTCAAGAGATTGAAGAGGAGGAAAGTGAGGCAGGGACCGAAGATGATGAAGACTTGGAAGAGGGAGAAGAATTGAGAGATGAAGAAGAAGATGAAGGGGTGATTGAAGGGGATGATGAAGATATTGACCTTGATGTTGATGATCTCCTTGATGATGATTGATTAAAAAACTTTTTTATATTGATTGTGGACTTGTAATGTTTATGTGTTTGTTTAGAACTTTGCATTATAATTGGTACTTGGTAAAGTTTAAGACTTTAAGTTTGAACTTTGATGATGTTTCTAGTTTAGAATTTGCATGATGAATGAATTAACTTTGATGTTGTTAGTTTATAGAATTTGAAGATAATGAATCATGAATGATATGAATGTGTTATTATTGATAATTTGATAGTTGTTTATGATTTTACAAGATTTTGAGTTTTTTTCCTAAAAGGTGCGCCTTGCTTCGCAAAGGCGCGCCTCGCCTCGTGCGCCTCGCGCCTCAGGCTCCAGGACCTTTTGCGCCTCGCGCCTTTCAGAACTATGAAATAGGCTAAACCCTTCTCCTGAAGACATATGGCGAACCCTTAAACCTAACAAGAGATGGCATCAATGGTTGATCTAGAAGAGGAGAACTTAGGTGAGGGAATGCACCAGGTGGTGATGATGACTCTTCTAAATCCCAAGACTCTGGTACAGGGTGTATAGGCAAGTTAGATAAGTCAAAACTAGGCTGTGAGTTAGGTGCAGATTCTGATGAAGTGTTTGGCTGTTGTCCAAGGTCCAAGTCCAAAATGGGAAGATTTCCATGATCCCCATGGTCACCAATAACTCTCCCCCTGGTGACCAGAAAAGGAAGGCCCCAAAAAGGATTGAGTTTCAAAAAAGGTTACATTCTTAGACACAAAAAAAAATGGAGTGAAATGATGATAACATTTATAGCCCTTTTGGATAGGAGAGTAGCCAATAAAAATGCACCTAAGTTTTCTATGATCAAATTTATCCTTGCGGTGTTTAGAAATGTGAACAAAAGCCACACACCCGAACACTTTGAGAGGAAGGGGAGCATGAAGGCCAATTTCAAGGAAGTGAGATGAAAGACACTGGAAGGGACTGAGATTTTTCAGCACTTTAGAAGGAACCTAGTTAATAAGATAGGTTGCAATTAACACTGCCTAGCTCAAAAAATATTTAGGAACGTGATACTGATGTAGCAGGGCTAGAGTCACATTAAGTAAATACCTCATTTTTCTTTCGGTAACTCCATTTTGTTGTGAAGTATCAACACAAGAAGATTTGTGGATGATACCATCTTGCTCAAAGAACTTATGTAAATGTTGATTAAAATAATCTCTTACATAATCAGTTCTAAATCTTCTAATAGGAACCCCAAATTGAGTGGAAATCATCTTGTGAAATAATGGTAGGATGTTGTAGATGGCTACCTTATCCTTTAATAGATACACCCAAGTCATCCGTGTGCAAACATCAACAAATGAGATGAACCATCTAGCCCCGGAACAATTGGGAACTCTAGATGGTCCCCAAACATCAGAATGCACCAAGGAAAAAGGCATGAAAGAAATTTATTACTAATAGAATAAGATACCCGATCATGTTTAGACAACTCACACACATCACAATAAAAATCAATAATATCTAAACCCTGAAATAGAGAAGGAAACATAGTCTTTAATAGGCTGAAAGGGGAATGTCCTAATTGAAAGTGCTAACATCAGGCATCGGTCTTGGCGGAGGTAGGTTGAGATGAACAAGCCATAATAGGTTTATCCCCTGTAGACAACTCATAGTCTCTCTGTAAGTAATATAGCCCATTTTGTGCCTTAGCAACACCAATCATCTTCCCCGAGTCTAGGTCCTAAAACACACGAGTATGAGGAGAAAAGCCGCGGCAATTAAGGTCTTTAGTAAGCTGATGAACTGAGATTAAGTTGGTAGAAAGGCTAGGCACATGAAGCACATATTGGACAGAAAGAGAAAAATTTAAAAACACACTTCCTTGTCCAACTATAGGAACTGTATGACCAGTACAGTAGCTATTGTTTTGGAACTAGCTACTGATTTATAGGTTGCAAAAACATTCAGGTCATAGGTCATGTGATCAATAGTTCCAGAATCCAAGATCCACAACTCATTCTTAGCAGTAGGTGAGGCAATAGAGGACTCATAATTAAAGTACATACATGTTTGGGCTAGAGAGTATGATCCTCCTTGGACGGTCTGTAGGAAAGACTTCAGCTCCCTTATCTCTTCAGCATTCAATTCTCCCAGATCAGGGGTGGCAATAGAATCAGCCTTTTCTGTTGGTTCCTTTTGCTCTTTAGTTGCAAGGTGAACCTTTGCTTGATTCTTAGACTGCAGGTTTCTGAATCCTCCCATCTTGTTTAAAACAGTTTCTTTCCCATACAATTTAAAGCATGTCTCTCTAGTATGTTTCGACTTCTTACAGTATGAACACCATAAGCCTTCTTTATTCTGCTGCTTAGAGTGAAACATATCCCTTCCTTGTTGTGACTTAGTCCAAGATCCCTGCACCTTGTTGGACACCATAGCTGACCTTTCTGGGTTATGATTATTAAACATAGCTATCCTCCGATGTTCTTCACAACAAATTATAAAGAACACCTCATTTAAAGATGGGAATTTTTCTCTACTAAGAATCTATACCCTTACTTAATCATACTCAGGATTAAGTCTAACCAAGAACTCTACAATCCTATCTCTTTCAAGCAGAAAAGTAAGAATGACAGCATCTTCACTACACACCATTTTAATGTCCTGATAATGATCCAACTCAAGTCAATATTCATTCATTCTATTGTAGTAATCAGTTACTAACAAGGACCCTTGCTTAGTGCTACTAATTTTTGTTTTAATCTCAAAGACAATCGATGCATCTTGCACCTTAGAATAAGTTTTCTTAACTGTCTCCCAAATATCCTTCACGATAGTGTCATGACCCAAGTAGTAAGTAAAGGGCAATATAGTAATAGTATTATAATAATAGTTAGAAGATATTTTAGAAGCACACAGGTTGCATGTGCTAGGCCGTTAGTGAGCTTGTAATGCCTATATAAGCCTACTACTATTGGTTTGTTGGGTATGCTGAAAATTATTGAATTGAAATTCCATTTTCTTTCCTCTACCATTCTTCCTCTCTCGTTCTTCTTCTTCTCTCTTTTCTATTCTCTATTTCTCCCTCTCTTTCCCTTAATATCTCTCCCTCTAACTACTGATTTCTCCCTCCTAAAATCTGATTTTCTTCCCCAATTCCTCTTTAACTTATCACGAACCCTAGGTTCGTGACAAATGGTATCAAAGCAGTCCATCCTTGGTTGTGGTTGTGATTCGAGTTGAAGATCGGTAAAATTACTTCCAACGATTAATTCCTGTAGGCGCGGCTAGGTGTTGCGATTTTGATCGAGAATTCCAACCGGAGTTTTGTGGGGTACTGCTGCTTTGATTGGTCAGTGATTTCGACCCAGACGGTAAGAAGCGGATCTGAGCGACTTCTTGAACCCATTGTAGTTGCTACCAGACTTCGGAAATGCCAGGCGAGAGCAGTTCCTTGGTCGTCGACTCCTTCTGCTTGAGTTAATCGAGTGGCCTTCTTCGGTTGCTTCACCCTTCTTCTTCAGTTGCTTCACCCTTCTTCCTCCATTACCGAAACGAGAGCAAAGCAACCAAACCAACTCTCAAACAAGCTCCCGACGATTTATTCATCTGACCATGTACTAGAGCTACTTCAGCAAGGAGTGTTGTTGTGACGCTCCAGACTTGAAGGCGAAGCCAACCCAAATCTCTGCGGATTCCGTTTGAGGCGAATTAAGTCTGGGCGACTTCTTGAAGCAGTGGGTGAGGTGGCGTTCATTAACCGTAAGCCACAGAAGCGGAAGAGTGGATCGATTTTCTTGGAGGCGAGCAGGAGGTCCATCCGCGGCTACGATTTCAGTGAGCCGGAGTTGAAGTGGTAACCCAGCGCTGGCTGTTCGATCTTCAAGAGAACTGATGAACTCCTTACCAGCATGATTTCCTACAGCTGGGCGAACCCCTACCTGTGTCAGTTCTCTACTCTTTTTTCTGTTGATTAGTTGATTAATTTCTGGTTGAATCTCAGAAATTAAGTTCAACGTCGGCTGATATTTGAGGTTTGGAATTGGAAGACGACTTGGCCAATTGATTCCAATGCAAGGAGCTTGACTCTCGGAATTTGAAGGCGATTACAGAAACCCGGATCAGCAAGCGATCTAAATTAGTTCCGTGACTTCGGCGATTTCGGTTGTGAAGGTGACCACTGTAGCGCTTGATTCACACTTTTGATGGAGATCTAGGGATTCTAGGAGGCTAATCAAGTTGCTGGAACTGTGCAACTTCTTCCGCTGCTACAATAAACTTGATCTTGAAGCAGAACAGTGGCTGCAATTTGCCACTTCTTGGATCAGCTTCAGGATGACTGTTGAGAGGTACACGCTGAAGAGAAGTGAGGGGTTTAGGATGTACAAAGCTCTTGTTTATTGGCCTTCAAGTTGTCCTACTCGTGAAGCTAGGGGAGGCAGCGCATACATGGAGCATATGAGCCTTCAATTGCAGCAGAAGAAAGCTTCACTTTCAGCTGGAATGGAACCTCAATGGCAGCCAAAGAAGGTTGCATTTCCAGTTGGGTGTCCTACTCGTAAAGCTAGGGGAGACAGTGCATACATGAAGCAGAATGCTTCACTTTCAGCTGGAATGGAACCTCAATGGCAGCTAAAGGAGGCTGCATTTTCTGTTGGCAGCAACAAGGACAAAGGAACCAGCAGTGGGTTTGATGAAAAGTGCAAGGAATTCGGTCGAATGTTTTGCGAGAAGCTACAAGAGTTTGCGATGATACTGATTAAGAAATATCATTACAACTTTCCAGTGGAATATTTTGATAATTATCACGGAAGCTTTAACAAGGAGGAATTCCTTGGAATGGAGCAGCAAGAGGAGAAGCTAAAAGAAAGAGCAAACAAGGAAGCAAGGAGCATTGATCATTTTATGGAAGAGTTGGAGCATGAATCAGAAATGAAGGAAAGGTGGAATCAAGAGCGTGGTCAACATTGCAGTGAAAATTCTGCCCCATCCAACCGAAATGATGAGCTGCCAGATGATTTTAAACCAGATGGGAAGCCTGGATCAGTTGATAATGAGCTGCAAGCTACCAAGCTTAAGGTTGGGAATATGTCTCCTCAGGTGGATGAAAATTCAGTTATTAAACAAGCAATAAATCATGTTGGGACTAAAGAACCACTGGCTGGAACTGAAGAAAACTTGTCAAGGGTAACCAATGATTTTGAAGAAGTAAAGAGAGGTTACAAAGACATCAGTTTAGGCCAAATGTTGCAAGAGAAAGAAACTAAAAATTGTGTTGAGAATCAGTCTACAAATCAGATTGATGATGAGAACTGCTATGAAGATGGCTTACTTGTAGCTGAAATATCTTCCAATGTTGTGAAGGTGTGTAGATCTGATCCTAAAATGTGCCACAATGTTGCTGTAAATTTTGAGGTTGAGGAGCAACATCAATTGAAGGCTGAAGGACTGCAAGTTTCAGCTGTTGCTTGTGACCAGAAGCAGCTAAATGCAATGAAGGCACTAGATGATGATATATTGACTGGATTTGGCATCATATTGGATCCTCAATCTATGGGTACAAGCTATCTTAATCTGGTAGCTATCACCAACCCACGGGAAATGGTATGCCGCTCCTTGGAAGAAGATGCAGCTTTGATTGCACTGATTATCATTTCGGTTTCAGCCGAGGAGTATCCAAGAACAAAGAAGAAGCGGCCTAGAAAGGGAATGATAAAGGAAGGAACAACCAAGCTAGAGAGAGTTGGTATTGGTTGAGGAGTAATGGTTAAATTGTTGTAAGTTCTTGGGGACAAGAACTCTCTCAAGTAAGGGGGAATTGTCATGACCCAAGTAGTAAGTAAAGGGCAATATAGTAATAGTATTATAATAATAGTTAGAAGATATTTTAGAAGCACATGAGGTGCATGTGCTAGGCCGTTAGTGAGCTTGTAATGCCTATACAAGCCTACTGCTATTGGTTTGTTGGGTATGCTGAAAATTATTGAATTGAAATTTCATTTTCTTTCCTCTACCATTCTTCCTCTCTCGTTCTTCTTATTCTCTCTTTTCTGTTCTCTATTTCTCCCTCTCTTTCTCCCTCTAACTACTGATTTCTCCCTCCTACAATCTGATTTTCTTCCCCAATTCCTCTTTAACCTATCACGAACCCTAGGTTCGTGACAGATAGATAGAAACATATAATTTTTGCTTACCTCTAGTAGCATCAAACTCCAAAGCCATGACATTAACATTGAATCATCTACATCCCAAGCAGCAAACGTTGGATCGAAAGGCTTGGGCGCTAGACAAGTAATGTGAGTGATTTTCCCATGACCATTCAGGAATGTTCACCAATTGAGACCACTAGAGGTAATTTTCGCCATTCATCCAGGCAATATAAGTGATGCATCCCCGGTAGCTCACCAGCGGGAGCACCACCATTCATCCAGGCAATATAAGTGATGCATCCCCAGTAGCTCACCAGCGGGAGCACCACCATTTGGTTGCTCGAACGGTATAGCATCTCTAGCAGGGATGGGAGAAGTTGTTACAGAAATTTCTAACATGATATAGGATTACAGGAAAAAAATAGCAAGGGAAAAACACAACAAGAAAAGTCAATTGTGGCAATGAAGGCTCACAATAGATGAGTCGGAAGAACAAGTTAAGGCTCTGATACCATGTAAAAAAACATATTAGAATTCTTTTCATATATTCAAATGAATGATACAGCCCCTATTAATAGGGAACTAGAGTACAACATAGGAAAGATTACATATACTACCAATAAGGAAAGCTAAGCTATACAAGATACAAAAGAAAGGTCAAAGATACAAAGAATCAAGAATAGGAAAGTATCTAAATTTGGATGAATCCTTTCCAAAACACTGACAATTAGATCAGTGTTAAATCAAGAAAGATTAGACTAATTGATCATAGTCCAATGATCACGTTAAGATGGAAAATTATTCAATAACAAATTTTGGCTTTTAAAAGACAAGAGGTTTATGAAGAAGAAGTATGAAAGACACCCCATGAAGCAACCTAGCAAATAAACCAAGTTCTTCTTTGCAAAAAGAACAATACAACACACAATTTTATCCATGATAATAATAACAGCTAATAACCCTTTTATTCACACCTATAACATGCCTAGCCCACACCATATGTCATCCCATAACCTAATCAATCATTCACTCTAAATGAACATCTCTCCTCAATATCCCATTATATATGACACATCATTTTGCCCACAATATTGTTAGTTGTGCCAAGATAATTCACTATGATGACTTTCCCAAAGTCCTCCTACTTTGTTGCCAACCTCCAAACCATTACCTATGAGAACCGTATTTAAGTAGGAAAGAGGTCATTACTTCCTTAACACCCATTTTCCAAAAGCCCAGGAACTTTCTCCTGCTTACCAACCAAAACTATAACTCATCATATCTCCAAGCCCAAAGCAAATCCTTCAGGAATGTTTCAATTATTTGAGTGATTGAGCATAGAAATAGAAGAGCAAAATGTGATGCTATTAAAAAAGTAACTTACTTTGACAAGACTATCACTTTTCCCCATCTCTTTACAATAAGTACTCAACTAAGTAATCAAGTAATCCATGATATGTAAATAGGGACTGTTACACCAAAAATCAAGGGATCAATCAGTTACAACCTTCTCTCCAACATTTATGCTTTATTAAATATTAAAAATCAAGTCAAGCACTACTAAGAGAACATCTGACGTGCAGAGAAAGGGTATCCACACAATAGTCTACAAGGAACATTGTTGGCACAAAAACCAGAAGTACACAAGCAAACTCTTAGAGCATCCTAACAGCTATAAATTCTTAATCAATCCCAATCCCCATGCTTAGATTCAAGCAAAACAAAGCTCCAATTTTCTATTATATGGAACAAAAGAAACTCTACGTACAAGTTTTTGCTCTTTCTACACTGAACTTCTGCATCTTTTGCTTCAATCTGTGCATATACAGATTTAAGTTGCTCTTCTTTCTCGTCCCTATCCTTACGGAGTTGTAAGCAATTTTGCTCCTGAAAGTTTGGAAAAAATCATCACTTGAGCGTATGAAGTGAAGACAACTGGACAATCATAACCATTAACGTGTAGAAGTAGTTTTGGATAGACAAACTATGGGTATTTGCAAATCAGGAAACCATGGAAAATAAGCAGTAAATATAACAAACCATGTAGAAATATGATTTTATTGGGGAGACTCTCATGCAAAATTCAATGAGTGTAAACAGAAAGCCTTGATGCACTCCAGGACAGAACAAGTCATCATGTAATGATGATGACATGCAAGTTGCTAGCTGCAATTTTTAGTCAGAAAACAAGTATCATTTTGTCTTGTAAGAATTTTTCTATTACAATGGCATTAAGAGGGTGCTGCATGCAAGTTATATTGACATACATAAGAAAATACGTCACTCACGTGCATAACTCTTACTTGACAGTCATTTCAAAGTCCAAAAATGAGTTAAAATAAGTATCAAAAATGCCCAATAACCACTTATATGAAAGAGAAAAACTCCACTTCTCAATCAAATGGTTCCTCCTTCATCCTAAAGTTGTTAATTGTGCGAACCCAGTCACCCCAGACATCAAGTAGAGAGGCACTGAAAACATAGAATTTCAGTTCTAGATCAAGTACCATAGAAAAATAATCATCCAAACATAGGGCACATAGAAGATATTAATGCACGTCTCAAACTACCCTATGGCAAAATATTCCCCACAAACTTTATGCAAAAAAATAAAGGCCTGTAAGTTTCCAACATTATCTTACTTTTAATTTTAATATTAGGGATAAGTACATCTTACACTCTAGTAACAGATGAATAGCAAGGACTTCCCACACCAAGTTCTTTCATTCTTTTTTTTTATAAATCACATTGAATTCTTTCTTTGTCATGCCATGCACATAATCATCAATTGTTCTTCTATAGCAGTGGTGATCACATGATATGCAATGCCCCAAGAGCCTAGAGAAAAGTAATATATATCGAGGATAAGTAAGGAAGAAAATAACACCAACTGAATATCTTTTGAGTTGAATGTTGGCAAATAACTCCTAAGTTAAGCGTGCTTGACCTGGGGTAATCCAAGAATGGGTGACCCCCCTAGGAAGTTCGCGTAGATCCATCAGAGTAAGTTGTTCCGATCCTTCTTATCGCTCGATACGGGATATTACATAATACCTACATCCCTCTCTAATTATCCAATCACGCATCTTACCTGAACTAGTAGAGACCAAAATGATGGTGATCATGTGGCCGGGTTTCAATTATATGGGCAATGAACAAGTATATTTTAGTACTTCCAAGTTACATCAACAAGCGAGTTTAAGTGAGGAACTCCACCGTACACTCCATTTACTATTCATTTAGTTTTTATGTCTAAGTGAGGAACTCCGTCATCCATCTCATCTTGCAGACATAAACTCAATATTGGGATATGTACTTCCACTTAATTTCAAAATGACAATTTAATTACATCTCCTTACGCAATTTGGATATTTATCTTAAATCTGATTCGTTCACAGTGATAACTGCATACCATCTAATACATCAACTACATTGTGTACTAATTATATATCTTTGATCCACTCAAATCGCCTTTACTTGTAAGGAAGAATGCACAGGAATAACATCAAGGTCCCTCAAAGAAAAGCATTTATAAAGTAGGCGATGGTCCATGCACCGGAAAATAGTCAAATGGGATGGCAATGAGTCGCCCATTTATACATACTTATTTTAACAAATCTTCAAGTAAGTTTTATGCCATGTCTTAATTTTTATACTTGTTTTAATTTTAAATGGGTAATTGGGACCCATTGAGCATTTATACAATTTTTTTTTTTTTTTAAAAAAAGCCTTATGTCTATATATCAATTTTTATAGTTGTTTTAAATTTAAATGGATAATTGGGACAACCCATTGCCATTGGGGCATCCATTGCCATCCCCAGTCACACACACCAAAACTAAGGGGGGAATGGAGACTCGAACTTTAGTATAACGATCCAAAAAAAAAAAAACTTTAGTATGAGAGACATGGAAGTAGAGCGCGTCGACAAAAAGGCTACGGTCACATGTTCGTGCATCTTTGGATGAATGTGCATATACATACCAGGCGAGTGAGATCCTTCGTAACACGACCTAGCTCTCTCTGCAACCACAGTTCATTATATCATTCCGATCAGATACACTTTCAACTTAAATCATCCACTAAAAAGTCCAAACAGAAGAACAGAAATTGTTGAAAGCCATATAAATAACAAGAGAGAGCCGAAACCGTCAATCTCTGGATTTCTTCTTCCTTGGGATTACGAGATGGGGGAGAATGGGGGACAACGCCGGAAGCCCGATGGAAGTCCTTCTGGACGGCGTCTCCGTTCCACTGAGACAACTCCCGAGGAGGCGAAAAGCTGATGTCCTCCTGCGGCGGGGGCGGCTGGGTAGGGTTTGCAGATAAGGCGAATTGCTCGACTTGCAGGAGTTGGTCCAAGAAATCGTCGTCCCATTCTTCAAAACCCTCGCCGTCGCCCATCCCCGTTGAACACTTCTGATCAATCGTCTTTTACGAACTCACGATCTACCCTACCTGTTCTTGCTCCTTGTGATTTTGTTTCTTGTTTGTTTTTCTGTCTAAAAAAACAACACCATGCAACTCAGTCTCTGCCACTGCTCTAGGTAGACTCTCTTTGGACTTGTCGTATCTACATTGTTGAATTATATATTTTTATATATTTAATTAAACACAAGGCATTTTTAAAGTCTAGTAAAATGACATTAATTATTTATATATTTTTAAAAATAACATAAACCGATTGATTTTATTAACCATGTCACATTTTTTCTTGTCGTAAAAAAATAACTGTTAATTTTTTTTTCCAAAATACAATACCTTTTCTCTCTAATGTGATTATTATTAAAAATAAAAAAATATTTTAAAAACTATAATATTAAAAAATATATAATATTTGATTTTTTTTAAATTGCTCTTAAATATATAATATATGGGTTAATTTGTAAATGAGAAAAAAAATTATAAGTAATTTAAAAAGAAAATTTTAAATAATTAATTAATTATATAAATATCATCCATGTATTAGAGAGATAATAAAGAAGATAAGTCCATTTAGTAATAATTGAATATTTGATCGATCACCCAATCATCATTGTTAAGGGATAAGAAAAAGAAGAAGGTATCCCTAGAACACAATTAAATGATTGGACTACGATAAATTAAGATTCGCATCAGTAGATCGTGAGTTCAATTCATTGTCTTGCACAGTAAAGTAAAGATTCAACCTGCGATTTATCTCCTTTGTCGAAATCAAAAACACAAGCGGCAAGAAAACCACGCAAGGACAATAATCCCAAGAAAAAAGAAAAGATTAAAAATAAAAATAAAATAATTAATTTCCACGCTATATTAATATCAAGTGAGATATGCACTATTTTTAAAAATACAAGAATTATCGATACTATTTCACTAAACCTTGAGAAGTCACTACAATTTTTTTCTTATTTTTATATAGTTAAAAAATATTTTTCTTATTTCTAATATCTAAATAGCAAAAAAAAGTAAAATATATAAAAATAATAATTTTTATATTAGAGCCAAACTAATCCCTCTTTGTTCTAACAAACAACCACTCCCACACCCAGGAATATTAAAGTACCAACTTCTCCATTGGTACTATATGCATCTAAAAACAACTTTAATTAGTGCTCCTAAAACACCAAAAAAATAAAATTAAAAAAACAAACAAACAAACAAATTTGTTTAAACACAAGTGAGTTAATTCAATCTATCAGAGAGGAAAAAGTAACTGCAGAAGAAAGTAACCAATCTTCAAGCTGAGCCCATTTGTCATCAAGCAAAGAAGAAGAATCAAAGGCAAGGCTGGGCTGGGCTGGGCAAGAAGTTACAGCCATGGCCGAAGGCCTACCAACCCTCTGCTCCAGGCTTCACGTGGAGAGATGGATATTAAATGTTCAATTATTAGAATTAAGCTCAAAATCTTATGGAAATGACAGGTTCACATATTAATATTACTTTGCTCGGAATGGGGTTGGTTTGCAATAATTGTTCTTTAAGCAAATCCACGCACAATTAGTGCATACATTCAATTGGTCGTCTAGCAGAATCATGGCAATGGCGGACGCGCACCACCAACCCCACCAAGCAAGCCTGTGCGAGTGAGCCTTTTGGCATGCCAGAGTCTGCAGTCCAATGATATTCATACGACTTGTAAGCAAAGCAAAGGGATAATTATAGTGTATTATAATTCCACCTTCAATGTTATCAATAGATATAAATATATCTCGTTAGGATAGACCTAAAATTTAAATAAAAGTGATGGATTTATTTAATTTGACTATCATTTTTTCTAATAATTTGACCTAGGTTTAATTTCCAAATTAAATATTTAATACGATTGATATCAGTTTAGATTTGAATCAAGTCTTTTGAGTCGAACACTTGACCAACACTTATAAGCACTATAAAATATATCTTGACCCTAAAACGCTCCTTATTAATTGTGGGATAATATAGTCTTACTTTGAATTACTTTTACCGGATTAAGCTTGTTACATTGGGTTATTCGTATTTCTTAGGTGTCTATTTTTAGTTTATGGCAAAACAAGATTAATAGATCTCATTATATAGTTGTGTGCTATAGTTTTTGGGGTATGAAATTCTGATATGATTCTATAGCTTTTGAAATGGAGACTCTTTTAAGTATTTTGATTGAGTTAGATTCATTTAATTTTACTTTGTTATGACATTTCCATAGGTTATGACTATAAACAAAATCACGTTCATCAGTTGAATTAGTAACTAAAAATAACTTTTTGGATATGGCTGTAACAGGAAAAAAAAAAAAAGCACTTAGTCAGTTGAGTGGGTGTCACGTGATTATTTTCTATTCATTCCTGGGATTAATAGTTGTCTGTAACGTGTGGAGACCTTTTTGTTTAGGGGTAAAGTATTAGTGAATCATGGTAGATGGGGCCAAAGTGTAAGTATTCCCAAAGCAAATGTACCCCCCAAGAGCCTCTATATATGTCCAAACCCCACCACAAAGGCCTAAAACACAAGTGTCTTAAAATGGCACGGGGAAGAGCCTTGTTTACCTCGCTTGCTCTTTTGCTCTTCCTCCTCGCCTCTTCCGAATTGCTACTGCTGCTGCTGCATTCAGCTCCTGTTGCTGCTGGAGTCCCGGAACCAGAAGAGAAGCATGGCCAGGACCGGAAATGCGTGTGGCAGAGGAAGCCATGGATGAACCATGGAAGCCTTCGCGGGCCTCGGAAGCACCTCGTCAACCCAACAGCCGAGCATCCATTCCAAGTTCGCGAATTGCCCGTCTAATCATCTGTCTGGACAGTCGGATTCTACTGTCGGGTTTGTGTACCCATCGCCCTTCCACCTGCAGCAGTTGAACTCTGTCAGCATTAAGTACTTGTGAATGTGTATATTGTTCAGGCTGAAACAAAATTTATACGAAAAGTTATGCTGTGTTATTTCCCTGAACAATCAAACCTCTGAAAGACAACAATCTGGATCACATCGATTCACTGAATCCACGAAACCTGAAAGAACTCAATCAATGAAATCCTAGTGCCATATAAAAATTAAATGAAAAACTCAATCTTGTTGCAGTGTCATCAGCTAATCGATAAATTCAAAAGGTTTCAATTGTCTGTTGATGTACATTCATACGGTGTCGCAATAGTACATTTGGAAACATGTATTTTCAAATTTCAAGTAACTGACTGAGACGGTAGAGGAACCGGAAAGAAAGGTCATATAAGTTTGTGATTTTTATACAACAATTATGAAAGCCTATATCCCAGATGCGTTATATTCTTCAAGAAATTTCAGGATATCAGGTTCGGGTGCACTGCTAGATGGTAGAATCCCGCGGTTGGTATGGGGCCATGGTTTTGGCTGGGACGCATCAGATTCAGTGGGGGTTCTCTGCTGCATAACTGGCAAGTCGGGCCGCCTTCGTACACCTGCAGATGCTCGCTCCTTCCAAATTCGTCCATCCTTACAAATAAGTATGTATCAGTATTTGAACTATAAGCGAAAGAAAAATGGCATAAACCTGCTGTAACTTTGGCTGTGAATGTATTAGTATCAGTATTTGGGAAAGTATTCCCTCAAACAGTCCCAAAGAACATGGACTTGTGTGCCATGTAATATTACTAACAACCAAAATCATCTAAAAGCTTAAGCTGCCACAAGAGGGGTAATTTTATTTCTTATGTTATACTTGTTTACTCTAGACATGTTACAAGAACCATCATCTACCAATTCTTCTTATTGCAGCAATATATTTAGCAAATCTTTACTGCATTAGTAAGAAAGTTGAATACTATATCACAAATCCAGGCTAGCCACCTACTGTCGGAACTCTCTTGTCAAGCATTAGCACTGGATGCTGGGCATGACTAGCCAATCATTGATCTCTGTTGATTGAATGGAGCAATTACAAAAATTGTAAGTGATCATCTATCAATGCTACTTTAGAATGAAACAAAGGAATAGGTTTATTGGAGCATCCTTCCAAATTTATCCTTCTGGGTATTGGTTCGTGAATCTCAGCTCCTGTAATCATCCAGGGTACCACGTGATACTTAAGGCCATAAGTTTTTTACTTAAGATGGGCATCCATGAGTAAAAGAACCATTGTATGAGATAAATAGCATTACTTAGCCCCTAAAAAAAAGATAACTAACATAAACTTCCCCAAAATGGTTCCCTTGCTCCTTAAACAAATCCTACATATGATACCTTTATTGTTGACAATGCATACATAATTCAAATATATGAACATCAATGAGCATCCCATATTTACACATGTTTCATTTCCCCCTGGACCTGGAAACTTAGAATTCCATTATACAAAATTGTAAAGGATTTTCCCATTTCCTTGCCAGTGCATGAGAGAGAGAGAGAGGAGTCTGTTTTCTATCTTCAGTTCAATATATAAATTTATCTTCTGCAGTTCCTTCATCTCCTTGGTGATAGGTAATTGCCATATCTAATTATCCACTTCAAGTTTTAATGATGATTGAATGCATTTTGTACTAAAAAAAAGAAAAAAAATATTCCAAACATTACAGCAAATAGTGTTGGATTCTCCTTTCTTCCACCTCAACTACAAAATATAGCCTTATCAGATGCACAAGTTGAGCTTTTGCCAACTCCTTGCTAATAGATAACAAGCCAAAAACAAAAGGGCATCAACTGTACGTCCGGCTCTCTGCTTTTCCATGCTCAACAGAGTCATATTTGTATACAACATTCTCTTTATTTTTTTGCAAGGAGGCTGATTCCATAACTCAGAAACAAGACATTCCAATCAAAAAGAATGAACCTTACTGTTGCAACCAAGAAATAGATAACAAACCACACTAAAATCAATTCTTGTCTTTGGTTTCTATCATATCTTTCTCATTTTTCTAGGATTACTTTCCACATTTTATATACAACTAGGTTGAATGGTTGATTAAGGTTGGTCTAAAATAGATAATATTTGGGCATGACAAGCCATAGACACTAAATAAGCAGAAGAATGTAAACTTTTTTCTGATATCATAAAGAGAAAACATGCAGTCATACAGGGAAAACCATATGCAGAAGTACTACAGCGAATTTATACCCTAGTTAGAAACATAAACCTGCAAGTATAACACCCCCTCCCACTTCCAAATGACTCCTCTATGCACAATTGCTAACTTCAACAGAATAAGATAGCTCCGTTTTCTTTTGAAAGGGCTCCAGCCTGCCCCAGCCCCCGGGGATTTTTTTATTTTTTTGGCTTGATAACATAAAATATACTGATTATGAGTTTATTACATAGAAAGGGAACTGCAGCTCCATGCATAAAGTCAAAAGCAAAGCCCAAAAACACAAAACATTAAATTCAAAAAGACAAGTGATGCATATACAGTCTGTCTGTCCCACATTATCTACATCACAAAATCCATGAAGATGGATATAAAATTCTATTTACCCGAAACCATGTAGAAGCTTACATTCAAAATTGAAGGTTCAGGTAGTGGGCACTGAATTGGTCGATCATTGTCAAGAGGTTCAGCAGGGTGTTCAAGTGGCTTAAACTCTACTGCAACTTCAATCCCATGACCGGTGGCTGATGCAGCACCTTCCTCTAAATTGGGGGGTACTACTTCCCTCTCTTCCTTCAGAAAATAAAGCAACTAAATAAGTTAAAGATTATAATAACTAATAAGAGACAAAAATTAATCATTAAGAATAAATCGTGTCCTTGTGAATGCATGCAAGCACCAAAACTTATCATACATAATCGAAGGTAGAAATTGAACCAAGGTTCGCAGGAAATTAAGATAAGGAGACAAGCATTGTTCCAAGATCACTCTGTAGCAAAGGGTCAACAGATCAAGAGTAAAATTTGGACTGAATTTAACATGCATATTAGTAAGGCAATAGACATAATTCCAAGAACATCCTTTGGCCAAGGGTTGATAGGTCATATCTCCACAATATGAACAAGAAGGGATTAATCAACTGAGGATTTTCCTGTTGGGCTTACAAGCCATTGGCCCACTTATTAATTTAAAATTAATATGGGTCCAGCCCATGCTTATAATAGTTGGATGGCAAGCATTGTTTTGATGATGAAGCAGCAACCCAAAAGCAACAGAATTGAATATGTATATACACAGGCGCTTGCACGGAACGGAGGTTTTTAAGGAGAAGCGGCCGCTGCTTGATTTTATTTGAGGAAGGAGAAGGCTGCAGCTGCTTGATTATTGGAAGAGGAAGGCTGCCGCTGCTTGATTATTGGAGGAAGAAGTTTGTGCCTTTCTACTTCAATTTCTGCTTCCTCTCATTGATTGTTTGGTGAAGCATTTATTTCCTTTTACTGTTATTTTGGGTTCCATCTATCATTACATAGATGATGAAATCTGTGGTTGCCAAGAATTTATCTTGAAGGTGTTTTCTGGATTACCTCTTGATTTTGGTCAAAAATCTAAAGAAGAAAAGTATTGTATTCTATTATTTTGTGATAGTGGAATTGTTAGTTTGCCCTGTTGATTTTCCCTTCACATTGGAGGGTTTTACGACGTTAAATAATTCTTGGTGTTATTGCATTGGTACTTTATTTATTCTGGTATTTTATTGCTTGTAGTGATTGTCTTGAATTCCTATTTTAATCACACGGTAAGAAGAGAATATATTTGTGTTGGCGTATCGAAAATTTCCTAAAAGTGGTATCAGAGCACAAGTTGAATTGTGTGGATTAAAATGGAGGATACAGTTGGTAGTGCTATGATTAGACTCACTAATCATAATTGGGTAAGGTGGAAGCCTAGAATGGAGGATATCCTTTATTGTAAGGATTTGCATGATCCTATTGAGGGTGATCTGGGGTGATCCTATTGAGGGTGATCTGGGGTGATCCTATTGAGCATGATTAGATCATGCAAATCCTTACAATAAAGGATATCCTCCATTCTCATGATTGGCGGCTTCTCCTTAAAAATCTTCGTTCCGTCCAAGCGCCTACGTATATATATACTCAATTCTGTTGCTTTTGGGTTGCTGCTTCGTCATCAAAATTGGAGGCCCAACTAAAATTGCAATGCTAGCCATCCAACTATTATAAGCATGGGCTGGACCCATATTAATTTTAAATTAATAAGTGGGCCAATGGCTTACAAGCCCAACAATCTAACTGCAAGACATTGGCTAAAGGTTCCTCTTGCTCCAAGCCTCAATCAAGGATCATAGTTCAGTTAAAACCAGAAGATGAGCATTACGATACAATCTTAGAAGACAAAGGAATGAGCACGCATTTGCCTTTAGCAAAAGGAAAGTGATATTTATGTTGAGTACATGGGCTGAGAGGTATAAAATTTCAATTTCACACTTACTTGCCTTTTGTAATTTCGCCCTCCTTGACACAACACACAAGTCGTCATTGTTAAAATCATTATTATGCTTAACAATACGTCCAACCATCAAACCCGTTCAAAAAAGAATTATTCATTACAAGTCAAACAAAAAACTAAGAATTCAATTAGGGTAAATTGCACCAATGACAAGGGCGGAGGGAGGAGGCATGAGGTTGGCGTCCAAGTCAAGTCAATGACAAGGGCGTTGGCAATGACATCATAAATTTAAAGAGGGCGAGATGTGTGATGTCACAAGGGAAAACAGTGGCGGGCTCTCAGATATATGGCAGCTTTGGTTGTCACGCTCTATAGAATACACCAAATCTCCAAATGAAAATGAACACGCATGCCAGAACTTCATTCCTATCATTCAATATGCAAAGTTTCCTTAGGTTTTCAAATAAAATGAACACACCAAATCTTCGGTTTTTGTACAGCTTCCTAATTAGGAAGCTAAATTCCTTGGTTTTCACAAAGCTTCATTAGGATTCAAAAAGCAAAATCCCTTGGCTCACGTTTAGACACAAAGGTTTCTAGAAGCTTTATTTATTTCTCCAACACCTTCACATCACATCACATCACACATACACATATAGTTTAATGGAAATGCTATCTGTAATTTAATACCTTGTTGTGGCGTATATTTGGCTTATATATTTGATCTTTTTGAGGTTAATTATTTCGTACAACGTTTTGAATGTGCCTTTTAATTTTTTAGATTGAAATTTAGTTTTTTGTATTTAATATTTGAAGCATGTTTAGAAAACTGGTTCGGTTCTTCAAGAATTGGCCCTTTTTTTGCCAACCGATTTTTTGGTAGAAACCAAACCAGTCTGGTAGCCGGTTCCTAGTTTTCTTGGTTGAACTGGTTAGTCTGGTCCAATTTTCAGAGCAATAATTTTAACACATTTTTCAGATTGCATGTGTTTGTTTGTGCCAATTTACCCAAACTTTGAAGTATATTATAGAATTGTGTGATGAATTTTAATTTTATTTATTTTTAGATTATAGTTTTAATTATTATATATTTATTTATTTGATCAAAATACACCTTGATTCAACCCCGATCCAACTATTGATTCTTGAAGCTCTCCCCTTTTCTTTTCGATTCAATACCCCAGTTCAGTTTTCTAAACGTACATCAAATGTTAACTATAAAAATCATATTTCAATCTAAAAAAATGAAATATATATACATTCAAACTTCAAAGTGTTGTATGGAAATAATCTAAAACTAACCAAATACATAAGCCAACTATGCACAGCAAAGAAGTACAAAAATATATTTGCATGATGTGAAGGTGTTGGAGAAATAAATAATCAAATATATTAGACAATTATACCACAACAAAGCATAAAATATATATACATGTACATACATATATATTGTGTGTGCTGTGAAGTGTTAGACAGCTGGAGAATAGACAAAGCTTCTAGAAACCTTCCTTTGTGGCCAAACATGGGCCAAGGGATTTAGTTCCCTAAAAAAACCTTTGCAAAACAGAAGCTTTGCTGTGAAGCTTGTGAATTTTACGAGAAGGATAAAGATTTGGTGTGTTCAAATTCATTTGAAGATCCAACATCTTCTATAGAAGATGGTAGCCATAACCATTGGATATCTAAGAGTAAGAGCCCAACCTTGCTTTCTCCTTGTGACATAACAGTCTCTCTCCCCCCCCCCCCCCCCCCCCCACAACTTTTGCAACGTCCTTGCCGCCACCCCATCGGCAAGCTCACCTCCTGGACACCAACCTCATGCCTTTCGCCTCCACCAACAAGTCCGAGGTTTTATAGCTGAAGATGAAGAGCAATTATCCCCGTGAAATTGCCGATTCATCCGCCCAGTTCTTCAAGAACTGGCCTTGGTAGGAATTGAACCGGATCAACCGGTTGAACCGGCTGGTCTGGTACTGTTTTCAAAACAGTGCTCCCAATACCTAAGAAAAGACCAAACCAAACCCATCTTCTCTGGGACCAATGACGAAGGCCTAGTGTCTCAAAGAAGTCCTCAACCCCAACTAAAACCCAAATCAAAACATGCCTTACCTGCACCTACAATCATCAAATTTAACGACCTGATAGGATACACCATCTATAGATGTTTACTAATATACGCGTGCGTGTGTATGGATGTAAATTGCATAGATAATAATACACAACGAAAATGCAATTATTCCATAGGCAAGCAAAGGAGAACGCATACAGGTACAGCCATAGACAGTAGACATCCAGATCAGCAAACAAAGCAATCGACTGGAGAAAATAGAGCACAAAAATAAACAGCACATATCTGGAGACAGAGCGACCAACTGAAGAAACGCCGGAGAAAATTGAAATGGAAAACCTTACAAGTGCACTTTGGGATCGGCGGTGGCCGTTCCTGTTGCTGGAAAATCGGGAGAAAATGCCCACCATTTTTGGGGCTTTCACATCTGACCTCCCGAACAACCCAATTCACCCCAAACGAAGAAGCTCTCGAAACAAAAAGAAGAACAAGAATCAGATTTGTGTTTCAGAAATGGTGAGGGTAGCTTGCGTAATGGATTTTGTCTGGATTCTCTCTGGTCTGCAGAAGCCAGAAGGCAGTGAAGGCGAATGTCTGTATTGTAAACGTGTAAACGAATGCCGACGGGGGAATCATTAAAGAAATGGTAGAAATTTTGAATGAAACCCAGCTGGTTAAGCCGAGCACATGGCCATGTGGACCGTGTGTTCTTGCAGCTTCGAGAGCGAGCGACAGAGAAAGAGAGATACGCGGTCGCTTTGCCTGTTGGGGAGATTGCTAATGTCTCCCCGTCCCATCTATGAAATTTTAACCAATTTTATCACTTTTAAATGATAAATAATTTAGTGGAAAATACCAAATTAATTTATGTACTTTATCCTAAGGGCCAAATAAGCTCTCCAAATTTCAAATTTTAGACCACATTAGCCTTTATAGCGATATTATTAACATGTCATCAAAAGGCATTTATATTATGACAATAGAGTTACCTATATCCCAATCAAATCCTAATTGCCAAAATCATACTCAAGTTGAAGTTTTAATTGTTGGTTTGATTTGGATGATAAGTCTCTTAACACAAAACTTTAATAAATATTATTTAAATTATATTAAATTAAATTATTTAGACTTAAAGTCTAGACACGAAACCTTTTAAGTTAATGAAATGGTTTTGAATATGTTTTTCAAATCAATAAACAATACTTAAAATGTTTAATACGAATAGAATATGGCTCTAAAAAAGATGCACGAGCATTATTGAATATTAAAATTTAATAAAAACTATCAATTCATTTTAGTTCATTATTTTTTAAATTAATGTTTCAAAATTAAACAATCAACTATCGAATCTAAAAAAGTAGTCGATTGCTTTTTAAAAAATTCAATAGAGTTCATGTTTGAAAAATTACTAACAAAAAATAACTATATTCTTGCATTTGTGCTGACTTTTTTCCATTTTGATATTCAAATGGCTACAAATTTGCCGAGGTCATTTAAGGTTATAAATACAAGTCATTTTGAAGATCTAAATAGCTCTTGAAGTAGTTGGTTTGTACACTTTAATTATCGTATTTTCATATTCCTTTTGAACTTCATTGTTTCATTATTTTAGTCTTCGAGACTTGTTCTTATTTTGTAAAATCTTTTTACTTTTGTTGTAATAGTATATCATTTTGAGATTATTGTGGTAGGAGTTGCGTTTCTCATTTTTCATTGTAAGAGTTTTTTAGCGAGAAATACTAATATACTAGTAGGACAGATAATAATTGTATTAGATTATAGTTTGCAATCCAAATCTTATTTAGTTGATTTTAAAATCTCTAGCTAGATGTTAGAATTATGGATATAAGTTGAAAAATGTTGAACCACTATAATTTTTTTGTATCGTTTGTGTATTTACCATTTTCAAACTCTCCATAACACTTAAAAGCACTTTTACATAGAATCATACATTACTTATTATTTTGAGGATATTTTTAAGATCATCAAAATTTGTATTTGCTATATTTCTTGAATGTGTGGTGTCATATATATCAAATTTTATCTAAGATCAATTATTCACACATATGCCACTAAAAATTATTATGTTCAATTTGAATAAGGTATGGTTATTTGATCACAAATGACACTATAAATGCAATTGTGAATCATAATAGCGTGGGGCTTGTGTTTTGGATTATTGGGGTCATTTTTATCCATATTTCAAATTTATTTTGTCACGGGTTTAAAAGTATAGTGGGTTATTTGATATTTTTGAAATAGAATATCTAATTGTACTTTAAATTAAAAAATACAATAAAATTGTCATTTAAAAAGAAGAAAACAATTTAGTCTTCAAACCAAGTATGTGATCCATTTTAGTACATGCCCTAATAATTTATATCTCAATGGTAAGCTAATGAGTTAACACTAAACACTTGGAGGTTAATTGGGCCTTCTCATTATTGTCTTCTACTCCCAGTGTACCTATCGAGCAAATTGTATGAGCTTGGTTTATGGGCATTTGGGCCTACCCATTGCTTGTGAATCATGTTTTCCAAGTATTTTAAAATTTTAAAATTTTGAAACTAATTTTGACTTTCCTTATAGTTTACAAAGTATACAAATTGACCATTTTACCCTTATACAAACAATATTTTTATTTCGCTTTCCTTTGTACACCCTATTTCTCTTTCATTGTCTTTTTCCATTTTATTTATTTATTTGTATAGTCCTTTTTCTCGACGACGACAATGATCTTTGTTGATGATGATGAAATCTCGAAATATCTCAATCTCTCTTATTCCTAAGAACACAACAACTAGTATCATGACTATTAATGGAATATAACCCCATTGCATCAATGATCAATGGTTTTTTTATTTTAACATAATCGTGATAATTGAAGTAGTGTATTACAAGTGTTTTTGATTATTGATTATTAATTTCAATCAAAGAGATTCTAAAACTGCCAAAAACGATTGAGGTTTCCATGTAATAAAGAATAAATCAAAGAAGCAATCAATTATCAATTTTTGATGATGATGATGGTGATAGATGAAGTCGGGCGGTGTCATGATGGCAAACCAAACTTGATAAATGCAAAAGAGTGGCAACATTAATAACATTGTAATAATTAAATAGATATTACAACCATAAGTCACCGTTATTTTTCTCTCAATCATCTATGATTTTATTTTATATTTTTCTCAATTTCTTCTCTCCCCATATTTGGTTATTGCCAATGATGGTGGTGGTGGTCGACGGCCATCACGGTCACCAACACCATTAGCAATGTTTTAATATATATTTTTTTTGTTTTCTATAACCATAAAGGTGAGATAGGTCATTGAATAAAGAAAATTATGTTTTTTTGGGAATCTAAAAAATTATACTTGTTGTAAATAAAAAATTGATTCAATGATTATAAAAATCAAGAGAAACATGTGTCATTTTTTAAAATACATACTTGAACACTTACAATTTAAGCAAATCTAAAAAATGTTTACCATATACTCTCTTAATTATTATGGTACAATTTTATTGCATTTAGTAATATTTCAAACGAGTTTTATTGTCATAAAATATTAAAAAATAAAAAGTTACAAAATATAATATACTAAATTCCAAGTAATAATACACTAAAACATGTATATGCCAAAGTACTCTTAAATGTATTTATTTATAATTAAAAAAAGTATTATTATTGATTTATTGGACTCACGGTCTAATATGGTATATAGACTTCAAATCTCAAGTCTTTAGCTCGTGGGGGGTGGGGGGGGGCTGGCTGGACACACATGTGCTTGTCAGTTGTCGCAAACAGCACACGCCTTTGCTACAGCAATGCAACAAACTAAAAAAAAAAAAAGAAAAAATGAAGGCTTGGCGGACCATGACCAACAATCATTCAATGTGGGGCCCACCTCCAAATGCTGCCAGATGGCAGATGCCATTCATTTAACGTAAGACAAAACCCAGACATTATTTATGTCGGGCCTAGCTTAACAAGCCCAGCCCATTATCAAGCCTATATTCTATAAATTCATAAATATAACATAAAAGCCCAGCCCAGTAATAAAGCTCGTTCTGCTCCCTCTCTCTCTCTCTCTCTCTCTCTCGTTTTGCTCCATTTCTTTAAGCAGAAGACAAGCACAAAGAAATCCCAAGAGAGGGGTTTATAAAATACATTCGTAAAGCCAAGCCAACCTCTCTCCCTCTCTCTCTCTCTCTCTCTCTCTCTGTTGTTTTCTCTCCGGCCAATTTTGGATTAATCGGTCGAGCGAGCCATGGCCGCTCTGCAGTACCTGGATTCGCTGCGCAATGTCCATCCGGAGCTGGCCGATTGGTACGACGCCCTCGCGGATTTGTACCAGAAGAAGCTGTGGCATCAACTCACTCTCAAGCTCGAACAGTTCGTCTCTCTCGCCACTTTCCAGGTCACCTCGATTCACTTTCAATTTCTCATGAGCTGGGATTTTGGACATTTTAGGGTTTTTGTTTTTTGGCTGGTTGGCCACGGCGACGTGTTTGGTTCTTTGACTGTGATTAGGGTTTGGAGGAGTCTGTAGAGTCTTAGAAATTGGGATGTCTTTGGTTTAATGCATTGCCGGAGTTCCTAGCAACTCTTCGAGGGATAAGCAGTTTGAATTTGTGGTAATATCGGTTGTTATGTCGTACACATGGGGAAACATTTGTCGACTTGCCCGTATTAATTTTGGCTGTAATAGGACCTAACTTTGTCCATCAGAAGTCTGTTTTCGTAAAGGCTGAATAGACATATTGGAGGCTTGTTGAATTCCATCCCTAAACCCTGTTAGCTACTATATTCCAACTGAAATAATGATGGAATGATCGTTAAGTGAACTACCGAGGGAAACATTGCTGAATTATTCATATATGAAGCTGTTGCATCCCTCCAAATGCACGGGAGGGGAAGTAAGTTGGAATTCTAAGTTGGAATTCGTGATGTTTGATTGTCGGGTACCTGATATATTTGATCCCTGCAATTGGTTATGACTATTATATGAAGAACAAGGGAGGAATTGCCTAATTGGAAAATATGAAAGGGTAAAATTGACAAGGAGAGTGTCTGCTTTCTTGAAATGATTTATTTTACCAATAGTTGAGCATGGATTGCCTGTTGGCAATCTGGCATGCATATTTTGGATAGAAGTTATTTGATGCATGTCAGATCCTAAGATCTGACAGTGACTGTTCAGGGAAGCACTTGAGAATTAGAGAGAAATTTGGAGGGAGAACAGCAAGAATTGGGGAAGAACAGAGGGTGTGTGTGTGAGAGAGAGAGAGGGAAAAGATTCAATTCTCATTCACCATGCCTACATCCTCTTACAAGTAGCCTTTTTATAGCCTTGGGCTGGCTATCGTAACTAAAAGCACATTCTAGAATAACAACAACCATGTGTGCCTAACAACACCTATTTGCATCTAACAGAATTATAACAATATATTTACAGCTCAATTACATTAATGCCCCTAGGGTCATGACAATTCCCACCACCTTGAGAGAGTTCTTGTCCCCAAGAACTTGCAGCTTTTGGCCCTGTTCTTCATCCAATCCCAATCTTCGATATATGATTTATTATTCTTTATTTCTTTCTCCTTCTAGGTCTCTTCCTCTTCATGTTTCTGTTCCTTCTCTTTTCTTTTTCCTTATGGCAGTTCCTTCTCTTTAGTCTACTTAAATTGTTCCTTCTTTGCCAAAACTAGCATTAGGAACGGTTTGATACCTACTTTAACCCAAGCCATGAACTCCTCAGCCGGAACCAAAGGCAATGGAACAATTTCCTTAGGATCCTCTTCCTCAAAACCATTCCTCCTAATAGAAGTTCCAGTGAAAGAATGCCTTTCCTCAACCTTCGGCTTCTTCCTTTGGTCCAAGTCCTCGTTGCATGCCTGTCTCTCATCAACGACATGGAAGCTATCTTCATCACCATCCTCATCTTCCAATGCTACTTCCTCAGCTTCCTGCAAATATAAAATGTGATCCTCATCGATATCTTTGTCCACTCTTTCTTCCTTGCTAGAGTCTTTAGTTACAACTGGCTAGTCCAACTTTGATTTTTCTTTAGATTCTTTCTCTACTTGATTTGCGGCCTTAGAAGCTCTGTCAATCTGTTGGCTGCTCTTAAGATAACTTTTAGGCGATAGCCCATGCTTTTTGTAAATGGCTTCTGGCGCTAACTCTTGTAGGTTAGCCTTCTCGGCTGCTTGTTGTACTGTGGCAGGACAAATCATTTTCACTGTAGGCCACAATGCATTGTCAAGTCCACTAATGAAACTCAGTACAAAAAAAACACTCGGTCAAGGTTGGATGGAAATTGAGCATAAGTGCTTTCAATTTCTCAAATCTGACCAGGTATTCCATAAGCAAGCCCTCTTGTTCCAGCTTGTTGAGCTCCTCTTTGTAACTCTTATCCTTGACCTGATCCTTCTTGGTAACCATTATAAAAAATTCATCAAACTTACTTGATAGACCTTTCAATTTGTTGTCAATTCTGTCCATAGTGCTACCAATTCTATCCAAAGTATTTGCAATTCCTGTACCTATATTCTCAGTTCAAATCCTTGCAAATACTCCTATGTAACAATTTCTTGATTAGCTTGTAAGGATCTCATCGGAAACCTGAATTCGGTCCGGTGAACCTAGTCCACCTCCTTAGCGACTTCAGGTTTAGCCAACCTAATTTAGCCTCAAACGGAATCCGCCGAGATTTGGATCTACTTCACCTTCAATCCTGGACCTCGATTAATTGGAGTAGAAGGAACCGCTTTGTTGTAGTCTCCTGAGGAATTAAGAAAGTCGATTCTAATTCAACTTCCTGCAACAGCGATTTTCGGCGACATCTTAGTTCTAATCTAGCTCACCGGAAATCGCTCAACGTTGTTTCAATTAACAACAGATGAACAACCTCATGATATCGCTGCTATCAAATCCAACTACCAACACTAGCCCCTCGGGAATCTCATGAATTTTGCTTTGGAACTTGCTCCTATGAGTCACCTGGAACTGCAGACACCACCTATGAATTGGCTCCGTTGAATCATACTGAATCGCTGCTAAGTTGCGCCTGACTTACAACAACTCTAATATGAAACCGTTTCTAGCAGTAGCCGAGAACCACCAGCTTTGTAATGAATTGCCTCCTCTGATCTACGATTACTCTCTCCTCTGATCTGCACTCGCTGTCGATCAGGATTGCCAATGGCCGTGACTTGACAAACCCCCAATCCAAACCGATCTTGCGATTCTTTACAATCGATCGCTATGGACCAGCTACCTTCCAGATTTGATTGCGATCTCTGCTACCTTAGGATCACTTGGACTTGCCCCGCCCGACACCTTCTTCTCACCCAATCACAATCCAATGGCCGGAGGACCACTGGCTCTGATATCAATTGTTAGATCCTAAGATTTGACAGGGACTGTTCAAGGAATAACTTGAGAATTAGAGAGAAATTTGGAGGGAGACTTAGACTGACAAGGGAGAACAACAAGAATTGGGGAAGAACAGAATAGTAGAGGCAAAAGATTCAATTCTCATTCACCATGCCTCCGTCCTCTTACAAGTAGCCTTTTTATAGCCTTGGGTTGGCTATCGTAACTAAAAGCACATTCTAGAATAACAACAACCATGTGTGCCTAGCAGCACCTATCTACATCTAACAGAATTATAATAATATACTTGCAGCTCAATTACATTAATGCCCCTAGGGTCATGACAATGCAGTCATGAGAAATGAAAACAGTAGGACAAGATTCTTTAAGATGAAATGTTCTATTGCCTGATGCTCTGAGTACTGTGGACAATGATTAAGATGGGAAATGCGCTACAGAGCCAATACTCTTATGGTTTTGATGGATGATACATTGATATTTATATATTTAATCCTGAATAGACAAGGAGGTCCAAATAATAGAGCAGCACTTTTTGCCAGATCCAAAAGTGAATCTATAAAACATTAGCTGTAGGCTTCTTTATCATTTAATTTGAGAGAAGGCCAGCCATTTGAACAGAGTGATTCTAATTTTACTATTTTCAAAATAAACTGTGCAAATGTGTGTAAAGCATGTCTTTTGTTCTGAAGCACTTCAGCATTAAGTGGGCTCAATTATCAAATCGTGCTAACCTAGAAAGAAATAGAACAAAAATAAAAAAATGTTGGACCATGAGGAAAGATTTGGTCAAAGATCCCATTATGAGGTGATGCCCCCCCCCCCCCCCACAAAAAAAAAAAAAAAAAAAAATCAAGGCCCAGAGAATTCAATCCCTAATTTTTATGTTGTGTCACCCTTCTGATCATAGGTATTTCAGCCTTAATGTATTGTCTAGAAATAGTGTCATAAAAGTTCAATATTGTGGGATTTTTAAAGTCTCACTGGTTAAGTCGGGAAAATCTGTCATGAGGGAAACTGTGAGATTGGGAGCACTGGCAGTCCTCGATTGAAGTCCAAACACTCACTCAAAACACCCTTGCACACACTGGTTTAATTCAATACAGAAATATAACAAGAATATAATTGAAAAGATTAAAGAAAGAACATGCAAACCACACAAGAAACACCCGGCTTTTATCCTGGTTCAGACTGCATAAACGGTCCTACATCCAGCCTCCAATCAGAAAGAGCAATCCACTAAGATCTTGATGAAAACAGTACAAGATTATCACTTGCACAATCCCTCTTCCCTCACTGATATACAAGAACCCTCACTATGAGATTACAAGGATACTTTCTCTCGCATTTCTCTCACAATACAGCTCTCACTCATAAATCAATGAGAATGATCAGAATACCAGGTGCCGGCAGACTACCCTCACCCTTTTATTTATAGACAAAAGAAGGGCATGAATTACGAAGGGGATATAACCGGGACATTTCCCTAACTACCCCTCACTTAATATAACATACAGTTAGCCTATATTACCTAACTGCCACTGCCGCACATATAACCTCAAATAAACATGTCCGAGTCCCTCTAATCTTCCAGCCACTCAATACAAAACTGAATAGCAGAAACAGTTACTTGGTTGGACAAAGTGTTAAGAGTCTCCACCATAGGCACAGCGAGTTCATCTAAACACATTTTTTCATTAAAATATCTGCTTTGTTTTTATCAAGTAAGATATCTTTAAAAAAAGAAGCCTGATGTTTACAAATTTGTACATAGCATCTAAGAACTATACAAAACAAACGATAGTATATGGGAGTTCTCCTCAAATGGGAGATCTTCTTCTCATTCCTCTTCGTATGTCTTGGATAATACCATTCCTGTAAAAGGGTACAAAGCCCATGATAGACAATAGAATGTCCCATTGAACCTCAAAGGCAGCAAACAGAAGGTTCAAGCAATAGAGGATTAGGTGATCAACGCATTCAGCATGTTAGGATTAGGAGCTCGTAGAAACTCAATTCAATACTTTAGTTTGCCAAATCTCTCGACACTCCTCAGCCGAAATCAACCCACAACAGAAAATATAAACTGGAAATGAAGAACACAGAATTAAACAAAGAAAGAACAGAAACGATACAACCAAACCAAATCAGTAGGCACAAGGTTTATCCTGGTTCGAACAGATCCAAAGACCAGTCCTACATCCAGCCACAAATCCGAGAGCAAATTCCACTAGAAACCAGAGAAACTGATTACAAGAACCCTCTTCACTCTATCACACAAGTACACTGCCTTCAAACAAGAGATTACAAAGACTCTCCCACTCTCAAAGCCTTTTCTCCCCTCTCAGCAATCTCACTTGTATTCAGAGACAGAATTTGAATGAATGATTGTTATGTCCGACTTCTAGCCCTCGCCTCCTATTTATAAACCATAGGGGCGTTAATTACAAGACCTATTATTTAGCCTACACAAAGACTAAAATGTCCCTCATAATATAACATCTAAGTTAACTAATCCAACTTAGAAAAATCCAGTTGTATTCATCCGCCTAAGGGCTCTACTGTCTTCTTCATCTTCTAGACAGATTACTTCATGCAAAAACCCAACACAGCACTCTCCTTGCACATGAAGTCTATACAGTCACCACTATTCTTGATCTGTTTATTTTGCTATGAGAATTGACCATATAGATGCAGTCACCACTAATCATTTTCGAAATGAGAACATCATATAGATACGCAAGTATTTATTTTTTCCCTCATTGCCCAACACACCCAAATTATCAGAAGATTTTCTTGGTGAGACCACTAGCAATCCAACAATGCTAGGAGAAAGAAAAGGATGATTTCCCAAGTTGAGTGGTTTTTGTTGCTTGACTTAATTGAGGAGGACAAACTTTTCTGAGGAAGAACTGGAAGGCTTTGGATGAAAGGGTGTCTCCTCTTTAGAACTTGACCCATTTGGAGTTAGCAAATGAACATTGGGTTCAGGAGACCTTGATGGGCGATCAGATGTTAAGAAAGGGACATTATGATAAAGAAGCCTTGGAACACTACTTGTGCTAGAAGATCTATAAAGTCTAGGGCTAAACAATCTTGGGAACCCACAGATTTGGAAGATCGGAGAAAGCAATTGCCCACCTGTGGTCCAGTTTGAATATTGATCTAGTTGCACAATCTTTTGAAAGTTATATGCGGCTTCCTACCTTCTGTTCTAAATGTTTCCACTCATCCGTCCTCCCTATGAGACATCTCCTTGACCCCCTCTGCATACTTGCTCTTCAAGAACATGGGGATAGGGATGGCAATATGCTTGAAAAAATAGGGCCTGCATCGGAATTATTTTTGGTTGATATAATCATGTTAGGGGTAGGTTATAGCGAGGATTAGGGTTTAGATAACTTCATCCTAAATCTTTCCTAGTTATGGAACAAAATACCTTAAAAAATATTTGTATTTTGTAATAACAACATCGAACCCTATCTGTTGCCCAACTTTGGGAAGGATAATCCTTTGCGCAACCTGTACTGAAGATAGGAATGTGGAACAGTGGTGGTCAACCTAAGTGTCAACCCATGTAACTTCCAATCACCTTGTTATCCTACTGTTGTAGCTTGGTAGCTGTTGGAGCGTAGTCATTTAACTAGCTGATGATAGTCAAGAGACCACCCTTGACTCTATTCACTGACATGATACAACAATCTAGATTACCATTACAGGAAGTATACAGAAAAATCAACTCATCCTCTGTGGTCTTTTACTGTTGAAGTCAAGGGTAACTCTTGCCATGATGTGATTTTGGGATACAGAAAAATATAACTAAGGACTTGCCTTCACAAATTCACTCATATTCACTGAGAAAATAGATCAAACCCCTTCAGTGGACACCTCCATAATGGAAATCGCTCAGTGGCTTCCTTTTACCATGGTCTCTATGATATGTATCAAGAGCTGAGGGTTCATGTTGCTTGCCAATGTCTAAACTAAATAACAAGAAACCTATCTCCGTTCCTCAATAGTCAGATGAGAAAATCTTACCAGTTCCCCTCACTTAAACAAGGAAAACCACAAATCACAAGAGATAACATGAATGGCAGGATTAATATTTTCCTCTCTGCTTGGAAGATGGACTTTCTTGCAGACTATAATGAGATTGGACCAGGTGGCTTGATCTGGTGCCCTTACATATATGTGGTCAATAGGATGGTAGTGGCTTACCAGTTATGGGTTAAGATGTCTTTGTTTCTAGTAGACAGAAAATCTCAAACTTGGTCATGTTTTTTTTTTTGGTGTAGACCAAATTATTTGAACTGATTCTGCTTTCTCTGGTTTGAAGCATGCAAAAAATTGTTCTCTTAGAGATTTCATGAAAGCTATTACTGAATTAGAAACACGACACCATGTGAATTACATAGAGAAATCCCTATGTTGGACTGCTACTTTCAGACCTGATCCCATGATCCTTCTGCAAGATCTGACAGGGGAACCTCAACTATTTATATTATTCAAGCTAATTAGGCCTATATTTTTTTTTAACGGTCTAGTATTAAGTTAATCCACTTAGATTAGGCCCACTGCCCACACCTATTTAGCAGGGCCCACTCCAATGTGGCCCACCAATCATAATTTCCATTTATTGTATTGAGGATCTGTTCTTCAATTGAACTTCATTTATTGGTATTTGAGGCTCATTAATCACTTTAAGGCTTTCTTAGATGATTGCTTAGGTTCATTTAGGTCAAATTAGGCCACCTTGATCTCAGTTAGTACTCATTTATTCTTAGTTTCCGCTTCAGATTGATGACAATTTTTCCAAAATTGTTGATAGTCTTGGCATAATGTTGACAGCTTAAGACTGTTTTTCATTGGTCTGATTGACTTGAATGGCACTAAAGTGTGCCACTTAAGGGGCATTTTAAGTTTCCAATCCTAATTGAGTATGCATAAACTATTACAGGAAGATCAATGTTAAAACCCTTGTATATGGCTTATATATAACCTCTTTTCTGGCTGGATCTTCTAGTCAAATCTCATTTTTCTTTTTGTGATTGTACTGTATGTGCTGGGTGGTAAAACTTCTACTTCTGCATGTGTGTCTGCTTGTTTTGGATTGCCAGCATGTTTAAACACATCTTGCTTGAGTTCATGGCTTTTTAAGTGCACTTACATCTTTTTCATGTCATTATTTCCAGACTGGGGATGCTCTCATACAGTTATATAATAATTTCATCACCGACTTTGAGACCAAGATCAATCTTCTGAAGCTTGCACATTTTGCTGTCATAGTTTCTAGGAAGTATTCAGAAAAAGAAGCTGCTGTTAGTTATCTAGAAGGTGTGATTGAAAAGCTTCATACTAGCAGAGAGATGCGCATTGAGGAACCAATCCTTTACATTAAGATGCAAATTGCTATCTTAAATCTTGAGAAAGGCAATCCGAAAGAGTGCAAGAAACTTCTAGAAGATGGGAAGAGTACACTGGACAGCATGACTGACATTGATCCATCTGTTTATGCCAGCTATTACTGGGTTTCATCTCAGTTCCATAAATCCCGTCAGGAATTTGCTGAATTTTACAAAAGTGCTCTTCTTTATCTGGCATACACATCAGTGGAGTCTCTATCAGAGTCATTTAAGTTGGTATGGAATTATGCATTCTCTTTAACTTTGTTAGAAAACATTCATGCTGTCTTTCACTATTTATAAGTTTATTCTATGTCTGGGAATGCAAAGAATGTAGAGGAGCAACAGATGCAACTAACGAGGATATTGCAGCGGGTAGCAGATGAGGGGAAGATATAGTTTGCAGTCTAGGACCATAAGATGGTTTTGGTGTTGTTGTTCTTACCTAAAATGTCACCCTTAGGGTTCAGCAGCATTTGGAAATCTGGAAGGGTGTTTGAAAACCATATTTTCCTTTTAAATCACTCCTGCATGCAAGGCTAATTTTGGCTTTGGATTTAATTGTATACTTATAATTTCGTGAGAGATTGCACGCATGATTTTATTAAGCTTCTTGTAGTTCCACGAGCAACTTATATACTCTAATACTAACTATTATTTTTAGGATTTGGCATTCGATTTATCCCTTGCCGCATTGCTCGGAGAAAACATATACAATTTTGGGGAACTGCTTGCGCATCCAATTGTAAGTTTATTTTCACCTCTTTTTATTTTTATCTATTTCCAGCCTGTTATTGTACTTCTATTTGTTTCATGATGGCTTAGCTACTCTAAATCGGGCATATTGTTTACTGTGTACACATGGAAGTAACTGATTTGGTTGAACTTCTATTTGACCTGCTATTGTCATGTCAGTGTTTTAAAATGCGGTAGGCGCTACTCGAGCGCCAGACTGGGGCCTAGCGCCTAGGCGGGGCTTAGGAAAACTGCTGTTTGTTTTTTTTTATATAATTTGATATTATTTTTAGGTAAATCAAAGTTTAAAAGACAAATGAAATCTGGAAAGACAATTCAAATATCCAACACTGAGGAGAATCAAATTGCAGGTTCAACATAAACATGTGCAAAGAAAAACTTGTTGATTCATAATGACATGCTTATATTGGGGTGTGTGTACAACAGCTTATATTGGGTCGCGGCACATGCAACAAAAGAGCTCTACATGGTCGACGTCAACAACGATCTCGTGGCCGCCCACATAGTTATTAAAGGCGCGCCTAGCCGCGTGCCTAGGCGCAAGGCGCCAGTTTGGCGCCTCGCCTGGGCTGAGGCGAGGCGGTTTCAGCAAGGCGCTGAGGCGAGAGGCGCGCCTCATGAAACCGGCGCCTGCATCCTTTCTTCCTCTCCTCTCCAGCATCCCCTCTTCTCAGTTTCAGCATGTATACATCACTACTTATTTACATTTCTTTAGTTTAAGTAAATGTCCACATTTTCTTTTATTTATATTTTACCTTCCATTTACTTTAATACATAAATGTAAATAAGAAAGTACCCCCCATTTGGATTCAATAAAAATATCTAAAAAATCAAAATCCATAACAATAAGAAAATAAAATTTTGATTTTAGTACAAACTCAAGATTTAGCGATTTTATCACCCCCAAAATACATACTTACTATTTCTTGAAAAATTCATTAAAAATCATTTTAACAACAATGAATATTAACTATCAAAATACTGGGAGATAGTTTTTCAAAATGAAAACATTTTCTTATATGTCTCCTTATAATGCCCTAATCTTCCAGACTTAGAAAAAATGCGCTAATCTTCCAGACCTAGAAAAATAGCATTTTTCAAAATGAAAGCATTTTCTTGATTGTGGACTTGAAGTGTTTATTGATTGTGGAGAATACTAAAGCTATTCCAAAATGTCTTCCATCAATAAAACAAGAGATTGGAGAGTACATGCAAAAGAAGAAAAATAACAGGAATTAGGGATGAGCAAAATATGGCACCGTAAGATGATGATTTTCAATTTGGTGAAGGGTATGATGATGATGATGATGATGATGATTAAAACTTCTTTATTGATTGTGGACTTGTAGTGTTTATATGTTTGTTTAGAACTTTGCATGATGATTGGTACTTGTTTGAGTTTGAGACTTTAAGTTTGAACTTTGATGATGTTTCTAGTTTAGAAATTGCATGATGAATGAATTAACTTTGATGTTGTTAGTTTAGAATTTGAAGATAATGAAACATTAATGATATGCATGTGTTATTATTGATAATTTGATAGTTTTTTATGATTTTACAAGATTTTGAGTTTTTTTTCTAAAAGGTGCGCCTCGCTTCGCAAAGGCGCTCCTCGCCTCGTGCGCCTCGCGCCTTAGGCTCCAGGACCCTTTGCGCCTCGCGTCTTTTAGAACTATGGCCGCCCATATACTCATATATTTGTTGATTGATGCTTGACATTCAATCAGTGTTTGTCATTGACTCTTTGGTCACTGCTGTGCACTATTTCGGTCTCCTTCATTCACCACTCTGTTAAAGTGTTGTCCCGAGTATAGTATAAGAAGATTAGTTATATCAGTGTATTTGAGGGCCAATGAAGCATTAAATAGAAGTTTATACCTCATGTTATAATTAGTGGTAGTTGGGGGGTTAAACTGTAAATATTTAATAGTCTTCATTGGGATATCCACCCACCTTTATAAATAGAGGGCAAAGGGTGTGTGTGCAGTAGATTTTTCTCATTCTATGGTTTGCGAGTGCTGATTGTTTCTGAGAGGAAGGCTAGGTGTTGTTAGCTTTGTAATCTTAGGGGGAAAACAATTGGGGCGCTCGGAAATAGAAGGGAGAGAATGGCCATTGCTGTACTGATCGAATTCTTGTAAATAAAGATTACTCTTGAAGGTGGTTCCAAAGCTAGATGTAGTGCCATTCACGTGGCATGAACCAAGATAAAATTTTGTCTCCTCATGTGGTTTGTGTGTTTCATTTCTTGTTCTGTTCTGATTAATTTATGTTCTTTATTATATGTTTGTGTTGTGGTGTGTTGGCTGGTGAGTTGTGAGTGATTGTGAGGGGTCTTTGATCAGTTTCTTGAAGGATTAGAAGGTTGCTAATGCTCCCAATTTATAACACACTCTTTTTTTGTTCTCCTTCTTCGGCGATCGAAGCTCTGCATATCGCTACATATAGCCGGATCTGCCATCCCGAGGATGAAACCTTGCTGGATCTGGTGTGGATCTCATTGAAATCGGTCAGATCTAGTCCTCCCATTTTTGGAACAAGCCTGAAACTTGTCGGATCTGGTGCCGATCTCGCTGAAAATTAAGTGACCCAGGCGGCTGGGTGCCGATTGGGCCCAATTGATCGGGCCCAGCGCGTAGGGTGCCGATTTGCATGTATTCGCGGCCGCCAAGGGCTGCCTAATGCCTTGGTGGCGCCTAGTGGCCACCTTTTTGAACGGTTGGTCGTGTGTGATCAAGTTGGGAAACCAAAGGTTAGCAGGGTAAACAATAGCAAGCTTCAACTTAAAACCATATCACAGAAAAAAGGGGCATGGCGTATTCTCCAATTTATGGGTGTTGTTATGCCCCAATAATCGGAAGAAAGCACAAAGCAATAAGGAGGCAGTACGGGCTGTTGGAGGTGCTTCCGAAGGAGCCTTTGGAAGGCTTCCCTCGGAAGCTTCCGAAGAGTCCTTTGGAAGCTGGCTTCGGAAGCTTCGGGAAGGGTACTTCGGAAGCCTCCCGCAGTAGCTCTTTGTAAGGGGAACCTTCCGAAGGGGAGCCTTCCGAAGGTACTATTCGGAAAAGACGTGTATGCCCCTCCTCGACCTCCATAAAAGGCCACGTTCAACCTTGAGAAAAGGACCGTTGGACATTGGTATTTACTCTCAAAACTCTCCTTCAGAAGTTAAGTTTCTTTTCTATTCCTTGCGATTATTTACCTTCCGTACTAACTTAAGCATCAGAGGGTCTTGGTGGGAGGAAATCCCACGAGCCTTCTAACCTTTGATTATTCGAGACAGCACGTTCTGAAGCACCAATCATCTTCCGAAGCCTCATTTGATTTCGGAAGCCTAAACCATCTTCAGAGTCTTCACCTATCTTCGGAAGTCTTCAGCACCGATCGTAAGCTTCAGTCATCTTTCGAAGCCTAATTAGATTTCGAAAGCCTCAGCATCTTCGGAGGCCCCTCAACCTTCGGAAGAACTGTCCTTGCCTTCGAAAGCCTTATGTTCGGAAGCATCACAGAATTTAACCATTGACCAAAATCCCGAGGCTAACGGCATTTGCAAGCATCCCATTCATTAAAAATTTTAATTGTTGTATTTTGGCAACAACAGGCGTGTTGGCTAAATCCTATTTCAGCGTTCATACAATGTTGAGTCAAATTTGAAACTAAAATGAGTATGTTCATGTTGTTGTAAAGGATAAACATTTAGGCATTGCAGCATGAGATTTTCATTTTTGGCAACTAAAAACCTTGTCGTGCTTGGTTGTGGTCAAGTGAACATGATGATGGCCGCTTTGCCCAGAGTTTGACTCCAGGTTCTTGTTTTTGTAAAATAATTTTTTTTTTGTAGTAAGTGTTGAATCCTTTTGTATTTTATAGCTATAATCCTTTTTGCAAAAAATAGGAATGCGTGATGCATATTTTGCTGTATATATCTATATAGAGGTTCTTATACCAGGCATTGGTGTGTAGATCTACATATTATTTATTATGAAAATATATGCTTTTTGGTAAACAGACAAAGCTGTATATCTGAGAGCAAAACAAGATGAGAAATATTTCCTTGTTTCAAGTATTGATAATTTTTGTGACAGTACTTGGGTACTTGATAATACAGAGGTACTAGATCTTCCTTTGATATTTTACTTGAGGTCTGTTACATCTTTTGTTTGATAACTCTGACCAAGTCCATAGCAACCTTGTGAGCTTCACAAATTTGCCCTTTAATCAATACCTACTTATTGTTTATTGTGGATTCTTCAATTGATATAGATAAAAAGTCTTGTGGGAACAAAGGTTGAATGGCTCTACTATATTCTTGAAGCATTCAACTCTGGAGATCTAATTCGTTATCAAGAATTATGCCAAGTGCATAGAGCTGCTCTGAGTGCTCAACCAGCATTAGTAGAGAATGAGAAAAAGCTACTAGAAAAGATTAACATTCTCTGTTTGATGGAAATCATCTTCAGGTATGTCAGAAGCCATATTGCTTAACATTATCAGCTTTATTACATTTACTATATTAAAAATGAGGTCGTTTCTTGCAGTCGACCATCAGAAGATAGAACAATTCCTCTAAGTATCATTGCACAGCGGACAAAACTTACTGTAGAGGATGTGGAGTACCTTCTCATGAAAAGTTTGTCGGTGAGTATGGGTCTTTCAAATTTTACTGAGAAATCTTTGAATCACCACTAGGAAACCAATATCCTGGTGAGAACACACAATATTGATCTGACCAGTTTCATTCAATTAAAATAGGAGTATAAGCTTTTCTTTTTTATTTCATGCATTAAGTTTATTGGTTCATGTGTACAGGTTGTGCTCCCTTTGGTGCCTTCTAGGATTTATGCAACTAAATGCTGATATGGAGGATATAAAAGAATCATTTTTCCCTAAATTGGGAAAACACAATGAGAATAAGAGTAGATGAATTGCTTGAGGATGGAAAATATTATGCCTTCCTTGTTCATATTTCTTCTTTTGTAGTAGTAACATATATTATTAAGAGTGCAATCCTAGTATAACAATAATCTTTCATTGTCTTCGTAAATTAAGTAGTAGTAATGAAGCTAAAATTTCAAGAGCTTCTTTCCTTGGAGGATCTTTAAAGGGCTGCATGGTCAGTAGACTTGAAAATGAAGAGAAAAGTGTGGCTAATAGCACCCTTTGTTTAGTGTTGTTTATCGCCCCTGGGGGGTGGGATAGAATAGGAGAACTTTCTAGAATATAGAGCTTGCCCCCACGTTTATGTTACTTAACGAGTAATTATTTTATTGTTTTGCATAGTTAGGATGGTTTTCCCAACCTAGATTTCTTTTATGATTTTGCAGAGATCATAGAGGTGTAACGATGCATAGAGTTTGTGTTTGTACATTGTGGGCTTTGTTCCTTTGCCTTGATAAAACAAAATATCAAGCGTTTATCCTATTATGTGGGGGTCAAATTCATGAATTCTAGATTTTCATTCATTTCTATCCCTTGCTTTATCTTCTGTAAGGCCCATATGCTTAATATCAAAAGTGTCTCCCACTAAGTTTTTTGGTCTTCCTCTATCTTTTTTACTGAGTACTTGTTCTAGTCAATTATCTCCCCTTGCAAGGGCTTCTATTGATCTTCTTTTCGCATGACCAAACCATCTTGGTTAAGTCTCTCCCATTTTATCTTCAAGTGGGATAAAGGCTGGATATGTTGTTGTTTAGGAGCCACTCTAACCTTATCATGAATAATCTCATTTTTAATTTTATTCTTTGTAAGGTGTATATCCACTTTAACATTCTCATCTCAATTACCGTTATATTTGCACATGTTGATACTTTACTATCCAATATTAAGTTTCATATAACAACGTTGGTTTGATAGTTGTCTTACAAGATTTTCCTTTTAGTTTTGATGGAATCATACTATCACATAAAACACTAGATGCACTTTTCCATTTTAACCACCTTGCCTTAATTTTATGTGTGACATCCTCATTAATCTCATAATCTTTTTGGATGATGGATTCAAAATATCTACATTGGTCTTTTCTTGGTATGATTTGTCTTCCAATTTTACCATAACATGATTCATTCTTTACATTCCATATATTTGGTTTTCACTACACTAAATTTAAAATCTTTAGATTCTGAAGTGTTCCTCCATATCTCGAGCTTAGTATTCACACATTATTTTGTCTCAGCCACCAACACTGTCATTTTCAAATAGGATATACACCATGACACCTTTGCCTAGACGTGTTTATTGACTTCATCCATTACTAGGGAAATAGGTAGAGATGTCAAAAGGGTCGGGCGGCTCGTGGGCCACCTGACCCAGCCCGTCGCTGTTCAAATGGGTCGGGCTGGGCCAGGCCAAAGAATTTGGGCCCACAGCCTGGCCTGTCTAAGGCCCCAACCCGGCCCGTTGGGATCTTATATATTCCCAACGTTCCTTACTCATTTATTTTTTTAACTATGTTATTTTTTATTAATTATTGATATTGGATGTTAAAAAATTTATATTTCGCAATATATATAAATAATAATCATCAATATATTTAAAATTTTTAAGCTAAATTTTTTATATATTTAAATTATAAATAAACATTCTCTTTTTTATATGTGCATTATTTTTCATATCAATTCACAAGAAAATTTACAAGGCATATAGAATTTTGAAATATAAAATGATGAAATAATATTTAAAACTTAAGATAGAAAATTGTTTAAAAAGAAAAAAAAGAAAAAAATTGATTTTTATTTATGCATTATTTTGATATTTATATATGTATTATTTTTTTAAAAAAATATTTAAAAAAAGAAAAAGGGGTCGGGTAAGGCCCACGAGCCCGCTAGGCCCATGGGCTGGGCTGGCCCCTTTACAGGGGGCTGTGGGTCGGGCCGGGCCCTACCTACCCACGACAAAAAGGGTCGGACCAGGCTCGGCCCTTTTAGTAAATGGGCCGGGTTAGCCCTTTAAAAAGCCCCTGGCCCGACCTAGGCCGAGCCGACCTTTTTGACATCTCTAGAAATAGGTAAGGACGTAACGCATATCCTTGATGTAATCCCATTTAGTTGAAAAAATCTCGGTATCTCCTTTACATGTTCTCACACATCTAATACATGTCTCTAGTAAATTTTATATAATCAATTCGAACTCCTTTCTTCTCTAAAAATTAAAACTCTCCATAAGACTTCTCTAGGAACCGTGTCATGAGCTTTTTCTAGATCTACAACACCATATGTAAATCCTTTTTTCTATATACCTTTCCATTAGGCACCCTAACAAATATATAGCTTCTGTTCTTGACCTACCAGGGCATGAAACCAAATTGGTTTTTAGATACCTTGATTTCTTTTCTTAGCCTTTGCTCAATCTCCCTCTCCCAAAGTGTCATGGTGTGGCTCATTTACAATTTTCTCAAGTTTCGACATCCCCTTTATTCTTGTAAAGAAGCATTGAAGTGTTCTAACTCCACTTGTCAAGCATCCTTTTTGATGTAGGAATAACATTCAATAATATAAAAAAAATGCCCTATGCTCATTTTCATATTTCTATGCTATTTGGTCCAATTGTTTTACTATTCATCATCTTTTTCAATGCTTGCTTTATTTCATTTGGAAATATACGTCTATAGAGCCTGTAACTTCTATGTTATCTAGAGTTACTAAGACTCCCCATCATAACACTTGTTTCTCTATCTTCATTGAATAATTTCAAGAACTACTCTTTTCATCTCTCTTTTATCGCCCTTTCATTTACTAATACATTTTGGCTGTCATCTTTTATCTATTTCACATGGATTTAAATCTCTTTGTTTTTCTTTCTCTTGCTTTAGCTAGTGTGTGTGTATATATATATATATTTTATCTTTCTCCATCTTTTGTGTCAAGTTGTTGCTATAAATTTTCATGAGCTTTTGAATTTGCTTTACTAATGACCTTTTTTGCTTCTTTTTTGGCCAAACTATATTTCTTTAGGTTTTGTTTGTTATAACATTTATAGAAAGTTTGTTAGCAAGTTCTCTTAGTTTTGATTTTAACTTGTACCTCTTCATTCCACCACCAAAACTCTTTGATTTGGGTCTTTTCCCTTTTGACTCTGAAAACCATTTTTGTTGTATACCAAATAGTATTTTCCATTTCACTCTACATTTGGTTAGCCTAAATATCTTGTACCACACACTTTTTCCTTGGAAATGATTTTTTTTTTACACCTTTTAAATCCCACCATATATTATTGAACTCCATTCTATATCATTTTTCTCTTCCATCTTATGATATCGACATCGAGGACCCAAAGTCTATGTTGGGTAGTCAAACATTCTCCCGGCATAACCTTACTATTCTTATAATATAACCAAGCCTCTTGTCTCATAAGAAAGTAGTCTATTTGGGTGCCATTTTTATATGTTGTCTAGTGTTCATCCAAAATGGCTTTACCCTTATTATTTGTTTCCCCAAATCCATAACCACCATGTACCTCTCTATACCTAATCCCTTCTCTACCTGCATGACCATAATGATCTTATCTCTCTAGGCATCTCTTGTACCAACACCTCTTATCTTTCCAAAATTTTGCCTTTATCTCCTCTTGTATCCCAACTTGTGGTGCATTTTTGTACTAACTAATAATATTCATAGTTACTTCTCCTTGAACAACTTTAACTGCAGTAATCCTATCTCCTATTCTCTTCACATCCACTACCTAATCCTTCAAAATCTTATCCATAATAATCCCCACTCCATTGATCTACCTCATAGTAATAGCTCCTGTCAAGAAAGAGATATCCATGAAGGTTATTCTGTCACTGGCTCTGCTGTTGATGAGGATCCTTGTCTTTGGCCTTGAATCACTCTATACCTTTCCATCTTAGGACTGGATGTAGGTAACTATTTCACTCCATTTTTTTTTATTTTTTATAATTGTCGTTCCATAAGTTGGGACTCCAGACAGTTTGGTCAACAGCACAGGCACATGGATACATCTTTATATAAATAAACCAGAGAGCAATTGGTAAAAACCCTTTGACAGTCCAATAATTAGAATCTTCATGTTTAAAGACTTAAAAGTGGTTGATATTAAATATTAAGATTCTCTCTCTTACCTGAAAAGATTGGTACTGTGGTTTATTTTACAATCATGTTTGCTTGACATGAATGCTTGCAGCCAATGCTTCTCTATGGGGACAAAAGATGGTAAACATACTCTCTGACTGGCATATGTTCATATTCCTTGTAACATTGTGTGTTTACATCCAGTTCCAGTACTTGATTCTATATATTTCTTTTTTGAAATTCAGAACTAATGTTCCTCCACTACTAGTTTACTAACTACTAAGAAGTGTGAATTCTCCATCCCACCCCCCCTTTCTGTACTTCTTGTTGCATCTCTCTGAAGGCACATGATATTAACTTCTTTTTTTTTTTGAAAAAAAAAAGAGAATTTTATGGTGGTTCATCTTTTTGAAAAGCAGACGAGGCTGATGGGGAATTAATTTGTGCAGGTACATCTTATTGAGGGGATAATTGATCAAGTTGATGGAATAGTTCATGTGTCATGGGTGCAACCAAGAGTGTTGGGTATTTCACAAATCAAATCGTTGCGGGAGCGGCTGGACAATTGGGTGGACAAAGTACACACTGCTTTGTTATCCGTAGAGGCAGAAACACCCGATCTAGTTGCGTCGTAATCTTCTTCTATCTTTGTTTGTCTCTTGAATCTCGATTTCCTTCCGCTTTTTTTTTTGTCGCCCCCTCTTCTGTAACATTAGTTTCCACACCTGAGAACCAAACTTGTTTCTGCGGCAAAGAAGAGAAGAGAGATATTGCTACTCATTTTATCATTATATTATTGGGCCATCTTTGCAAACCCTCTGTTTCTTTCGTGTCGCTGTTTGTCATCTCGTGCATTATTATTCTTTTGAAAAGAGCAGCTCCTCTTGATTCATTGTTTATGCTTTATTATTGGAGAACGCAATGCGCTAGGGAATAGGATAGGGATCTCTTTCTGATCCCTACTAGTACTACTATTTTCAGATTTCTCATTCATTCTGCTTATTGTTCTTATCCCCCGGGAACTCTGTCCGTTTTGGACAACACTTTAGTTTAGTGTTTAGGGTCCTTTTTCTATCGAGTCTCATTATTACTTTTGGAACTTGAATTTTTAATTTTTTCTTTCTTTTATTTGGTGTTTTTGAGTGTTGAGGGCTGGTCATCTGTAGAGTATTTCTTTTGCAATGGCTGGTTAGCCAATTGCCACTTACCCGGCGGATAATAGCAATGGCTAAAAATGGGCAACTCTAGTTACTCAACCATATTGATAATAATTGTTGTACAAACATTGGCGCATTTTTGCTATGTATACTTTGCTAATACCGTAGATTTCTTTGCCTGTATCAGATGTATATGATTTTAAAAATATTTTATTTAAATTATCACATGTCAATTAAAAATGTGATTGTTTTTAAGCCAGCCATACAATACAAAATGTTCTTGTTGTGTAGAAAGTGGACCAAAGTCTAAAGAAAAAGATCCAAAAGCCTATTGGAAGAAGACATTCATGGAAACAAGTCACATGTGCATGACCTCATTCTCTTAATGGCAAATGCACAAGCCTGAATTTGGATGTTATATTTTTTGCTCTATGATTTTCTAGGTTCAGTGTCTAGTAGCAATTAGATAACATCAACTCCTTTTGATGTTGGTCAAACACTTTGATTCATCTCAAGAATCTCTCTATTTTTTCAAGACGTTCTGATGGTCTTGAGTAAATGCCTAGCAACGACTCTGGATAATATAAAAGTCAATGAAGTCTATTCATATGTGAACTTAATACAACTGAATGATTACTTGTAATACAATCTTTCTATCACCTAGCATTTTGACTAAGCAAAAGTTATTGAGTGATAAATTTACAAATTCAATAACTATATACTTGATTTCATCAGTATAACTAGATGACACATCGAGAAACTTTTTTCTTGATCATTCATATTTTGTCCCGACCAAGAATTTTTTGATGACACATTGAGAAACTTTTTTCTTGATCATTCATATTTTGTCCCGACTAAGAATTTTTTTATCTCACTAATAGTAGATCACATAGGACGTTCATCTTAACTTAATAAAAGTGATGTATTTTATCCACAAATACTTACCTCTATGCATGAGCAATACAAGATCACATAAGATGGACATCCCCACCTCACAGTTGGATAGTTCAGCACATCAGCAAATTTTGCACACTAGCACATAAGACAACTGTGTCACTTCAAGTCAAAATATTAGTTACACAATTGTTGCTAGATGATAAAATCACTATCCACCATACCATGTGATCTGTTATTGGCATCATGTTCAATGCATTGTTTTCCAACAACCGCTCACAAGTTTACTAGGAGCATCAAATGCTCTGTTGTATGTGACTTACCATCCTTTTCCGTTAGTATCTCATACTACTTGAGGTAGTAAACTTATGTGGCAATCTATAATTGATCGATCAAAGTCCTATCTACAAAATCTAAAGACCAAAAACATTTAAAAATCCTATTACCAGATAATTTTGTCACATATTTTTAACACCTTAAAAATGATATCTCAAACAAAATATCTAAGGACTCATTTATACAAAAGTTAAAGAGTAATGAATGATGGAAACTTGTGTTTGTTAATAATGTACAAAGATACATCACATTATTTATGCCCCAATAGACATCATCTAAATGTAGCATTATGGCACATCATCACTAACATATGCGTCACTCTACCATTATTATTTGGGAGACGCTTACAGGTTTCCAATATTCTTACCTATAATTCTAGAATAGAGCTTGAAATATTAATCAAGAATTGTGGCTCTTCCTCCACCTATCAATCTCCTATTCCCTATAAATGAAAGACGACTCCTCTATTAAAGGTAGGCTTGCAACCAATTCAAACTATAACTCTATTTGCCTTTCATATTCTACACGCTTATATGGAGATTAACTTAAATATCAAAGGATTTTTCGTTACAAGTCACTCGCTTCTCATAAGTCACATGCAGCTCTTGATTGCGACACTCCCTCATAAAAAAAAATTTATTGTTAACTTTAAACAACAATAGTTCTATATTATAGAACCAACATATGTTTTGCTTTGTTGACATTAGATTAATCTTTCAATTTTAGTTTTGACTGTTAAAAATGTTGACAGTTTGTTCTACATTCTTGGACCAAATTTTACAGAAATCATTTTAATCATTTTAAACCATATAGTTAATTAAGATTAATTAATAGATATATATTTAAAGAAATATAATAAACATAATAATAAATATAAAGTAATACATCAAAATATATTAGTGTTGAGTAATCTACTAAGTTATTAAAATTTTGATTTGAGAAAAAAAAGAAAATTTTCTATTAGGTGATGATGACCAAAACAATGTATTAAAGTTAAAGAATGATAGTAAAAATAATTGAGTAAAATATATATATTAATTGAGTAAATCAAGTTTTTAATCAAGTATTATTCTATATTAATCGGGTAATAAAATAATATTTCTAATTAAGTCAGAATGTTAATTCTTTTAATCGAGTAAAATGCTTCATATAATTGAGTAATTATGTGATCAAATTTCTCTATTCAAATAAAAATCTAAGAGACTCTAGTAATACTCTTGCTAGATAAGACTTGAATCAATTTCAATTGATGTATGATAATTTAATTGAGTATATCTTGTATGCAATTGAACGGATATAAGCTATATAATAGATAATTGATTACAAATTTTAGTATATGTGAGTAAAGATCGAATATACTTGACTAAATAAGCATTTGTATTCGAGTAAATAATATATGTTTTTAATAATACAAAATTAATTGAGTATTTAATTTTTGTAATTGAGTAATGATTTTTTTTTTTTTTTTGTATCTAAGTAAATACTTTTTGTAATCAAGTGTATATTCTCCAAAAATTTGCAAGTCTCCAAATTATTTTTGTAATTAAGTACTTGACATGTTAATCGAGTAATAATTCATATATACTTGAGTGATTTAACTTTTTAATCGATAAATATCTATTAGAAATATGTCAAGTCTATGGACTATTGAATTAATCGAGTACTAAAATTGTTAAACTCTTAGTGTACTCAAATAAATATAACTTCTTAATTAAGTATATATTAAAATTTTCTATATCAAAAATTTAATCGATTGAAAGGCAATTTGTAATTAAGTCATAAAAATAATCAATTACTAAATATTTGTACTCCAGTAAAGATTAAACTTAATAGATTAAACACTAGTTGTTACAAAGCATTGAATGCGATTTGACTTTAATTTTCAGAACATTAAATGCTTCTCAGACAAAATGTACATGAATTTTGATGTTTCTAACAAAAGTTGAGATGTTATAGAGACAAAAAATGACAATTAAGACACAAAAAACATTCTTACTTTGAAAGACAAGTCACACATGCATTAAATATAGAACACTATATAAAGGAGCTAAAGTTTGAAGAAGAAATAGGAGTTGTTGAAATTTTGATATCTCAGGCATTCAAAAAGTCTTCGACAAGTGCTCTACCATTAACATCCAAAAGAAAAAGGGAGAGAGAAATACCACACTTATATCTTTGAATCTTTCTATTCCTTTGTAAAATCAAGAGAAGTGTTTGTAAATCAAGAGAAGTGTTTGTAAATCTTGTACAACCTATACTTTTTTTTTCTCTCTCATTCACATTTTATTGTGATCTTGTAAAGGGTTAAGTTTGATCATAGTAAAAAATATTAGTTGTGCCTGATCTTATTTAAAAAGTCATTATTTGTAAAGGTTTGTAGTTGAGCTTTTTTAAAAGCTACCCAAATAAATTAGTTGGAAAAAATTCTTGATGAGGAGCCAAGATAATCGAGTAATCATAACCGAACCACTACATATCTTGTGTTCTATATTCTTTCAGTTTATTTTTACTTACTGTTTTAAGTTTTTTTTTAAAGGGTGAAAAAACTTAATTCACCCCCTCCTAACAAAGTTTTACAATTAGCATATCTTGTGCCAATAAGAAAATTGATAAACGGTAGGTACAAGATTAAGTGCTACTATTAATAATCCATGTCCGGGAACTGGTATGAGACTAACAGCTATGTGATGTGAAGAATCTAAAAAACCAGTAGTTTTTATATCTTTGTCATGTCTAATGTTTCTTACCAAGCTTCCTGTCTTCTAGATACACCACAGGATGAAGAAAGAAAGAACACTAAAAGCTCAAACTGTAGGCCAGCCCCGGCCAAAATGCAGAAAATCTTTTTTTTTTTCTTTTATATACCTAAACTGAATGTGGTCCTTCTATCCTGCAATTTTGATGCAACAATTGCTATTTCCCAGGTTATTCTATGCTTTCTAGTTTCCACCCCAGGATGCACTCTCAACTGTTGTTTTCTTGCCCATTAAGTGCTCAATCAGAACAAAGCGCAAATGTTAGAAAAATAAAGAGAACATAACAATTGCAACTTACTAGATAATACTGTCAGCACAAAAATTCGAGCTCAAAGAGAACAGGAGAGTGTCTTTCAATTCATTTCCAATCATTTATATAATAGATGGGTGAGTTTTGGTGTATTACGGTGCACAGTAGAAGTTCTTTTCTTTTTTACTGTAAAACCATAAAAAAGAAAAAAAAGAGTGATTTTGCGCTTAACAAAAAAGAGCATACTTTTAGTGCTTAAGCTGTTCTTTTATCATTTTCGCTTCAGTTTTATGTGTGTGTGTGTGTGTGTGATATACACACACACACACACACACACACACACACACACATATATAAAGCACAACAACTGCGCTTTGCACTTTATTTGCGCTTAAGCTCACTTGAGCGCTTTTAACAACACTGAATTGCAAAAGGGGATATCCTATTCCTACCTCATCATGCAGATATATTCCCCTCAGAAAATGTACGAAAGTAACAATCTGGACTGAATTAAAAGACATGATGATGCAGGAGCAGTTCTTCTTCTTTTTTTTTTTTGTTGTTATTAGTGTTCTCATTTTATTTTTATTTGTTTAATTAAGCCTAGTATTTAAGTTATTAGGTTTTAAATACTTTTCATTTATTAGTTTTAATTAGTAGTCACATGACTAAACTTTGTGATCAAGGATTAGTAACCTAGTATAAATAGTCTTTTAAGAGACTCCGTAAGCAGCCTTTTTTCATTCTATTTCTACTCTTGAGGTTTTCTTAAACCCTAATTTTAGGATCTCTGTTCCAAATTTGATCTTACACTGTTTTTGCCTAATTTTTGCACTTGTTCTTGCAGATTCTTCCTCCTATGCCGCATCACATGAACTTCATCAGGGTAGAACCAAATGATACGAAGTACCAGTAAGGGACATTGCAAGCTATAACGACAAGACGGACTGATAAATTTCAGTTTCAATGGTATCTTTTATTACAGCTATTTTTCTTCTATCTTATGGTTCTATCCTTTTTTCCCTTTAATGTAATACTTTCACCTCGTGCTATGAAGAGACTTTCCTCCTCTCAGACCTCTCCTTCCACATATTAAAGAACTAGATTTTTCACCACAAGAGCACTTCACACTTCAAGAACATAGAGAACGAGATAACAGTAGCTAGAGTAACTACTAAAAATTAGCATTGAATCAATCCAACAAAACTCTTAATTCCCAAAAGAAGGATGCCTTGATGTTTAATACTAACTAAATGGCCATTGTGTAGTCAAGTACAAATAAAAAATACGCCCTGCCGCGGCCCGGGGGGGGGGGGGGGGGGGGGGGTGAAGAAAAGTAAAAAATGCACAAGCAGCTTCTATGTATGTCCTATACTACAATCACTAGAACATAAGAGGGGGGGGAGAAAAGTAAAAAATGCACAAGCAGCTTCTATGTATGCCCTACACTACAATCACTAGAACATAAATGATGATAAAACCGTCAGTAGAGACCAAAAACCTCATAAGTAGAGGCTCAACAAGTTACCTAGCCAAAAAATCTCACCAGTAGAGGCTCAATCTTCAGCAGAGTGCAGACAATTCTGTTCTCCTTTAGCCACTGGCACTGCTACTAATGGAAGTTACATGATTTCTCCGCACAGGACGAGACTGTTTCTTCGAGTAACTAGAATTCCATTCCCCGCCATCCTGAGCATAATAGTCCATTGGATAGTCCATATCAACCTCTTCATCATGTTTCAAATCTGCATTGCTACATCCACAACATGATTCATTCCTTGCACAATCCAAACCATCTTTACAGTTAGTATTGAAATCTTTCCTTGCTTGCTTTCTCTCCCACCAACCAGGTAAATCGCCAAGAGCAATCTCTGCCTCAAACGGAGTCAAAAGGGGCTTTGCAAAGGCGTCACCCCAATCAATAGACAACCTTGGACAAGCAATCTGAATCCAGGCATCCACAGAGTCCCCAAACAGTGAAATCCTCGCAGGAGATAACTCTGACATCAACACAACAGTCCAAGACAAACCCTTCTGCCTCATCTTCTTCTCCAACCTATCAAGAATCCTTGGATTCCCTTGCCTCCCCAAAGTCCCTAGCACAATTCCCCAATTATTTGCCTCCCTGGCCTTCTCAATCGCGTTCCGCCTTGATTCCTTCATACCCCTATGATCATACTCCTCCAGAAACAAACGCCCCACATACGGATCATACCTAAAAGCCCTAATTCTGGGGTTCGCAATCATGAACGCCTCTAAATGGAACCTCCCATCCGCCACAAAGACAACTACAACTTCCTCATCCGTAAACCCGGATCTCGGAATCGTTGGCGCGGTGCAACCGAGAACTTCCCCAGCCGATAAGGGTTTCGATTGCGGCACCAAAACCCTAAACCCTAGTTTCTCAAGCTCAGGCTTTGCAGCCCGAATTGCGGCCGCGAACTGGATGGTACCGGCGAGAACGATCTCTTTGGTGGAGAGAGAGTTCAGATTTAGCTTAACCGTATCAACGAGGCGGCGAACGTCGATCTTGATATCGACGAAAATGTAGAGGCAAGGAATGGCGGTGGTGTCCACGGGAACGAGGCAGCTGTGGCCGAAATGTATAAGAAGGTCTGCGGAGAGGGCGGCCGCCGAGAGGTCATCGACGCAGCAGGCGCCGTAGGTGACGTCGCCGAGGAGGAAGCATGCGTCGGCGCCGGCGAAGGCGGTGAGGATATCGGAGAGGACGAGGGAGTACATGAGGAGGCCCTCCGGGAACTGGAGGGCCACGCGCTTGGTTCCGGTGGAGAGAACGCGCCACACGCACTTGTGCACCTCGAAGTTGTAGTTCGGCGGCAGGAGGGCGATGGCGTCGTTCAGGGCGGCGTTGGCCGTGATGGACTCCGGGATTTGGTTCTTTATGAAGCGTTTCGGCAGCGGCCGCCGCCGTTCTACGGCAACCTCCTCCGATTCCTTCTTCTCCGCCTCCATGGTCTTCAACGAATGGTTACTCCGATCTGTTTTTCTTTTTGTGTTCTTAGAACCAATAAGGAATCAAAAACTGTTAAAAAAGAAAAGATATGAAAATGTATTTTACTGTTAATTTACCATAAAGAATAATTCAAAATTAGAATATTTATGACGTCACTGTAAGACAGACATTATCCTATCCAAAATCTACTTGTCCCATAATCTGACACACTTCCACTGGCTGGAATTTGCTTTCTAAATCTCATGGATGAGGTTCGAAATCCCCTCTTTCTAACTCCCCATTCACCATTTGCAGAGCAATCCATATCCGGAAAGATGATATGGATTCATTCAAACCATGTCACAGTAGCAGACTTAGAGGCTATCCGTTTCAAGCTTCATTCTCCAGAAATGGCCACACCCATAAATTCCTGGTCCAGTATTTTTAGTTCCCCTCTCCCTTTTCTCCTCTTTTTATCAATTCATTGGTTTTCTGTTACATCAGGTTGATGGATTAGATGAAATGGTGATGGGTTTCGCATGCTGCCCACCTGTTTGTGAAAATGTTCACGTGGGTCTCTACGTATTTGTGCTTCACCATTTTGGATTAGGATGTTGTTGAATAGGATACAGGATGATTAGTACATCATTAGTCCATAAAACCAATTTTTTTATGCCCCAGGAGGATTTATCGCAAAGCCCGGAAAGGAATTTTAGGTTGAGGGAGCAAGAATGTGTCTCCCTGTCAAAGAAATGCAAGAACTTGGAAGAATTCAAGCAAGTCCATGCCCAAATCCTCAAGTTGGGCATGTTCTGGAGTTCGTTCTGTGCAAGTAATCTTGTTGCTACTTGTGCTCTCTCTGATTGGGGCAGCATGGACTATGCATGCTCGATCTTTCGGCAAATTGAGGAACCGGGTTCATTTGCTTTCAACAATATGATCAAGGGAAATGTCAATGATAAGAACCTGGAAGAAGCTTTGCTGCTGTTTGTTGAGATGCTTGAGTGTGGGGTGGAAAGGGACAATTTCACATACCCAATTCTGCTCAAAGCATGTGCTAATTTGCCAGCCCTTGAAGAAGGGAAGCAAATTCATGGCCACACTTTTAAGCTAGGGTTTGAAACTGATTTGTTTGTGCAGAACAGCTTGATTAATATGTATGGGAAGTGTGGAGAAATAAGAAACTCTTGTGCTGTTTTTGAGAAGATGGAGCAAAGGAGTGTTGCTTCATGGAGTGCCCTTATTGCAGCTCATGCCAACTTGGGCATGTGGTGGGAATGCGTTGGGGTATTCAGAAAAATGAGCCGTGAAGGATGCTGCAGGGCTGAGGAGAGTATATTAGTCAGTGTTCTCTCCGCTTCTACCCATTTGGGTGCCCTAGATTTAGGAAGGTGCACTCATGGGTCCCTAATGAGGAACTTTGATGGACTCAATGTCATAGTGGAGACTTCCTTGATAGACATGTATGCAAAATGTGGATGTGTAGAAAAAGGGGCGTCTCTCTTCCAAAGAATGGCGAAGAAGAATCAAATGTCCTACAGTGTGATGATTTCAGGGCTGGCAATGCATGGACATGGTCTGGAAGCCTTGAAGTTGTTTGAAGAAATGCTCGAGATGGGGCTTGAACCTGATGATGTTATTCATGTGGGTGTTTTAAGTGCCTGTAGTCATGCTGGCCTTGTTGAGGAGGGCCTCCTACGTTTTCAGAGGATGAAAAACGAGTATCGTATAAAGCCTACAGTTCAACACTATGGGTGCATGGCTGATCTCATGGGCCGAGCAGGGATGCTAAACGAAGCATATGAACTTATCAGGAGCATGCCAATGGAGCCAAATGATGTTCTATGGCGAAGTTTTCTGAGTGCTTGCAAGGTTCATCAAAACGTAGAAATGGGAGAGGTTGCAGCCCAGAATCTATTCAGGTTAAACTCAAATAACCCTAGTGATTATTTGGTGCTATCAAATTTGTATGCTCAAGCTCAAAGATGGCAGGATGTAGCAAAGATCCGAAAGGAAATGGCCTGCAAGGGCTTGATTCAAACGCCCGGTTTCAGCTTGGTGGAGGTGAGGAGGAAAGTGTACAAATTTGTGTCACAAGACATGTCTTATCCCCAGATCTATGAGATGCTACATCAGATGGAATGGCAGTTGAGATTTGAAGGGTATAGGCCTGATACATCACAAGTGCTGATGGATGTAGATGAAGAAGAGAAGAGGCAGAGATTGAGTGGCCATAGCCAGAAGCTGGCAATTGCCTTTGCATTGATGCATACGCCTGAGGGTTCCCCTGTAAGAATTGTCAGAAACGTTCGAATGTGTAGCGATTGTCATACGTATACTAAATTCATTTCTATGATTTATGAACGAGAAATTACTGTCAGGGATCGGAACCGGTTCCACCGTTTTAAAGATGGATCTTGCTCTTGTAGGGATTACTGGTGAATGAATTACTGTTTATCACAAAGCTACTTCGATCCTCTCCGTCCAGCTTGGCAACAACATTACCTAGATGATGGCGTACATATATATATATATATATATATATGGTCATTGGTCAGAAGGTTCTTAAAACTGCAATCTGTAACTTAAATCCTTTTCCAGGCAGTGAGCGAGTACTCTTTTTGGAGTGCAATTTTGTGCACCCCTTTTAACGGGCATAACATGACTCTCGTTAATTTTGTGGAGCCCACGTCAATTTTGAATAGCCAAGCTCATTCTCTCCCCTTTTCTTCTCTAGTAAGCCTCTTGTTGTCACTGTGGCCATGGCTAGTCAGAGCACAAGCGAGAGAAGATGCAACGACAAGAGACAAGAGAGGATGCAACGGCAAGAGAAGAGGCGGCGAGAGAAAAGCAACGAGAGCAAGGGAAGGAGAGAGATGAGAGAGAAAAATATGGTAGATTTTTGAAAGGAGACTCCAAAATAACTTTTTTACCCTCAAAATTGAGGAGTCACATTACCCATGTTAAAAGAGAGTACACAAAATTGCACTCCTCTTTTTGAACTCCGTGGGATGAGAGAGGGAGAGAGAGAGAGAGAGAGAATTCCAACAGACAATTTCAAAATGACCAAAATAAACATTGAAAGAGAGAATCACTTCGCAAGAGTAGTGTCACTGCCATTCCAACCCTGTGATTCTCTCTCAGAATGAACGAACGAACGAACGAATTTAGTGTAAACTCTCTTGCTTTTATGCATATACATACATATTGCTGACAATTTAAATGGTAAAACTCCCCATGAAAAACTATTTATAAATCTAAAAAACTTGAGAGATTCGCCAAGAGCACATTATTCATCAATAGCAAATCCTTATTCCTTAACCAGTCCTGTGCTAGCCTCCCTCCTCCATCAGCCAGAGAGCATTCCTATTTCCTAATCTTATCATCATCTAGTTCGGCTACAACGTACGTCTTGATACTAACTTGGCAGTAAAATAAACAGTTCCCCAAAATATTGATAATGTATGGATGTTCCATGACCGAATAACCGGTTTGCCAGATTGGGCCGGGTAGCCTAAATAATCAGCAGATGAAAATCCTAGATTACCATTCTTATCCAATTGAGCAATAATCGTTTACTGCAGCATTATTCATAATATGATACCAAAATACGTCGGTACAGACAACAACTTGCATTAATATTACATACATCAAGGGTAATTCAATAATCTAACAAACAAGTCAAGGGAAACTATAGGTATCAGCTTCTGCAAGTCTGGTAATCCATAAGGAACACTTGAAACTTCTACAAGTCCAACCCATTCCAATCCATTGTTGAAGGATCTGAACACTGAACCCCCCACAGGAAGAAGCAGACTGGAAGGCGTCCATCTGAAGCGGGTTGGTGATCTCCAGTAGAAAACTAATTCAGATTTTCCAGTTACAAGCGAGATGACTACAAGTACTTAACCATGCCACGACCCTCCACGCTTAGTTTTGTAGCTTGAAGCTGTTTCTTTTTTGGTGCTTTCAACTGTTGCAACTTCTTTTGCATCTGCAATTAAACAAGGCATATCTAATGTCACACACCACATACACAGCACACAAAGGTGTATTGTGCTCTACACAGTTAGGGTCCACCTTCCAAGGTACTTGCCTTGGGTAAGGTTGAAAATCCGTTTCAACTCTCGTACATGTAAATGAAATGCCCAGAATATTCAGTGAACTTAATGAAAAAGTATGAGAACATCAATTAGGAACTTGGGCTTTGTAACTTCCCGTACTAAGTCACCACTACAGTATGCCATTCAAGATTGCATTACAGCTAAAAAAATTAGTAGCACAAATACACGAATACATGACCCAAGGAAGATAGCTCCCATGTCAACAGGTAAAGTTGGTTTATGTAATCATAAGCACTGATCAAGTTTGATATGAGCATCATATATATACATATATATATATATATCACCTTAACCATTACTTCAAATAAAAATGACTTACAAAAAAAATAAATAAATAAGTGGGGAGTGTCACTGAATGTCCAAATGGCATCCAAAATGTGCATAATACAGGTACAGTACCCATATAGCTGTTCCTAGGCTTCCTACTCATCCACACTTTCTAAGAAGCATTTCACCTAGTAACACTCATGCACCTAATATTTATTGCGTGAGAGTAAAAAAACAACCAGTTGCATTAATAGCATTATAGCAATGTAAATTAAAATCCATCTCACTCCAATTAACTTGAGAGTTAGATATCAATACTTGTCCATTTATATTTTAATGTAAACTATCTGAGACTGGGAAACCAACCTTCAGGCGTCGCTGATCTTGCACAACCTGTTTGGCACGAGCCCTGATTTCATCTGGGTCAATCTTAGATTGGGGGCGAACCAAAAAATCCAGTGGCATTGCTTCAGGCCTTGTAGTGTGTTGCCTGGAAGATGACTGACCAGACTTCCGTCCCCTGTACATCCCTCATAAAATATAAGTATTTGAATTTATACATTCAAAACATAGTGCAAAGCCTGAGTAAAAAATCAAACTGTCTGACAAGTAAGCAACAGGTATAAATCTGTTCTGATATCATACTGTGAAAATTCAGCCAAATCGAGTTCATCATCTCTGGATTCCATTCCTGAAGCTTTATTCAGTGGCCTAAATAGAAATAGACAAATCATCCCTCATATAAGACTAGACATAAACAAAATCAAACAACCAAGATGGGCAAGTCATAAAATTGCATGGAAATGTACAGAGATTACCTTTTCACTGATGGCCTGCGAAATGGTACCCTCTCATCATCAAAGTTTCTCATCTCCTCAAACCTTGTGCTCTTGTTAAATATTGGTCGACTCTGCATTTTATTCCAAATTTCAGATGATATGAAAATCTTAATACGAATTAATAGAATCAGTGTCCTACATGTAGGCATCCAAAGTAACCTAAAAAGTGAAAGTGACGGATCAAAATCAATGAATGAGGAATAACTTCAGACTTTCAAAATCAATTTTGCTCAAGATCATGAGGAATAAATATCAGATGATCGTTGAACAGGGAAGAAACTTATCCACCACAAGCCACTGTAATGACCCATGTTGCACCATTTGAAGAGCATATAAAAATAATATTCTAGCATGAAAATACCATAAAATTCCTCAAGTAGATAGGGGAATCATGAGAGTGACTAATACAAACACACATGTAAAAGCCCCAAAGTTAATCACATTACCCATGTATCAACCAAATCTTTCGCAAGTTTTCTGTTTGCAGTGGTCTCCTCGTCCGACTTCGACAGAAACATAATAACCTGGGATAGCAAAAGAGCAGTACATTATTGATCTGTTCCTTGTGCTTCCAAGGAGTACATTTAGTGATGTATGACATAGCCTAATAGGATTAATCCCAACCTTCCCAATACCACTCTTCTTCAGCTGTTCTCTTCTGTCATACTGCTCTAAATCAATTGGAAACTGCATAACATGCACACACAATCAATGCCCTTGTGATTTCCATATAGAAACAATAATCATTACAAGAACTTAAACAAAGAAAAGGAGGAAGGAGTTTATTTATACTTCAGTTAAGATCTTCAGTATTGCCTCACGGATATTTATGTTAGGTAAACTTCCATCTGGGAGGGGTTCCAGCCAAGTTTTGAGAAGAGTTAACACTCCATGATCTAAGAATTCTTTTTGGAGCTGTTTCCTGTACCAATCAACAGTTATAAGATACTAACAACAACAATATATCACAACTTAATCTCACTAGGCGGATTCTACTACATAAATTCTAGCTCACCAATCATTTCTATCCAAGATCATACCTTTCTTCTAAACAGTTAAAAGATACAAACCACGGAAAAAAAAAAAAAAATGAGTGAGATATGAAATCAGTCATGTCAATAAGGACAAGTAGCTTACTTGGAGAGAACCTCAATAAGAAGAGGAAGCTTTCTTAATTTATTTATAGCAGGTTTTGACTGCCTATTCAGTTCTGCATCTTCTTCAGCCACAACTTCAAGCTCTGCCATAACATTTTCAACTAGCAATGCTATCTCTGCAGCACTTTTTTCACCTTTCTTCTTTTTCTTTCCCATCTTGAAGAGTTGGTTGATTTCCTCATCATCTTCACGCTCTTCTGCCTGGCAAAAATCATAAAATAAATATAGTAAGCCTAACAAAATTATAACTTTTTGCCATAATAAACCTGAAGATGAATGAGATCTTAACCTGAGGAGCATCACCGGGAGAGCGTGGTTCATTATCACTTCCATATCTGTCTGCAGGATCAACGCCACTATCATCTATGAAGTTATCATCATCCACGGTCCTCGGGCCCTCATGATCATCCTATTCAATTTAAATAGCAGACATGGATTTAGAATCATTGCAATCCAAAAAGATTGCAGAGCTGAGGACTGAATTTTTGAAACACAGATAAAATAAGCAGTTATGTAATCATCAATGGCACAATAAAGTGATAATACTCCAAATATCACCATCTAAGAAGCACAAAAATCTCGTAAACAGTAACATTCCATTTCGGACATATTTCAAAAACGGAAACTCCATAAATTTTTTGGAAACTCTAAAGTTTCCTCTTAATTTAAAAAATATTAAGGAACTTTAGGAAACTTCCAAAAAACATTAGTGGCTCCTTTCATAATTTTCAAATGGATGAATAAGCATTGGAGGCTATGTTTTTTGTTGATCACGTGATTAAAGGAATGTCTTTATTTTTGTTTTTCTAAAGTTATTAATTATTTTTGTTTTTCTAACGTTATTAACTTATAACAGATGATGGTATTTTTTATTATAGTTTGAATGGATATTATTTAGAAATATTATGGTTAATGATATTCTTAATGTTAAAGCTAACTCGTGCCATAATTGATGAAATGGTCCCTTTTTGTTGAGTGAAAAATAACCTTCTTTTATGGTAATATATTAAGATAATTAGATTGTTATAAATTTATACATGAAGTGTTTCCTGAACGTTTTGTGTCCTGTTGTTTTAAAAGAACGTGTTAGACTAAAGTTCACATTCATTGCACGTCGCATTTCATTTCATGTTCCATGTCTCTGCAACCTAGATCACTTTCCAAAAAAAAAATTATGGGACCACATTTTATATAAACACAGAACCAAACACATGAGAAGGAACGGCAGCAACATGAACTAACAGTATGACCAAATTCTTGGCACTGTATATGCAATAAATCATGCAAATATAATAAAATATAACATGCATTCAGGAACAAAATCTAGCCGATTGAATATTTAGTAAACCTAAATAATGTGCAATCTGCCAGAAGAGAACAACAATACCAAACAAACAAAAAACAGAGAGTTTGACACTGGCAGAACGGGCTCAGTCAAAATAGATAAACAGAGAACTTCCGCTTAATTGCCAGGGAAAAAATAAATAATCAAACACAGAACTAGTAAGGGGAAGAGTACCTCAGAATCACCGCCAGCAATCGTAACCCACATCTCCCTAACATCCGGGTCACGATTGTGATCCCCAGACCTCCCCGCCGACAACCCCGGCTTCTTCAACTTCAATTTCGACCCGCCCTTGTCACTCCTCTCGGACTTAAGCTTCTTCTCCTTCTTCCAACCACTCCCGCCGCCATCTTCCAACACCTTCTTCCTCTTATCGCCCCCAAACGGCGCCGGGTCACCGTAGTCCGACGCACCGTCCTCGTCGCTGACTCCAAAATCAGGAATCCCCTCGTCAGCGGCGACGCTCTTCTTGATCAAGCGTTTCCGAGGCTTCAATTTTGCGTCGGACTCGTTGTAGACCGGAGTCGGCGACCGCTCTTGCCGCCGCCAACCGTCGTCCTCTTCGTCGTCAAAATTGTCGTCCAGAAGATTATGATTACCCGCCTGTGGCTCCTCGTCAGACTGAAAATCGCCGTCGAATTCTATCAAGGGCTCACCATCTTCGTCGTGGTACCTGGAGAATATCCCCGTAATGATCGAATATCAGAAACCCTAACCCTAGATTTCAAGAGAGAGAAAGATAACGAGAGAGAGACAGAGATATTGAACTTACGGATCATTATCGTAACCCATTGAAGCTTCCGATCGTTGGCAACAGAAGCAGCGAGAGAACTGAATCAACGAAGTATTCCCACCTTCTCAGCTTATCACCGTCGCAAGACTGAGAAACTGAATAGCGGGGGATCGAGGAATTAGGAATATATAAACAAATTTATGATAAATATATCTGCCACATTTTAATTCTATTAAATCAATTCCTAATTTATCCAAGCGAACACATTGTTTATCATTAATATATAATAATGTATTACTATTTGTTAACTAAAATATAAATATAAAATATAAAATATTGTAGACTTTTGACATTTTTAATATACTTGTTAAATTTATTTGACGATCCTTAAAAAATAAGTCATATAATTTCTTATCTAATATTTTTCATATATATTTATTTCTCATTTTTTCAAAAAAACATATATTAGACTTTACAGATAAATAAAAATGACGCATATGTCCTCTAATGCATTCTAAAAAAATTAACAAATAGTTTGATAACAATTTTAAAATGTTTTTTAAGCTTTTCTTGATCATTTCATATTTTGATCTAGAAAATATGATAACATTATCTTGATACAAACTTATTTTATTTATTTTAATAAATGTTACTTTAATGATAAATCCGACATCAAAAGTGCAGTTCTCTATCACCTCCTTGATGGTATATCTCTTGTAATGGCTATATGATCTCCTCTGGCCCCATCCGATATTTTTCACAACCTTAGGTACGTTCAATCCATCTCTCTTTCTTTCTATATGATCTCCTCTATGGCCTTGGATTGTTAAATTAAAAATACTAGGAAATGCCTTTTCTAGGGCCTCTAGCTACATTATATGGATCTAAGGTGCAAGGGTTTTTGGTTTTGGTTGAGGATTTAATGGACCTGTATGTTAAAGTAATGAGATCAAACTTGTAAGCATAATTCGAATGGATCAAGTGCAATTATTGTGAAGTTTCTTATAGCATCTTATTTTTTAGAGTTTTTGCTACGTGATTTTAGTCCTTTTCTTTTTCCCATTCTGTAGAGAACATAGGAATTGATTGAGTGTAGTTGTTTCTAGAAGAGGCATGATTTTGTATGTACTTAACTAATTAGTGACCCTGTCAGGCTTCGGCTAAGTTTAACTACTTACAGTTAAACTAGCATTTTACTTATAACCAATTATTCTTCTATTATATTGTAATTTTGTGATTGATGATGTTATCAATAACTATGTAATTAGTGATTGTAATTGATATACTGTATCAATTAATTTATTTCAAATTTTTTTGCTTGAATTTGAGGTTTCAAAAGTACTTAACTTAGACGATTGAAATTGCTTATCCGGAAAAGGCTTATCATTTAAAGTAGCATTTCTTACTAAAGTAGATAATTATAGCTTAAGATTAATTGCTTTGATTTTACATGTTCCAACAAATATTATACTCCTTGCTAAAATATTGTTTGTCTATGATTGTGAATATTGCAGAATCTTACAATGACGAAAAAGAATAGAGGAATCTGTCATAATTGTAGACGTCTTTATCAAAACTTATCGGGATGTCCCACAAAGCAACATTGTACTCCATGTGGATGGGGGTTTGTGAAATGAATGGAGGTATATAAGAATACATTGAACAAAAGACGAATGTGGAGAAATTGAACAAGATATGGCTCGCATATTCAAATTTCTTACTCACATTTTTTAACAGAAAGATGTGCAGATATCTCTCGATCTAACAAGTAACATGGGAAAAGAAAACGCATATTCTTGAGCTTGTTAAACCCCCGATCTATTGATTACAATGGAAAAATTCTTCATTAAATTAGTTAGTTTTTTTCCTATATATGTACAATTCCATTTTCTTTCAATTAAAATCATGAAACTTTGTCACCGAATAAGAAGCTTAAAAATATTCAATCCTATATGACTAATGTTGAACAAATTAATCACCCACAAATAGTCCATGCACAAGAGCGATCAACAATAATTTGTCGCATGTCTTTGCGGTATTTGCACAAGAACAAATAGTCCATTCACAAGAACATTTTTTATTAGCGAAACCAAATATTAAAAATAATTAAAAAATTAACATCTGCAGTGCAATTCATGCATACAAAAACGCCCTTTCTTATCTTAATAGGCATGTTCTAATGGAAGCATAATCAGGAACATTACCAAACGATATATGGACATAGATATGATCTACAAATCATTTTAGAGTCGTTTCTATTTAGATGATGAACTTATAGTTGATACAAGATGAGTTGTTGTTGCCATTAATCTTTTCCTTACACATTATTTGCATGAATAAAGGTTTTACATAAGCAAGTTGAATATTGCTAAAATAAATTTGAACTAATCTACAAAATCTAATAAACATTTTTTTATTATCAAATTATTAATGAAAATAAGCCAAATTGCTAAGTAAACAGCTTCCAAAATCAAAACTACAATATTGAAATCTCCAAGGTGACTAAAATCTCATATCTTTCACTTTGCACTTGGTGTAATGGTCAGATTTGTAAAACTCACACTCTTTGCCCTCCTTGCAAGTATTGATTAAAATACTATATCGCATTACTTGCATACAAAAACAAAAAAAAAATTAATGGACAACTCCCAGTAATATTGAAACAACAATATATTTCTAAAACTGGTATAGGAATACCTAAAGCATCGAAAACAATATTGGGAAATAAAGTAGGCCTTAAGGGGATGGTGATAACTGTTGAACATACTATATATGTTAATACATGCAAGGTGCTTCAAGTGGTTGGAAAATACTTCTTGTATACCCTTGAGATTGCCTCTGCAATTGAAATAAAAAAATTCCAACAAAAATGTGCATTTTCATAGGCCTTTGATTTTATAACTCTAAATTAATGGATTTGGCTACAATTTAATGTTTAGATAAAAATGTTGATTGAGAATTTACTAGTGATTGATCTATCCAAGATATGGGATATTGAGTTGAATGTGAAGCCTGTAAAAATCGAAGTCTGATTTTGTATATCTCTTGAAAAATGGTGTTGTGAACTGGAAAAGTTTCAAGCTAGCAATCACAACGGATTCAACCACTAAAGCTGAGTATATTGCGTCATGTGATGCTGCTAAGGAAACTATTTGGATCCAAAAGTTTATTTCAAAGGCTGATATGGTTCCGGTCATTTTGTCACCAATACCTTTGTATTGTGACAACGATTAAGCTATCGCACAGGTGAAAGAACCCAAGTCTCATAAAAAGTTCAAACACATTGAACGTCAGTTTCATTTGATTCAAGAGATTATAACACGTAAGAACGCGCAACTTTAAAGAATAAATTCAACGGATAAGATAACTGACTCACTCACCAAGGTTATGACTTAGTCAAAGTTGGATTGGTATCTTGAGAAGATATGTATTCGATTCCTACCAATTGTGTAGTACTAAATGTACATGTGATGTAAATTAACATTAATGCAAGCGGAAGATTGTTAGTGATATGTGGCTTGATGCTAGATTTGGATGACATCTAGCTGGCTTGTTTGTAATGCATTAATTGTATTTTTGTATATATTAAAAAAATGAAAGGTTTTCTTCATTCATATTTTCTCCAATCAATTATATAAATGAGTCTCTAGATCTTCTGTGTGACAATCTTATTATTAAGGTGTTAAGACTGTATGACAGGATTATTTGGTAATAGAATATCTTAAACCATTCATAGTCTTTAGATTATTTGGATGGGAATTCCGATTAATCACGTATGGATTAGCATAGGGGTTACTACCTCATTCGGTATGGAGATACAGATGGGAGGATAGTGTGTCACGTGTCATATGACATGAAATGTCGTTAGTAGACCTGTGGGTGGTCATTGGGGAGCGATCAGCTGAATGTGACGCCAATGACTAACCACATGACTTGGTGGATAATGGTTAAGTCATCAGATTGCGATGGTGTATTGATCCTTAGACTTGAACCAACATCGTTGTTTTGTGTATTGGTGTGTGAGATTTGCTAATGAGTCGAACTATCTAATCAAGAAATGAGAACGCTTATCTATATGGTTTCGTATTATAATTGGTATATGGAGATAGGTATTGGAAACATGATTTGTTGCCCTCGTCGGTATTTGATGGGGTGAATGTTTTATGTAATTTACTATTGATGTAACGGAACAGGTCCTGGCCAAGGCAGATTGAAAGTCAAGAAATGTGTTTATGTCATCTGGTCACATTAATGAGGTCTGAAACATAGTTACTAAGTTTGTCACTCCATGGCTCTTGCTCAGTCAGTACGTTAGATGATGGAAGGATTATAACACACGGTAATCATCAATTGTAATAAATTCACTTGAAGTGAGACTTCATTGTCACCTACATTGTCCTGAACCGCTGCTAAGCGTTATTCAAGTACTCTCGAAATGTCGTTGAGATTTGGATAAGTTCTAGTGATGGATCAAAAGGTTGACCGATACAGAAAAAGGGTTTTAGTGTTATCTAATTGCTAGCGGATAGTAAATCTAGAAAGTCACACACCATATAATATTGTATTTGATATCAACGTCATGTACTTAATATGTCTCTGAAAATGATTGGACAAAAGTTGACCCTTAGCCCATCTTGTCAATAGTGTATAGTATATAGTAATAATGCATAATGCATAGTATGAAATCAATTATTAATTGCACAGTAAGAGACTGCGAATTGCAAATATTGTAAAGTGTATAGTGCATAGTGAAATCAATTATTAATTGCACAATAATCAGAGGCGACGAACATGAGAAAAAATGAAATTGGGAGAAGAAGAAAAGTGGAAAGGGGAGGAAAAATTAATAAATAAAGGGGCAAGGCCTCTGCCCCCTCATTTCTTTCGCTTTATCTCTTTCCCTCACATATTTTTGCTTTATTTCTTTTATTTTTCATTTGAAAAATTATAGAAATTATACGTGTAATTATTATGCGTATAATTTTGAGACACGAGCACTGGTGATACGCAGATCCTCTGTGTCTAACATGGGAAGAGGTGACCAGAAAGATACTTTACTACATACTAAGTGTGGACAGACTAGGACTATCATAACGTGAGATGAACACAGTCTGAGTACATAAATAGTTTATGTACCCCAACCTTACATCGAACAACATATATGCATTTATTTATATATTCAATTGTTGAATATACGTGTTGCTTAAATACCCAAACTATATATGGCATGTATATTATATATCCATTGTGTATAACATAAATAGATTCGTTGGTTTGCATACCTTAGATTTCTTATAACTCTTTTCCAATGAATTTTTTTTCCACAGTTTCTTCGGAGCTTCTTTAGTTCTCGAGCATTTCGAATCCAACATGTTCCCACTTCCTATGGGTTATCTTGCTTGAAAATCAGGGGCCGCTGACTGCACTCTCACCTGATTAGTGGTTAATTTTGTAAAAATTTTATTATAATTATACCCTTCTTTCGATCTTAAATATGGTTTAAATTAGATATTAATATATATTTTATGGTTATATGCAAGTTTAAATTGAAAGATAAATGAAATTAAGTTCTAAAGTAAATAATAATAATATATAAAATTATATATAATACATATACATCATTATATGCATGCATGTACTATATATATAATATAATCTAATATATATGTGTGCTATGTGTAATACATATATATAATATATAATTTATTAATAATATTAAATTTTTTTTTTTTATTTTTAGCCATGAAGCATTCAAGCCCATGAAGAATTCAAGTCCATGAAGAAATCAAATCCATGAAGAATTCAAATCCATGAAGAAATCAAACCCATGAAGAAATCAAGCCCATGAAAAATTAAAGTCCATGAAGAATTCAAATCCATGAAGAAATCAAACCCATGAAGAAATCAAGTCCATGAAGAATTCAAGCCCATGAAGAATTAAGGCCCAATTTGAGCAACCCATGGAAAATATTATTTGGAGAAGGCCCAAGGATTATTTTTAATCCTAATGAAGATTAAAAACTAATTTATAGAAATCTATTTTTATTTTTTATGTGAGAGCTTTATTAGGTGTGTTTTTTAGCTAAAATCCATTTAACTATTAGGTGGATATTATAGCTAAAATCCATTTAACTTTATGAGTGCTTTATTAGGTATGTATTTTAGCTAAAATCCATTTAATATTAGGTGTGTATTATAGCTAAAATCCATTTAACTTTAAGTGTGTGAGTGCCCATTAGATATAATTATGTCTAGTTGAATAATTAAAATTGTGTGGTTTGTATTGCATCTTGTGGCCTATAAATAGATCACTTGATTGCATTTGTAAGTGTGATTATTATTCTTGAATAAAAGTTTAGTTATTTCCTTAGAATTCTCTCTTTGAGAATTGCTTTTGTTATCTCTCATTTTCTTTAGTATTTTCTCTTATAATCTTACATCCTTCCTTTCTTCTTTTAAATTATTATGTCATTTATTATTACTTTATTATTCACCGCCTAAATGGACGGTTAGTTTTTGCCTTTAAATTCTTGCAATTTTCATTCTTATCATTTAATTGTTCACCGCCTAAATGGACGGTTAGTTTATGCCTTTAAATTCTTGCAATTTTAATTCTTGTATTTTAATTATCTACCGCCTAAATGGCCGGTTAGTTTATTCTATTTTAATTCCTGTCATTTAAATTCTGTTATTTAAATTCCTGTCATTTAAATTCCTGTCAATTAATTTAATGGAGATGAGTAGCTAAATCTAATCTTGGGTTAAGGCAAGGACAGTGTCCAACGCCAATGATTCCCAAAGAAAGCTGCGTTTTAAATAAGTAACCTTAATTTAAATTTCAGTATGAGTGTGTATTAGTTATTGAAAAATCACTAGGTTTGGATTGGAGCGTAAGCCTAACTTAGAGCTTTCATGCCATGTATGAGAGTTACTAGAACTGGAAACGCTATCATACCCAAATCCGGATGATTAATTTAGTTGTTTTGTATATTAATTGTAATTAGATTTATGGTAGTTGCTTAAATTAGAATCCCGCATATCATGTATGGGGATTGCTTAACCTAGAACTATCATCATCTCTAATTGCATTTAATAACAAATCCTCATATCTGAAATTAAATTAATGTTGCTAATCTTTTATGCTAAAATTTGGGAATCAACGGGTTGGTACTGAAATTGTCTTAACTCAAGCACTATCCAAATTCATATTTTTACGTTTAATGTTTATTTCAATTTTTGCTTTAATTTATTTTCTAGTATCTGTTGTCTAAAAACAAAACCATAAAAAATCTTGTTGTCAATTTGTCCAAATGCGTGTGCGTGTGTGTGACATTCTTTTTCTTTTGCCATAAATAAATCTCTCAGTGGACGACCTGGATTCATCCAGAAAATATAAATTTAAATTTAGACTACAAATCATAATAAAAAAATATAAAAGTTTTATTATGATTTGTTTTTATTGTGTTTTAATTGCAGGGTGAGAGTGCAGTCATCACCCTGCAATTAAAACACAATAAAAACAAATCATAATAAAACTTTTATATATTTTTTATTTTAGTGAGAGGTTTATACTCGCCAGTGTACGAGTGCAGTTGTAGTCCAAATTTAAATTTATATTTTCTGGATGAATCTAGGTCGTCCACTGAGAGATTTATTTATGGCAAAAGAAAAAGAATGTCACACACACGCACACGCATTTGGACAAATTGACAACAAGATTTTTTATGATTTTATTTTTAGACAACAGATACTAGAAAATAAAGTAAGGCAGAAATCGAAATAAACATTAAACGTAAAAATATGAATTTAGATAGTACTTGAGTTAAGACAATTTTAGTACCAACTCGTTGATTCCCAAATTTTAGCATAAAAGATTAGCAGCATTAATTTAATTTCAGATATGAGGGTTTGTTATTAAATGTAATTAGAGATGATGATAGTTCTAGGTTAAGCAATCCTCATACATAATATGCGGGATTCTAATTTAAGCAACCACCATAAATCCAATTGCAATTAATACACAAAACAACTAAATTAATCATCCGGGTTTGGGTATGATAGCGTTTCCAGTTCTAGTAACTCTCATACATGGCATGAAAGCTCTAAGTTAGGCTTACGCTCCAATCCAAACCTAGTGATTTTTCAATAATTAATACACACTCATACTGAAATTTAAATTAATGTTACTTATTTAAAGCGCAGCTTTCTTTGGGAATCATTGGCGTTGGACACTGTCCTTGCCTTAACCCAAGATTAGATTTAGCTACTCATCTCCATTTATAAATTAATTGACAAGAATTTAAATGACATAATTTGAATAACAGAATTTAAATGACAGGAATTAAAATAGTAAAAACTAACCGGCCATTTAGGCGGTGGATAATTAAAAGACAAGAATTAAAATTACAGAAATTTAAAGGCATAAACTAACCGGCCATTTAGGCGGTGGATAATTAAAAGACAAGAATTAAAATTACAAAAATTTAAAGGCATAAACTAACCGGCCATTTAGGCGGTGAATAATTAAAAGACAATAAATGACATAAGAATTTAAAAGAAGAAAAAAAAAAAAGAAGTAAGATTATAAGAGAAAGTACTAAAGAAAATGAGAAAGAACAAGAACAATTCTCAAAGAGAGAATTATAAGGAAACAACTAAACTTTTATTCAAGAATAATAATCACACTCACAAATGCAATCAAGTGATCTATTTATAGGCCACAAGATGCAATACAAACCACACAATTTCAATTATTCAATTAGACATAATTATATCTAAAGGGCACTCACACACTTAAAGTTAAATGAATTTTAGCTATAATACACACCTAATATTAAATGGATTTTAGCTAAAATACATACCTAATAAAGCACTCATAAAGTTAAATGGATTTTAGCTATAATATCCATCTAATAGTTAAATGGATTTTAGCTAAAAAACACACCTAATAAAGCTCTCACATAAAAAATAAAAATAGATTTCTATAAATTGGTTTTTAATCTTCATTAGGATTAAAAATAATCCTTGGGCCTTCTCCAAATAATATTTTCCATGGGTTGCTCAAATTGGGCCTTAATTCTTCATGGACTTTAATTTTTCATGGGCTTGATTTCTTCATGGGTTTGATTTCTTCATGGATTTGAATTCTTCATGGACTTTAAATCTTCATGGGCTTGATTTCTTCATGGGTTTGATTTCTTCATGGATTTGAATTCTTCATGGACTTTAAATCTTCATGGGCTTGAATTCTTCATCCCTAAAAAAAATAATTTAATGTTATTAATAAATTATATATTATATATATGTATTACACATGGCACACACATATATATATATTAGATTATATTATATATATATATATTACATGCATACATATAATGATGTATATGTATTATATATAATTTTATATATTATTATTATTATTATTATTAAATTTTATTTTAAAATTTCATTTCATTCATTTTTCAATTTAAACTTGCATATAACCATAAAATATATATTAATATCTAATTTAAACCATTTTTAAGATCAAAAGAAGGGTATAATTATAACAAAATTTTTACAAAATTAACTACTAATCATAACCCCCAACTTAAACATTGCTAGTCCCTTAGCAATCAAACTATACACATGCCAAGCTTTAATAACTGTATGAATGTAAAAATTTCAAATTCGAAACCGAAATGCATAAAATTGAATAAATAATTTAGCATTCTAAATCAGATTTTTGGTTAAAGGTCACACAATATCAGGAATGAAAATTAGGATAACCAACACACAGACTTACTCCCTCGAAGTTTTGACTTCAAATCTCACTATGGATTTTCTCTCCAATAAAAAGGATTCCTCAGGTGTACACACAAGGGGGTGCACCGTTATAAGAGTAAATGCAGAACAAGTTCAAAACTCGGTGCCATCCCAAATGCAAGGAACGTATTTTCATGAAAGAACAAGGAAATTGACATAGCTTCATGATTGGAATAATGCTCTAGATGAGTAACTTCTGAATTTAAACATGATTCCCTACTCCAAACTCGAATTCTGAGATCACATGATTTATAGCATCAACAGGGACCAGAATGGGTTGTAATGGGGCTATAAGGTTAATACGTGTTGTCAAAGAAAAGGTAGAGTGTGCAAAGGGTGTGTCGGGATATTTTTTTTTTTTTAGCATTTATTTTGAAACAGTTATGCTGAATAGCTAAGAGAATTTGTCCCATTTTTTTCACTTTTTTTTTTCTTCTTTTTTTTTCTCTTTTTTTTTCTCTTTAAATATGAAAATAGATAAATAGACTAATTCCCAAAATCACACCAGGTTGGATAAAATTCATATGGTTATGGGTTAAACGAGGGTAATGAAAGAAATTGTACTACAAATGGCTCAAATGGGATAGCAAATGAGATTAATGTAAAGAAAGAAAAAAAAAAAGTTAGTAGGTCCAAAATGAAAGAAATTGATCCCTCTATCATACTTCTACAAAACGATGTTACTCAGTCATCTAATTCAGAGTTTGAAACCAGTTAAACTTATCCGCTATCATACTAGACATTCAAAGCAAATTGATGTTTTGAAGCCATTGAAAAGATAAGATAAACAATGAAGTATATTTAGAGTAAGTGTTATTTCACTTAGAATTAACGGTTATTAGGCTCAAACACTCACTTGGGTAATAGTCTCCACTTCTGTTGAGGGATCATACAGTGTACTAATCAGTTAATTACTGTTACCTTTGACTTTATGATCGATAACCAATTTCTAAATTTTGAATCCCTGATGAATGTAAATTACTTATTCTCATGCATAAACGTTTTCAAATGAGAAATCAATGCATTCATGTTTCGTATTGCAAACTTAACCGGCTATCAGTGCATAACTTTAAAACTTTAGGAATAGCATTATTTAAAACACATAATAATTTTTTTTTTTTATAAGAGCAGATAAAGATAATCAATTCCCACAAGACTACAAACTAGTAATAACAAACTCACAGTTAAATATAAACCAGATGATTCATGACTAGACCTTACACCCCCAACTTGAATTGCAGTAATAAATCAGGGTTGTTAGAAATACCTGTAACTCCACAAGTCCATAGATTTGCTGTGAACTGCTAAAACTTAAACAACAAATGAGCACACCATATATATATATTTATATTTTTACACCAAAATAAAAATTTCATACAAGTCATAAGATAAGCAAAATGCGTCTCAAGAATACAAAAAGTACTCCTTACTCAGCCATCTTATCAAAGACTTTGCTAACAATATTCCACAGTTTTGTTTTGTTTTTTTGTTTTTTGTTTTTTTTTTTTTTTAAGAACACAACCAAGAAAAATCCTGCAAGTTGTACAATAACTAGATGCGTCTCAAGAGTACAAAAAGTACTCCTTACTCAGCCATCTTAATAAAGAGCATTTCTCACAGTGATAAATCTAAATTAATCGGACCTCTTTAGCGCTTGTTACTAATTGCCTTAGACCAGTCTATTCGAGGCTCATGAGGATCGTACTGTGGAACATAAGCATGTAATTTCTCTAACAGCTTATCAATGGTGGATGCAGAAATGAGAATCTTTCTTGCTGAACGAGAAATGAACTGTTGGTCCACAGCCTGATCAAGAAAAGAGAGTAACCCATCGAAAAAATGGTTAACATTTATTAGTCCAATGGGTTTGGTATGGAGATTACTCTTGGCCCAGGAGATTATACAAAAGATTTCTTCAAGTGTTTCAAAACCTCCTGGTAAAGCAATGAAGGCATCTGACTGATAAATCTTACAAGCCATGCGCTCAGACATAGAAGTCGTTTCTATAAGTTGACCGCGTGTAATCCCGGAAATATGTGGTTCAGCTAAAGGGATTGGCATTATACCTACCACAGATGAATTTCCAAGATGTACAGCTTGTGAAACATAACCATTCAATCCACGACTTCCCCCTCCATATACTAAATTAATTTTTTTCTCTCCTAATTTTTTACCAAGTTCGCTCGCTGCAAGTGCGTAACAAATATCGCTCCCAAGTTGAGAGCCACAAAGTACACATATGGTATTAATTCGATGAACTAACTGGCCTTCCATGTTTGTTCCTTTTGTATGTCCTGAAAAGAAGTTTGGCGATCAAAAGTAGCTATACAACAATTCAACAAGAAATAAATACAAACAAAAATCATGCGTATGTATAAGTAGTTGTGATTGTGGCTCATATCTTCCTCTGGTTTTACATCCAGAAACGGCTTAAACACTTTCTATGAAGCGGGGATAAGCTTCCCATCCAATTTTCTTATAGATTGGCAAACATGGTCGTTTTTAGTCAGATTCCCAAGACTATAGCGTTGGTGGTCACTTCTGAACTGGGTCCATAAAGCAAGAAGTTCTCTTTGCACTATTCCACATGGATGCGTCTCAAGAGTCAATCGGATATCATCCAGAGACTCTTTACTCAGTCCATCCTTTATGAAACTAATTTTATCTTCTCGATTTATGGACGTAAACCCCACAGATTTGCATCGTGTGTTACAGGTCCATCGAGCACATTTGTAACAACCATTCACTCTTTTCGCTCTTCTTTTCTTCGCAAAACTACTCTTCCCTAAGCCTGGAAAATGCTTAAAACTAGGTGAAGTTTCACCAGCTAATCAAACTTTTGCTTCGATCAACCAACGAATATCTTCAGGGATGTTATTACGCATCAACAGCCTAAGTCTTTCACACCTAGCAGCATAAATTTTTTTCAAATCATTCTGTGGGAGAGATGGATAGTACTTGTGAATTTTTGAGAGATAAAGATCCATTTTTTTTTAAAAAAAAAAAATTATACTAAGAAGAAAGTAAAGAACTATAAACTTTACAAAAGGGATGAAAGTACCTGATCAGAGAATAACACAAATGAGAGAAGATTGAGCTCAAGAGGGGTGACTTGCCTCATACAGATATGGAATCTCTTATAGAGCAATGGGCATCACTATTCTACACTCGACTCGAGGCATGCCATAATTGCACCGTCAGACTTGACGTCGTTTAGCGTCTCATTTTTCAACATTTGGCAGTGTGCCTTTTTTTTTTCAACGCTCGGCGCCTCTGTTTTCAACATTTGACAATGTGCCTTATTTCTTTATAGGGCAGTGTGATTGCACTGCCCAAGAAAAGATGGCTACCACTAGCGTCAATTCTGTCTCTCTCAATTCAATTTTTGTTTTTAATTAATTTTGTTTTAATTTTTGATTTTTTTTTTTTAGGTAAAATTTTTTAGACACCTTACCCCCAACTTAAATTGCGCATTGTCCTCAATTGGCAATAAAAGGATAGAAGATAGGCATACCTGGCGGTCTTCAATACATAAACTCGTATGGAGAAATTTTATTTAGACTGCACATAGAGAAACACTAGTTAAGTAATGCAGAAAATGAACAACTTATATGTATATATAAAATTATTTTATTATATATTTTTATTTATTTATTTTTTAGAATTTTTTTTTTTCTTCCAATTAAGGATCAAATGAGTGGTTGCCCACCTAATCGTATAATATCTCCCATTCACTACACAACTTTTAAAGTTATTTTCAAAATTATGTAAATTGATTTTTCTCATGAATGCACATACATATTTTTAAAATATATCGTCCGGAGGTGTTGGTTTTATTATATCCGCGTATGGCACATTAATTTGTACAAACATCTCACACGTGTTTGGTTTAATTTGATCCTCAATAATATCGACTAACCTAAAAGATAGAAATTGAGGGGTAAATATGGATAAACTTATGATTTTTTCACATTTTGGCTCTCGAATTCTATCCTCTTCTTCCTCCCAGGTTTCTTCTTTTCTTACATCATTTTGGTCTTTTTCTTCCTCCAAGGCTTCATTGACATCTACCTCACTGTGATCAACCACTCTCTCTTCTTGCACCAAAAGGTGTACTGTCCTAGGGGCATCAAGTTTCTAAATTATTTCTCCATTCCTTAAGACAGTCACTCCTATGTCCTGCTCCTGACTTTCACTTTTGATGATGGGTTTTATTAATGGGATTTGGAGTGAGTTGGGATGGACAGGCTCTGACATGCTCAAAGTTTGTGTTAGCTGTGTCAATTGGTTCCTAATGTCCTCTGTAACTCTAATGGTATGTTCTTGACATTTGGACATTTGTGTAAAAATTTCCATTTGGCCTTGCATAAATAGATTGAAGGTATCTTCTAATGAACTCCCATGAGGGGGTTGATATGCATCGAATGTAGACCCTTCATTCGTTTGAAATGATTGAGGCTGAGAAAGGAAGTGCTCATGTGGTTGGGCTACAAAATCATTTTTCCATGAGAAATTTGGATGAAAGTGTGAATTAGGGTGATATGCATCAAAGTCCGAATGATAGTTTTCCTCATGGTTCTGGTAATACATTCCCTCATAGTTGTGTGTGTGTGTGTAACTGGATTGACCATACAATACCTCCTTAAAAGTAGGTATTATAGGGCAGTCATCTGTTAAATGAGCTGAAGTTTCACACACAGCACACCAAACCTCAATTTCATGGTAAGTGGGTAACAAATGGGTAGTGTCTGGTTGCAAATCAAAAGTGGTTTGCCTAAGAGGGTATAGATAATCCTTAAGAGGTCTAGACAAATCGGATTCAAAATGATAATTTTCATCATGATAAGTATCTTGTGCAGACAGATTGTAGTAATTTTGAGACATGAGTGTAAAGTTGACAATCCAATTGCAGGTAAAGACTCAGAATGATATGAAAATACTGTTTCAAAATTCTACCTGATCTCAGTCTCATATACAATGCACAAACAAAAATAAAGTAAAAGAGAAATAGAGTTACCGATTTTATCAAGAGATGCTTATTCTTTTATTTTATTTATTTATTTATTTTTTTTTTGTTTTTGCCTTAATCTCCCCGACAACGGCGCCAAAATTTGACTGCACTCTCACCCTGCAATTAAAACACAATAAAAATAAATCATAATAAAACTTTTATATTTTTTTTATTTTAGTGAGAGGTTTATACTCACCAGTGTACGAGTGCAGTTGTAGTCTAAATTTAAATTTATATTTTCTGGATGAATCCAGGTCGTCCACTGAGAGATTTATTTATGGCAAAAGAAAAAGAATGTCACACACACGCACACGCATTTGGACAAATTGACAACAAGATTTTTTATGGTTTTGTTTTTAGACAACAGATACTAGAAAATAAAGTAAGGCAGAAATCGAAATAAACATTAAACGTAAAAATATGAATTTGGATAGTACTTGAGTTAAGACAATTTCAGTACCAACCCGTTGATTCCCAAATTTTAGCATAAAAGATTAGCAGCATTAATTTAATTTCAGATATGAGGGTTTGTTATTAAATGCATTTAGAGATGATGATAGTTCTAGGTTAAGCAATCCCCATACATGATATGCGGGATTCTAATTTAAGCAACCACCATAAATCCAATTACAATTAATACACAAAACAACTAAATTAATCATCCGGGTTTGGGTATGATAGCGTTTCCAGTTCTAGTAACTCTCATACATGGCATGAAAGCTCTAAGTTAGGCTTACGCTCCAATCCAAACCTAGTGATTTTTCAATAATTAATACACACTCATACTGAAATTTAAATTAATGTTACTTATTTAAAGCGCAGTTTTCTTTGGGAATCATTGGCGTTGGACACTGTCCTTGCCTTAACCCAAGATTAGATTTAGCTACTCATCTCCATTTATAAATTAATTGACAATAATTTAAATGACATAATTTGAATAACAGAATTTAAATGACAGGAATTAAAATAGTAAAAACTAACCGGCCATTTAGGCGGTGGATAATTAAAAGACAAGAATTAAAATTACAGAAATTTAAAGGCATAAACTAACCGGCCATTTAGGCGGTGAATAATTAAAAGACAATAAATGACATAAGAATTTAAAAGAAGAAAAAAAAAAGAAGTAAGATTATAAGAGAAAGTACTAAAGAAAATGAGAAAGAACAAGAACAATTCTCAAAGAGAGAATTATAAGGAAACAACTAAACTTTTATTCAAGAATAATAATCACACTTACAAATGCAATCAAGTGACCTATTTATAGGCCACAAGATGCAATACAAACCACACAATTTTAATTATTCAACTAGACATAATTATATCTAATGGGCACTCACACACTTAAAGTTAAATGGATTTTAGCTATAATACACACCTAATATTAAATGGATTTGAGCTAAAATACATACCTAATAAAGCTCTCACATAAAAAATAAAAATAGATTTCTATAAATTAGTTTTTTAATCTTCATTAGGATTAAAAATAATCCTTGGGTCTTTTCCAAATAATATCTTCCATGGGTTGCTCAAATTGGGCCTTAATTCTTCATGGGCTTGAATTCTTCATGGGCTTTAATTTTTCATGGGCTTGATTTCTTCATGGGTTTGATTTCTTCATGGGCTTGAATTCTTCATGGACTTTAAGTCTTCATGGGCTTGAATTCTTCATGCCTAAAAAAAAAATAATTTAATGTTATTAATAAATTATATATTATATATATGTATTACACATGGCACATATATATTAGATTATATTATATATATATATATATTACACGCATGCATATAATGATGTATATGTATTATATATAATTTTATATATTATTATTATTATTATTATTATTAAATTTTACTTTAAAATTTCATTTCATTCATTTTTCAATTTAAACTTACATATAACCATAAAATATATATTAATATCTAATTTAAACCATTTTTAAGATCAAAAGAAGGGTATAATTATAACAAAAATTTTACAAAATTAACCACTAATCAACAACCCATAAGATATAACTTCATAGTACACCTTCATAGTAAATTCCTCTTGAAAATCCCTAAATTTTGATATTGTGTACACTTATTGAAATTGCTTTTCAACTGGGTACTTAGTAGCAAATGAGACCATTTGTGAGAATGACTTGAAATCTACTTGGAACTCATTTTCAACTTTACTCCTGAGTGTCTGCTCATATTGTTCAACAAATTGCTTAAGGAAAGTTATGGAATGAACATACCTATTAAAAAATGCATTCATACTCTCATTATATTGAGTTGTTGACATTCTTACTCAGAAAGTAGTTTTCAAGAAGCATGAAACCCAACGGCTTTTGTTTTCGAACAGTCCAGACAACTAGTTGTTCCCATGCAAATCAAACTTATTGACCATCGCAATCCAACCATGCTTAAATTCTTCTTAACGTTGCAAGTCATACACTAGATTGTGTTGCCAAAAGTATCAACCCCATAAACAGATGGCTCCCAAACTTTTCGGACAACTTTCTTTAGTATATGCCATAAACACCATCTATGCTTCATATAAGGAAAATCAATCTCAATTGTTGCTTGCATGGCCCTATCCTGATCTATAATTATTCCATTGAGAGCCTGATCATGTATACATTGAAGCCATGTTCTAAAAAGCTAAACAAAGGTCTTCGTATCCTCATTCGACAACATACCACAATTGAGAAAAGTTGACTATCCATGGTGATTCACTTCAACAAAAGGGGTGAAAGGCATGTCGTACTTATTAGTCAAGTGTATTGTATCAAATGTTACATCTTCAAACTCTTTGTGTAACACCCTGCCTTACACGGGCGCGCCACTATAAGGTAATTCTCGGGATTTTTTTTTTCCAAAGTCCATCACGCGTGGTGTATCAAGAACAAACTTCATATGCAGAAAACATGCCTGACACATACAATGGCCGACATCCGTGGTGATTTCAAGAACAATTTTCACATGTAGATAAAATCCCGATAACCCCAATCTTACCCGTTTAACTAACAAGATCAATAATCTTAACTAAACGAGACATAGTATAACATAGTAGATTAAATAACATCAAAATACCATGGCCTATCACGAGTTTCATACAAAGTGTTTCTCACACCGAAATACGTATTACAAAACCACTAAATGATAACAACATTAACATACAACCGTTCGTACATATACCAAAATAAACACTATTGCCTCCAAAATGGTACACCGATTATCATACTAAACACTATTAGCCCTTAACTGGCCACGTCCTCGCCCTCGCAACAGTTCTTGGCTGGAACGTTGAATGTTCCAGGGGCATAACCTATATTAGATGATAAAACATCTAAGTGATGGTATGAAACAGTTTATTGAATGCATGAAAGACATACGAGCATGACATATACAGACAACAACGACATGCAACACTTCTAACTTGAGAAATCTCCCTAACATACTCAACATCCCGTGGAAAATCCATTCCACACACATTTGGGGTTGACCTTGTCGCGACATACTTAATCATCGGGTGCCCTATCGTGTCACCTGATCACTGAGATTAACTTTGCCCCATTCTCAAGAAGACTCCATCCCGTTCCCCAGGGATATAATAATGACACGAAAATTAACACCCCGATGATATGAAAAACCACACGCCATGCACTGACTCTTTAACAAAAACAATTGATACAATATACCACATGTTCAATATCCATACGATACAACGAGTATATAAGTAAAACACCTATGCATAACATCCCAAGTTCTGGAGGGTATAACCACTCACTTGAACTGATTCAATCACATGTAACCTAAGTTCGAGAGGGTAAAATCACTCACCTGAACCCACTACACGCACACCAACGCACTTTCAAACACGAGTAAGACTAGAATCAAACCACTCACCTTAATTCAGAAAAGATCAGTTTTCACCTCGAAATGCATGTCGTGCCTCAAACAATGTGTAATCCTTTTCCTTAATAATCCAATCGTCTCATGTTTACCATTGTGACATTAGAAATCAATATTTCTATTTTTTTTCCCAATTTTCTTAATTTTCCCCTATTTTCCCAAACATTTCTTCTCCTTAAAAATTCATAATAAATACCAAATACCCAATTTTTTCAAATATTTTTACATAAACCCTCCTAAAATAATTTTACAAAAATTATAAAATTAAATTCAGGGAAAACCTGGACTTCACGCGCTGGCGCATAGGCAAGGTTGAAGTTTACGCGGGCTCGTTTTCTCCGTCAACGGTGGCCGACGATGGTCTCCGATGGCCAGAACGATGGTAGGGCCTTGAAGCTCTCGATGAGGCGCCCTCGATGGCACCCTCAAACGGTCGAAACAGCTGTCGAAAAAAGTCTTAAATGGCTATTGTAGGTCGCGTTTCTAGCGAGCCCAACTTTTTGGCTAACTCGTTAAAACACTATGAAACCTATGCTAAAAGACTCCAAACTCTCCAGAAATGCTCTCCAACCTTCAAAGAACAAAACCCTCTTATCTGTGAGCCTCGATTCAAGCCAAAACATGAGAAATTTTTATCGATTTTGATTTTAAACTCTCAGCCTTCAACCTTTATTTATACCCATTTTCGACACGATTTCCCATCAAATCTTACTTGTTCTTATCCCTTAAGTCTAAATCTAGCCTTTAATCCCATCAAATATCCCTAAATCATGCATAAAATCCCTTGAAAAATTCGGTCAAAACTCTGATCCCATCCGCCATTAAAATCGGTCACTTCGCAACCATTTCCGGCCAATGGCAACCATTACTCGCCTCATCATCACCTGGAGGCTACTCTTAAGCCTCCAGGTGACCTTTCCGACTCCAAGAGGCGGCTGGCAGGCGGCTATGTGCGGCGATCGGGTTCACACCATAGGTTTTCAAATTTCGCACTTTTGCCCCCAAGTATTTCCCAATTGCATTTTCTCCTATCCTTGATACCCTTGGACTTTCCGTTAATTCCTCTATTGCCCTCAAGTTCCAAATTATTCATTTCCCTCAAGAATTTTTGAAAAACTCCTTTATTCGACCTCCTTTGAGTAGTTTACGTAATTTGCACTTTTGCCCGAATGTCCCTAATCGCGTGTTTTTGACTTCAAACCTTCGTAAATCCCTTGATTTTGTCAAATATTACTTATTTGGGCAATTTTACCTTCATCGGCTTGCTTTGGCACAACCTCTTGCCTTTCGTTCATGTTTTGAATATTACACGTAGGCCCGAGACTTTGCTAAATTTCATTTTGATCCCGTAATTTCTGAAAATACTCTTGATATTAAATACTGGGTATTACATTTTGCATGCTTACTTGCACCTGTTATCAACCCAAAATATATTTTCCAACCGACATTCCTCATTCAAATCCATATTGAAGTAGAAACTGAGACAACTTTTTGCATTTTCGAAAAGTAGGCTTGTATTGCCTCAGCATCTTCTTCCCCAAGTTATAGTCGCCTCACTTTTTCAACATAGTTTTGACAATCATTTTCGATTCATGTCAACTGATCGTATTCACCAACTTCAACAGCAGCCAAGTTAAAACTTTTACGTAAGGGATTCCCAACTAAATCATCTACTTCAAGCCTCCATTTAACATGCGCACCAACTTCACAATTGCATCGATAAAGCATGAATTTGGACAGACTTGTTTTATGATTGTTCTCAAGATGTACTTTTTGAATACGCTAAACACCATTGACATCTGAATAAGCTGTTATCTTTGTTTTACAACTTGTTGGGATTGTTGGATGGGGTTTCAAGGAAGTGCTTGCATTACCAACTTTATTCCCCCCTCTTCGGCTACATTTAAATGCCACATATCTCGCAACACCACATCACTTTTCTTCGAATTTCTTTTTCTTACTGGAAAGCCTACGCTATAAGCATAACTTTTGTAAAAATCAAACAATTCCTTGATGTCCTTAAACTTCATTTCAATCTCTGGACAATCTGACTGTTTTCTATTAAGATTTCATCTTTACACATATCACGATTTTCTATTACTAGCCATTCATTAGGAACTTCGAAACATTCATCTTCGGAACTACGAAGTACGTTGTCTAGATAAGATGATAAAAAAATTAAAAACAATTTCTACGAATTGTTGAACGAAGGAAAAGAAATCAAAATCTTGCAAAGCACACAAAACTGCTAGATATTGCAAATCCAGTTGCTTGATTCAAGTTGAATTTTTAACTTTCATCTATCTGTTATTGTTAATGTATCTTAAACTTTTGTTTATGTTCTTATTCTTATGTAGTGCATTTATGTGTTAATCTGATAAACATTTAATTATATAAAATTAATCTGTTATGAAAAAAGAAAGTACATGGGATGTAAAAAAATTAACATTATTTCCTTTGTTTGCCATGCTTACCGAGACACTGTGTATTATAAGTGATTTTGTTGCTATCAACAACATTGCAAATAGTCAAACCCAATAAGGCATAGGATCGACAACTAAACTTGCATGACAAAAACAACGCATTAAATTTTTATTCCACAATATGAAATTAATTATATTACATGAATTCTAGTTTTTCAAATACTAAATTTACACACCAAAATAGCAAAATTTGATCAGAATTACAAGAAAACCCTACCTATCTTTCCTCCTCTCAAAGGAACAAGTGAGTGAGACTTTTCTTGCAATTGGCAAATTTGTAACAAAAAATGAAAAAAATTATGAGATCACCCAAATTCACGTGCGAGGTTGCAGTTTAATCAAAATATATAATGGTTGGTGGTGGTGGGTGCAGTGGCCAGCGGGTGGGGGTGATGATAGGTGCAATTGGTGGCGATGATGGGTTTCTGTGGCTGGCAGATGGGGGCTATAGTGGTGCAAGTGGCAGTGTCGAGTTTCTCTCTCAAGACGAGTGGGTGTGAACGGTGGTGGGTGTGATTGGCAGTGGTGGCCAGTTTCTGTGGCTAGTGAGGACAGGGAATGGTGGGTTGATGGATTGTCGATTGGAGTAAATAAGAAGGGGAATGGTAGGTTAATCGTGACTCGTGTGTTGTTGGTTTGAGCAAGAAAACAAGGAATGGTTGGTTGATCGTATGTCATCGGTCGAAGAAAGGGAATAATGGGTCGGTCCCAACTTGTAGGTTACCGGTTGAAACAAAGAGCAAATGTTAGGATAAGTTGAGACAGTGATGATTGTCGGGAGACTTGGTTCTTTCAGTTCGCTCAAAGGGAAACATAAGCAAAGACGACGACCGAATGCGAAAAGGAAGGCAGAATGAAGGATTGGTTTGGTTGGTTCTTGTTATGTTATTCATTTTTTTCATTTTTCTTCTTAATCGCTTTGTGTGTAACTATTGGAAACAAGCAAGATGATGATGGCCAATGGGAGACTCGATTTTTCTAGTTGGGTCAATGAGAGACCATAAACGAGGATAAAGATGACAACCAAAGGTGAGGGGAAGGCAAAATAAAAAATTGGTTCGGTCAGTTCTTTATATGTTTTTCTTATTTTCAGTTCACTTTGCATGCAACTCATACATTATTCTAAACCAAATTAGGTAGTCAATAAATGTAAGTTATAAATGTTATGCATTCAATAAGTTATGTTTGAAGTTTAAGGGATGATAAGTTTTTTATGTAAAGAAAAATATAAGTTTGGCCTAAATATATTAATTGAATATTTAAAATAATACTTTTATATTAGTGTATTATAAATTTATATTAATTATACATGTAATATAATAATTTACTAATTAAGGAGCGTCATTTCTAAATATTTAAGTAAAATTTTTAAAAATACATTTAGACTCAATTATGAAAGAGAAATACCTGACAAATTAATATTTTAATCATTTGAATATTTTGAATAAATTATTAACGCAGTTCACTTTCACCCGTATGTTTATAATAAATTATTAAATAAATAAAACAAAACAAATTTAATCATGTAATTTAAATAATTAATCACCCACACCTTAAGACTTTGGCTATTAGTCGTGGAGCATACATTATAAATTAAATTTAGATTTATTCATAATATTAAGATTTTTAAACTTATCATAATATCTTAATAAAAGTCCCAAATAGATAAGGATTAAATTATAAATTAAAATCACAATAAGATTGAAATTTTCAATTATCATAATCTCCGAATCGAACTCACTGTAAGGATTATTTGAGAATGTTTTTTCCATCAAATAATCTTCCTATTGGTCGACCCAAATTGAGCTTGAGGGGTCCGCCTCCGCCAGGCCCGACCCGAAGTTTAACATACTAATTATTTACACGGGAGCTCAACGCCTAAGCGCATCTAAACCGTTGAATGCATCTATGGATCCATCCATCCAATCAATCATCAACAGTTGAAAAGCACGACAAAGGAGATTGGACCGGGCAGCGGATTGCGGGTTGCTTCTCGGTGCTCTTTGCAAATCCCTCCGGACAGTGACATATCGCGTTGAACGATCTCTCAAAAGCTCGATCAAAACCCTAACTCTCGCTCTCTCAGATAATCTCTCTCTTGCCCTCTCGCAAATTTCACATTTTTGGGTTTTGATCCGTCTCTCTTCGGTGTTTGCCCTAGAATCTGTTGTCAGGTTCGTTTTCGTTTGTTTAACCGTTCGCTGTTGTCTCAATGCTGTGTTGGTAGCTGCACGGGCAGTGAGTGGGCTCACTGGCTCCGGTTCCTATTCTGCAGCGACGAATTCTTGTCAGTTTTGGCGGTAATTGAGCTCATCAAGTTCGAATTCTCATGTTCATTATTTGGATTTCCTTGTATTCGTGTAGGGTTTTGGATGTCCAGTTTATTTTTTCCTCTATTTGTTTAATTTTACCCTTTTGATTGACGTGAGAGTAAGATTTAATCTTTTTCTGCTTTTCGCCATGATTGGAATTTGGATTGGAGGAGAGAAAAAGGGAGGAAAGGAAAAGATAGGAAAAGCAAACGAAGGGATTGAATTTAGATTTATTAAGCTTTTTGGCTAGGCTAGAAAATTAGGAGAACGTGAGCAGATATTTGCCAGAAAAAGATGAAGTTTTCTCTTTTTAGGTCAGTACAAAAATGGGAAAAATGTAGTGCAGTTATGTTTCATTTAGTATTTAAAAGATACTGTTGGAACGTATGTGCATGAAATTGATTGAAATGCATTGTTGCAAATTGCTTACTTATTGCAGGATGGTTTGAAGGCTTTTTGGGCTCTGGCACAGTGGAATAATGGGCAGCAGTGAGATGGATAAGCCTGCTAAGAAGACAAAGGAGTCAAAGTCACCTGCTGCGCAGGTATATCAGCGTTGCTTTGTTGATTATTATTAATTACATATTAGGTGTTGGAATATAGTGCAAATCCGGTTGTTCTTTGCATTTTTTCCAGGAACAGGCTTCTTCTACACCTACTGGTGCAGCTACTCCAGATTGGTCTGGTTTTCAGGTTACATCAAACCCATACAGTTTGGTCTTTCTGGCCCAGTTAATGACTTTGGCATCAGCAGTTATTTGGTATAAATTGTGTTTGTAATAGGCATATTCACCTATGGCTCCACATGGGTTCTTGGCTTCCAGCCCACAAGCTCATCCCTACATGTGGGGAGTTCAGGTAATATATGTTTCTATATTACCTTGTTTATATGTTCTGTTGAGTTTTATATTGTTGTGTGTGTATATCTCTCATAGGGTTAGCCTTAGGCTTATGTCATGGCTTATGTCATGACCCATGTAGTGTTTGTATATATATAGGTTGTAATCTATTAGCTTTAATATACAGAAAATATCTATCTTGATTCACATGGTATCAGAGCCATACAAACCCTAGTTGTCTCCTCTACCTTCGTTGCCAGATCTTCTTCTTCTTCTTGGCTGTTTTGTGTGCGTCTCCTCCACCTCCATCAGTAGCAGTTCCTCCCCAGCTGCAACCGAAGTTGCCGCCACCATCAACAATTGTGACCTTCTCTTCCAGCAAATCGCGGTCGCCATTGCTGGGTCTCCTCCTTGGCCGCTGCTTCTACTCCTGCCGCCGTCGCTGCATCGCCCAGATCTGACTATCACTATCGTTGCCATCATCGATCGCCGTGCCTTTGATGTCGACTGCCGCATCATCCTCCTTCATCGAGTGCAATCGGCCTCCTTTGCTTTGTTCAGAATCGACCTCACCATCGCCTTCTGCCGTTAGCTTGATCTAAAGTCGTGACCGTTGGTCTTTCGTGACCTTAGATTCAGTTGCGCCTCCTCCAGATCTGACGCCCTACAGCTGTCTATCGCTGCTGTCTTCTCTAGATCTGCCACCTTGCAGTCGTCCGTCGTCGCTGCCTTCTTCAGTTTTGCCACCGCCGCAGCCGTCTGTCTCTATTTTCGCTGTCGGCTGCCTACTGACGCTGTTGTTGTTGCCCGTCAACGCCATCATTTAGATCCGACTGTTGATCTTCAGATTTGCAACCTCCAGATCCAGTCACCGCCATTTGCCGCCAGTTGTTGACTTTTAGATCTGCCTAGATTCAGTCGTCACAAATCTTCAGATCTATCTAGATCTGGCCGCCGACCTTCAGATTTGCCCAGATTTGGCGTCTGCGTCTCGCCCGCCATTGCCGTTGCTGTTGCCATTTTAGATCTTCTTAGCCCAGATCTGCTACCATCGCCGTCCACCTTTGCCGGTGCTCCGAGTGAGTCTCTGCCACTTCGTTTCTTGTGCTGTTTTAGATCATCCGACCTTCCTTTTTGGCTTATTTGACCCCTTTTGTCTCAGATTTTTGCTCTTGTAGGTCTTTGATCTAACATGGCAAGTACCAGTAAATCCGCCTCCTTCTCCGGCATCCTGTCTCCCGCTCCAACCATCGCTATTGAGAAGTTAATGGGTAGTTCCAATTATCTCTCTTGGTCTGAGGCCGTTGAACTATGGTGTATGGGTTAAGGTTTAAATGATCATCTGACTACCAAGGTTGAGGATGTGACCACAAACCAAATTGAGTGGAAGAAAGCTGATGCTCTATTATGCAGTCTCCTGTGGCAATTGATTGATCTATCTCTTCACCCAATCTATACCAATTATACCACTTGTTGTGAGTTCTGGAGTTAGGCTAAGGCTCTCTATACAAATGACATCCAATGCCTGTATTCAGGAGTGTCTAATCTGATTAATTTAAGACAACAGAGTTTGACTCTTTTCGATTTCCTTGTTTGGATGGTTTCTATTAAGGCTTAATATAATTTACTTTTACCTGCTGGTAAGACTGCTGCAAAGGATCTTGCTCAAAGAGATAAGTTCTTCATGGTTTGTACTCTTGCTGCTATTGGTCCTGAGCTTACTCTTGTTCGTGACCAGATCCTTGCCAGTCCTAACGTCCTTACGATGGATGAAGTGTATTCCCGTCTTCTTCGGGTTTTCTCTATTCTTACTGTGACTGCCTTGTCCATAAGTGATAATCCAGTCATGGATTTGCAAATTCAGAGTCATGGAGCACAAGGAGGAGATCGCGATGGTAATCGAGGCAAACGCCCCAAGTGTAATTATTGTCAAAAGTGGGGGCATATTGAGGAACATTGTTGCAAGCTACATGGTCGCCCTCCTCGTGCTAATGTTGCTTTTGTTGATGGATCTCGATCTGAATCTTCTGATGAACATCCATCAAACTCTTTACTTTTCACTGGAGCTGACTGTGACGAGTATCTAAGGTATAAGACATCCCAGCAATCCTTAACTGCCTCTATCGCCCATTCCGGTGACTCCATTGCCTATCTCGCTCGGTCATCCTCTTTAGGATCGTGGGTCCTGGACTTAGGTGCTTCTAACCATATATCTGGTAATCACCATCTTTTCTTTCATTTTACTAGTTCTGTTTCTTTACCTTCTGTAACTTTGACAAATAGTTTCAAAGCAATTGTTAAAGCTATTGGCACTGCCAAACGCTTACCTTTTCTACCTTTAGATTCTGTCATTTATCTTTCTCATTGTCCTTTTAATCTTGTATCTGTCAGTAAACTTACACATGCCTTAAATTGTTCTATCCCCTTTGATGACAATTCTGTTACTATCCAGCATCGCGATACGGGATAGATGCTTGGCGTCGGATGTGAGTTGTAGGGTCTCTATCACCTCAACCTTCCTAAATCTCCTGTTGCTTGCTCAGTGAGTGAGTCTCCTACTATTCTCCACAATCGTGCATCCTAGTTTGCCTAAGTTTCAGAAGATGGTTCCCAGTCTGTCTACGTTGTCGTCTTTCCATTGTGAGTCTTGTCAGCTTGGGAAATAGTCTAGAACTTCTTTTCCAAAGTGTGTTAATAATTGGGCTGTGTCCCCATTTGCTTTAGTTCATACTGATGTCTAGGGTCCTAGTCGTGTCGTGTCTGTTTTAGGTTTTCAATATTTTGTCACGTTCATCGACGATTATTCTTAATGTCCGTGGTTATATTTAATGAAAAACCGTTTTGAGATATTTTCAATTTTTGAATCTTTTTGTGTTGAAGTCAAAACGCAATTTCATATATTTGTTCAAGTATTGCGCAGTGATAATGCCCTTGAATATTTTTCTGCCCCCTTTACTACATTTATGTCATCTCAGGGGATCTTGCATCAGTCATCTTGTGCCTATAAATCACAGCAGAATAGGGTTGCTGAATGTAAAAATAGACATTTGATTGAAACTGCTCGCACCCTTTTTTTCATCATCATGTTCCCTTTCGTTTTTGGGCTGATTGTCATGAACCTAAGGTTTATATTTGAGAGGAAGAAATGGACAAAAATGGGGAAGAATGTAGAGAGAAATGAAGGAGAAAAATAGAGAGAAAATGAGAGGGAGATTGTAGAGAAATTGTAGAGAGAGAATTAGATTTCATTCATTTAATTCAAGCATACACTCTCCTCTTACAATGGGCCTTTTTATAGGCCTTAGCTAGCCTCTTAACTAATTTCTAATAGCACCCATGTGCTCCTAACAAACACCCAAATATCTCCTAACAAATTAATATAACTAATTATATTATTGCCATTCTAATTACCCTTGGGACATAACAATTTCCCCTTCTTGAAATGTTTCTTGTCCCCAAGAAACTTATTACCACCTAGCCGTTGCTTCTTTATCCAATGCCCGCCTTCTCTATTTGATTTTTCTTTCTTTCTTTTCTTGTCCTTCTAGGCTTATTCTTCTTCCTCGTTCTTAAGTATCCAAAATCAATCTCTAAGGCAACCTGATAGAGTTTAAGTTCAGTACCAACAGCACTTGTTCCTGCACCTCCATGGTGCGCCACAACTGCATATTGAAAGAATAACCAATCATGAGGGCACTCATCCACCAAGTATATAAAGTCTGCCAGCGCATAATTTGAGGCAAGGTCTAGAAAACAAAACCCAGCCACATTAGTATTGTGTTCTCAATCTTCTACAATAGTTGACCAATCAAGATTGGCCTCCATTTTAAGAGTACAATCAGCTATTGGTTCATCCCACCCGGCAACAGACAACAACTTGGATTTTCCAGTAGGAGCAAAAACCAACACAATAGTGATAGTTTTGTTTTCTTCAGCAAACCTTTCGACTCCTTCAGCTCTATCCTTCAGTTTTTCTCCAGCTAGTCCTGTTTCCATCTTCTCGTTGCCTATTTTAACCCAAGTCAAATCCATATTTTGTTCCAAATTTGATTGTCCCTTAGATTTCAGTAAGTCCGAAATATGAGTAAAGACTCTAACACCAATATCCGTTGCGCCACTCTGATTCCATGTAATGAATTCAACAACTCCTTTTTCTTTGTGCTTGCTAGAATATCCTTCTACAAGAATTTCTTTTTCAACAATTTCTGATTGTCCCTTTGCTTTCGTTGCCCTATCAACCTCACCATAGTTCAGGTTCTTCCCAACGTTGCCCCCACCAACTATGTTTCCCATTGAACTTGTAATTCGAGATTCTGCCTTTCCAAGGGTTAGAGATGCTCCCATTCCTGGAACAACATCCCAATTACCGATTGCAATAGAGGTTGGAAGAATCCCGAGAATAGACCCACCAACTCCATTTGTGCCACTATTATATCCAAGGCTTCCAACAACACTCATTCTACCACTATTTGGCACCCCTGAATGACCATATGCGCTGCTATGGGATATTTGAGAAAGGGTAATAGGGAGATTGTTCGAGGTAAAATGACCACTAGAAATGCTTCTAGCAAGTTGTTGTACTCCTTGAATGGTTCCTCCATGATGACAAATAGGGGATGCAGCACCAGATTGAGTATAGAATGATGTAACAGAAGACCTCCCAGTACTATTTGGAATATTTGAAGTCGATCCATTCATAGATGAGTGATTTTGGTGAGAGAACATGACCATTAAATTCTGTAGTTGTTCCCTGATCTGAGCTCCCACTTCATCTGTAATTCCATTCAACCTTCTCTCCAGGCCCCCTAGAGAGGTCTCCAACTTCCGATCCAATGCCATGATTGCTACTTGCTCACGTTTGCTTCCAGTCTCTAGTAATTCCACTCGAGCCTGCAGATCAGTGGCTGCCAAGTGGACTTGCTGCACCTGGGACTCAAGGTTCTTCATCCACATCCCTTCTGCCATTGTTGATCTTATAGAATTTTCCCAATTCAGCAGCCTTCAACTCGAATTGGAACCACAACCAAGGATTAACTGCGCGACTACGTTAATTCGACCTACTTTGCCTCTCAAAATTTGAAACGAGAGTCGTCGGACCGTAACGGCCTATGAACAATCAGAAATTAATCCTCGTGAAGCCTTGGAAATTAGCAGCGATGCAGTGGAGCAGTCACAGCCTGAAAATCGTTGCACTCGCTGCCAATGAAGAAGACCTACAACTGTTGCGACCCACACCCCCAATCACTGTCCAATGGCTGGGGCCTCTAACTCTCCTTCGGAATTTAATTTGAGAAATGCTCACCCGCTCTGATCTGCTTCCGGATCGCGAAATGCCTTGTGGTCGCCTCCCTGAACCATGTCTGCAATAGTCGAAATCCTAAATTCTGTCGTAGCAAGGAAAGTTCGTTGGACTGTTGGACTCGCCTTGAATCCTTTCTCTGGTTCTGCCTACTCAGTGGGCACGTTTGATAAGGGCCTCCACAACTTCCTCGCCTGCGTCGCCCTTCAACGGACTTCCGCCTACTCATGAACGTCTGGGTTGCTCGCCTGTTGGAAATTAACCACATCGGCAGCAATATTCGGAAACCCGTTCGGAATTCTCTTAGCTAGATCGCCATCGAAGTCCTCTTCCCGACTCCGAACATACTTGCTGCCACAGTAGATACTTTCCAGATCAGATCAGAAGCTCAACCTATCCACTGTCAAGCTAGATTTGCAACAATCGCGACCCACCCAATCATCGTCCATTGGCCGCGATCACTGGCTTGGTTTTGTACTTTATCAGAATTGCTTCACCTAATCACCAATGTAAATCATTGTTGGAGATCGATAACAAAGTCGGATTCTTTCTCGCCTCCAAAAGTCGACAATCTTCTCGGTCATCTTCTTCGATCTGCTCTGCTCGCAATCGTTGTGGATTCAACGATCGTATTCCCCACCGTCTCCTTCCACAATCAAATCAGAAGCAACCACTTACCCGCCATCAATCCCTTTCTTGCCTCGAGTTTTGCTACTATGAGTCTCTTCTAGGACAGACTTCTGGATGTATCGACTCCAATCACACCACCGAAATGGTTCGACTCCGTCACTCCGGCACTGCTGTGCTGTTTTCGGAACCGCCTGCTGCAGCTTGTTACTTTTCGCCACCAATCGTCGGTCAACGTCGAAACCTACTTTGGATTGGTGTCCGTTCTGCCACTACTATCTTCTCTAAATTCCACCGCTAAAATAGTCGGAATTTGTAAACACATAAGAAGAAAAGGCTATGGATGTTCAATGGTATTCGTCGGAATCACCGTCGGACTCACCTTCAAAAGTTAGACACACTAACTTGATTGCTGAATTCACAGCCGAGGAATGACTGCTCTGATACCAATTTGTCATGAACCTAGGGTTTAGCCTAGGATTGGAATGACAATAGGAAGGAGTTGATGAATAGAATCAAGAATAGAATATTTGAGAGGAAGAAATGGACAGAAATAGGGAAGAATGTAGAGAGAAATAGAGAGAAAATGAGAGGGAGATTGTAGAGAAATTATAGAGAGAGAATCAGATTTCATTCATTTAATTCAAGCATACCTTCTCCTCTTACAATGAGCCTTTTTATAGGCCTTAGCTAGCTCCTTAACTAATTTCTAACAGCACCCATGTGCTCCTAACAAACACCCAAATATCTCCTAACAAACTAATATAACTAATTACATTATTGCCCTTCTAATTTCCCTTGGGACATGACATTGATGTTGTCCTCACTGCTTGCTATCTCATTAACAAGATGCCTTCCTCTGTTGTTCTGCACAACATTCCTCACACTCTCTTGTTTCGTGATCAACCATTATATGTTCTTCATCCCCGTGTCTTCGGTTGCATGTGCTTTGTCCATAATATGCATTTTTCTTGGTTACTCTTGACTTCAAAAGGGTTATAAGTGTTACTCTTCTAACACCCGACACTATTTTCTTTCTGCTAATGTTGCATTTTTTGAATCGTCCCCTTTCTGCTCTTCACCCCCTTCTGAGTGTCATCCCATATCCGAGGCCATCCTTATTCCATCTAGTCCTCCTGTTCCTATTATCCCTGTTCCCTCTTCTATCCCATTATAGGTTTATCATTGGCATTCTCTGACTCAGTCTCATGATGATATTGATGATGTCATTGCGCCTACTCTAGGTTCTCCTTTTACCCAGTGACTTTTGCTACCTCACATCCTACTTCGGCATCTCCACCTGCTGCAGTCCTACCTTTTGAGGATCAGTTTCCCATTGCCATTCGGAAAGGTACCCGTCCTACTCGCAATCCTCATCCCATTTTTAATTTTTTTAGTCATCACCGCCTGTCTTCCCCTTTCAGTGCTTTTCTTTCTTCCCTATCCTCTGTTTCTATTCCCAAGACTATTAACGAGGCACTGCCTAATCCGAGGTGGAGACAAGCAGTGGTAGATGAGATGACTGCTTTGCATTCCAATGGTACCAGAGATTCGGTTCCCTTACCCCCAGGGAAATCTCTTGTTGGATGTCAGTGGATCTATACTGTCAAGGTTGGTCCTGACATGCAGATTGATCGGCTTCAGGCCTGTTTGGTTGCCAAGGGGTACATTCAGGTTTATGGTCTTGACTATGGCGATACCTTTTTCCCTATGGCTAAAATGTCTTATGTGCGTTTGTTTCTCTCTATTGTCGCTATGCGCCACTGGTTGTTGTATTAGCTGGACATTAAAAATGCATTCTTATATGGTGAGCTTTAGGAAGAGATTTATATGGAGCAACCTGCTGGGTTTGTTGCTCAGGGGGAGTCTAGTTTGGTTTGTAAACTCTGTCGCTCACTATATGGTTTAAAATAGTCCCCACGAGCCTGATTTGGTCGCTTCAGTGCTATTATTCAGGAAGTTGGTATAACTTGCAGTGAGTCTGATCATTCAACTTTTTACAAACACACATCACATGGGAAGTGTATATATTTGGTAGTCTATGTGGATGATATTGTCATTACATGTGATGATCAAGATGGTATTGTACAGCTGAAGAAATATGTTTTCCATCATTTTCAGACTAAGGACTTGGGGTTACTTAAGTACTTCCTTGGCATCGAAGTTGCTCAGTCTAGTTCTGGTATAGTTATCTCTCAACGAAAGTATGTGTTAGACATTTTGGAAGAAACTGGGATGCTTGATTGTAAACCTATAAATTCTCCTATGGATTCTAATGTAAAGCTATTACCAGGACAGGGGGAGTCTCTTGCAGATCTTGGGAGATACCGTAGGCTGGTGGGAAAACTTAATGTCACTATCACTCGACCTGACATTTCTTTCTCTGTCAGTTTTTATAATCTTCTTGTGATAGCCACTGGGATGCAGTTGTCCGAATTCTCAGGTTTATCAAAGGAACTCCAGGTAAAGGACTATTATATAAGGACAGGGGCCACACTCCGGTAGTCAGATATTTTGACGCTGATTGGGAAGGTTTTCTATTTGATAGACGATCTACTTTAGGATACTGTGTTCTGGTTAGAGGGAACCTGGTATCTTGGAAAAGTAAAAAGCAAGATGCTATTGCAAGGTCAAGTGTAGAAGCAGAATATCATACTATGGCCTTATCAACATGTAAATTTATCTGGTTAAAACAATTGTTTCAGAAAAGTTTGGAGAGATATCACAGATGATGTTAATTTGTGATAATCAAGTTGCGTTACATATTACCTCCAATCCAGTTTTTCATGAGAAGACCAAACATATCGAGATAGATTGTCACTTCATTCGAGAGAAGATTTTATCTGACTGTATTATCACAGATTTTGTTAATTCAGATAATCAGTTAGCAAATGTCTTTACTAAATCCTTTAAGGGTCCTCGAATTGAATATATTTGTAACAAGTTTGGTGCATATAATATATATGCTTCAGTTTGAGGGGGAGTGTTGAGTTGTATATTGTTGCGTGTGTATATCTCTCATAGGGTTAGCCTTAGGCTTATGTCATCACCCACGTAGTGTTTGTATATATATAGGTTGTAATCTATTAGCTCTAATGTACAGAAAATATCTATCTTGATTCACATATTCCAGCATGTTACAATATGTTCTGGTCTTGTGGTAAAAAATGCTTACGCTGAAGTAGGCCTTTTTTAATTTGTATTGAGCATCTAAAATTGTTTCTTTCTTCTCTTTCTCTCTCTCTCTCTCTCTATATGTATATATATATATATACATGTATATATATATATATACATGTATATATATATATATACATGGATGGTTTTTACCTTTTGTTGTTTTAGGTTCATGATGGTTAAGAAATGGTCCATGTTAATGGGAATTTCTCCATTGCTTCTAGTTTCTAGTGGATTATTTTATTTTACTTGGGCCTATTGGATTTCTACTTTGTAGTTTGATTTTTAGCCTTACTTGCAGCCCATTATGCCTCCTTATGGTACTACACCGCACCCATATGTTGCAATGTATCCACATGGTGGCATATATGCTCATCCATCGATTCCACCGGTAATGCTGTCTGATCTTCTTTCATTCATGCTTGTCAAATGAACCTTCATTTACTGATAGTACTGACTCACATGCCATGTTTCAAACTTGAACAGGGATCTTATCCTTTCAGTCCTTTTGCTATGCCTTCCCCAAATGGCATTGTTGAGGCTTCTGTGAGTCACTGACATTTATTAGTTTTTGTTAATTAAATATATTGGTTTAGCATGGCTTGACATGTAAATTCATATAGGGAAATACACCAAGCGGGATGGAAACTGAAGGAAAGTTATCTGAGGGGAAGGAAAAACTACCCATCAAGCGATCTAAGGGAAGTTTGGGCAGTTTAAATATGATTACAGGCAAAACTAATGAACCTGGTAAAACCTCCAGAGCATCTGCCAATGGAGCCTGTTCCAAAAGGTCAGATGTATGTTTCTGTTAACTTGCCGAGGGAGGATTTTTGATGGGGAAGAGGAAGCATGTTTTGATGGGGGACAACAAGAAAAATTGCAGAAAATTGAAAGAGAAGAGAACAACATTAGTGAGAAGAAATCAGGGGAAGAAGCAGAAGAGGATAAAGAGGGAAAGGGAGATTCGAGAGAGAATTCAGCAAAGGGAAGAAATCACAATTGTATTCCAAACCAACCTACCTCTCTGCTTGTATCACCAATGCCCATTTATAGGCTAAAGTTTAACCGAAAAGAGAAATGAAAATTTCCAAACAAATCTCACTAAAACTAAAAACTAAAATCGAAGCAACTCTTACTAAAAAGAAATGCTGAAATCTAAATTTTTACTAAAAATAAAACTAAAATCTAAATTCCAAAATTTAAACTAAACCTAAAATCCTAATATCAGAAATTGAAATTAAAATTTTATACTTCAAATGTATCATCAAATTTCTTAGTATTAGCAAGTAGTAATAGTAATTTAATTAATATTAACAACAATAATGACAACATATCAAGCTTTAATCTTACTATGTAAGATTCATTACATGAATTCTAGTTCACCAACCTTTTTTATCTATGACAAATGACCTTATGTTGTATAACCCCTCTAAGAGTCCTCTACCAAGTTTGTCATGGTCTTCCTCTACCTCTTTTCCTAAGTACTTTGTTCCATTCCTTAAATTCTAGTCACAAGTGTCTCACGCATTTTATCTTCAATAAGAGACAGTTCGACCTTATTATGGATAACCTCATCTATAATTTTGAGTTTTCTTTTATGGCTGTACAGCCATCTTAACATTTTTATCTCAGTTACACTCATATTTTTCACAAGTTGGTGATTTACTGCCCAACATTATGTGCTAGTAACTTAATCAGCAAAAAACAGAAATGGTGCATCAATTTTCTGGGCAGGTACACAATGCTACCCCATCTACACAATCACAAATATTCTTTTGTGCAGCCTACAAAATCTGTATGAACATCTACACACGGTTATCCTCTGTGCAAACCCCAGAGAAGACTGATTCCGGAGTCAATGTCTTCAATCCATCTTTTGTCCCGCAAATGCACCAAATCAAGGATTAAAGACCTAGTAGCTAAGATTCCTTTCTTCTAGAGTGTCTTTCCAGTGATGAGGAAATTAATCTATTACTTTGAGTTGGCATCATCCATAGTAGCAGAAACACTTTTTTTTTTTTTTTGAAGGGGGGGGGGGGGGGGGGGGGGTGTTGGTGGATGGGGGGGACTAAAATTTGCTTATCAAGAGCCTAGATCATGTAAAGTTGTTTGACAATCGGTGAGAACTGCCAACATTTTTTGTCCACTTATTATATTTGACAGATCCATTTATTCAGTTTCTGTTATTTGGGGTTTGAGATGCCTAACATATGTGGTATGCTAGTGATTGAGGCTGGCTCCTTTTTACTGTCACTCAATTGATGCTTACATAGCTATTGTTGCATATGCAGCGCAGAGAGTGGGAGTGAAGGTTCAAGTGAAGGAAGTGATGCAAATTCTCAAAATGTAGGTGTTACATCTCATTTATTTTGAAAAACTCTTTTTTTTTTCATTTGATTAGGCTCTCTCTCTCTCTCTGCCCCCAGTGTGAGTGTGAACACATGCAGGCATGTGTTTGTGGGGATACAAGTCATACACATGCATGCACAAAATAATTATTGCTAGTGATATTGCATGCACAATTATCTTGTATGAACTTAAATGGACCCACAAAATATGCACATTGACAATATAATTTATTAGAAAGTAGGACATGGTGCAAGCATAAAATGGAAATGCTATTTGGACACATAAGTTTGACACTTGTGGTGACATTTTGCATTAATATGACACACAGTACAAGGCATCAATGCAGAGTTTCATCACAAGTATCAAACTTGAGTGTCCAAATAGCATTTCCAAACATAAAATAGGACAGGACCATGTAGTTTAGCTAGTCAGTTCTATATGCCCCTGCTTCCCCATATATTTTTATGTTTGAAGTTGTACTCTTTGGGTGTTTTTTTGTTTAATTGTAAAAACTAATATTATTTGCAAGACCGAACTCAACAAAATTTGTTTATATGATCAGTACACAAACAAACCCTTAGTCTGACCAGTGCATGTCCATGCAGCCTTCTACGTTCTTGTTCTATTTTTCTCAGTTGATGTTTGGTGTGTTCTTTTGATATTTCCATTATGGTGGAAGAAAATCACCTGTCAGAAACATCTGAAAAGGTTGCTTTTGAAAGATTTCTGTTTTCTAACATTCTAGTCATACTAATTCATAGCTAGCTATAATGGAGTTCTATTTTTACTAAATTATTGTACTAAATTTCACGAGAACCTTACCGCCTTTTGTAATTTCAATTTCATGTCCATTGTGTCTTTTGATCCTGGACAGGACTCACAAGGACAAGATTCTTTCGAAGGTTCGGTTGTAAGAATGTTCCTTCTAAATATAGTTACTGATTTTTCATTTTCCATGATTTTAATGAGAAAATCATTGCAATCTCTTTGTTACATCTGAAGGATCTCGGAGTGGTGGGGCTATGCATGGTTCTCAGAATGGAGGACCAAATACACCTGCAACAATGGTGAGTCAAACACCGGCTATTGTGCCAATGTCAGCAGCAGGTGCTCCTGGTCCTACCACTAACTTAAATATTGGTATGGACTACTGGGGTGCTGCAACTTCTTCTGCCCTTCCTGCACTCCGTGGCAAGGCAACTCCTGGTCCAGTTGCAGGGGGAATGGTCGGTACTGGATCACGGGAGAGCCTTTGGTTACAGGTTTTTCCCAGTTTCTTTTCCTCTCTTTTATTTGTGATTTTAAATCTTCATCTCATTCACTTTTTTTGTCATATGGTTTACTGTTATGAAATTGGGAAGGAGACTGAAGAACTTCCGTAAAAAGTCGAAGAACTTCCGTAAAAAGTCCTTAACCATGTAAAAGCTTATGGTCACAGGACTCAGTTATCAAGTTTATGAGAATGTACTATGTTTTTGTGGGCCATTGTATTTTGTTCTGGTTATGGAATTTGGCATTGGGGTCAGTTTTGTTTGGCACCATTAGCACTGGCTTCATCACATGGGAAATGTAATGATTGACTAGTGAGCTACTGAGGTCGAATATTTTCTTGCAAGATGCATCATGTTTAATAATGGTTGATACTTTGATGCCTGCCTATCATCCTAGAAGGAACTAAGATCTGTCTCGCTCTCTGTCTAGATTTGTATATATTTCACAGAAAATTTTGATTTTTCAAGGACCTAGAATTGGATAGATTAAGCATGATTCTTCTCTGAGGATATGGATTATTTAAGTACTCGTTGCCCTTACCATTATTACTATATTCATCTTGTTTCACACCTCCTGTTCTCAAGTGCAGGATGAAAGAGAGCTCAAAAGACAGAGAAGAAAACAGTCTAACAGAGAATCTGCTCGTCGATCTAGGTTGCGTAAGCAGGTAATTGTGCATCCCCCAGTTTGTATGGGACTTGTTTGCTACGTTCATCATGTCCAATCATGATTCTATCGTTTTTCATGTATGGTCCTGAGTCAGGCAGAATGTGATGAGCTGGGTCAACGGGCTGAAGTTTTGAAAGATGAAAATGCCAGTCTTAGGTCAGAATTGAGTCGTATCCGGAGTGAGTATGACCAGCTTCTTGAGCAGAATGCATCTCTGAAGGTGATGTCTATATTTATTCTATTCACGGTCCCTTTTCCTTCCTTCAGGATTGCATCATTTGTTGAAAAAAATACAGAAACCAAATGAATGTTTATTTTTCGTTAAAGTTTTTGTTTTTGTATGACATATCAAGTCTTTATTCTATTATTATGAGGGCCTTATCCTACTGTTTGATCCAACAAGGTATATGCTAGCCATCAATTACCTACTGCAACCCTTTTCCTTTATTCCCGAGGTTAGACTGGCTGTAGATGGAAAGCTATAGGCAGAGTTCATATGTTTTCTCTTAGTAAAAAAAAAAGAAAAGAAAAGAAAATCATGGTGAAATGCTAATGCCGCTGTGGCCAAGGGTAAGCTGCTCTATAATATCCTTTCCCATATGATTCATAAAATCTGATTTTCCCTGCAGGCGAGACTCGGGCAGGAAGATCCCAGATCCGGTAGGAATGGTGATGACATTGACAAGCAAACTGGAGAAACAGAGGCGCGTATCCGAAGTGGCGATCAATAAATGAAAGGCCCAGCTCTAGCTTGCTGCTGCAGGAGTGATATTTCTAGGATCATTCTAACCCACCCATTAGTAGTAACCAAGTGTTGTTAACTTACTAATAGTAAATGTTGCTCAAATTCATTAAACTGAGAGAGTCCGAGAAATATGGTTGCACTCTTGTTCTCTTTTTAAGAGAGTGCAACTCCGGTTATTTATGGTCATAATGTGTATTGAATAGTAGGGGGGGTGTTCATGTGAGAGAGGCCTAATAAACTTGAAAATGATGCTGCTGCTGCTGCTGCTGTACCTTGTTGAATTCTGAGATCTGGTGTGCAAAATCAGTGTATTTATGGATCATTGTAACTCCCACAGTTATGCATGCGCCTTGCCAGTGGCTCCTGTTTAAAACCATTTTGTTTATTACCCTAAACCCAGCTTAAGCTTAAGATTTGATCTGCGATTGCGATTGCCATTGTTGTCTGGTTCGATTGATTTCTCTGTTTTTCTTTTTGAAAGTAAAGGCTGTTTAGTGTTTGTACATTTAGTGAGTTTGCGTAAGGATTTAAAATTCATTCAGATAAATAAACTATAAGCTAACTTTTTTTCAAAATTTAATTTATTTCTTAAAAATTAATTTATATTAGTTGACTGTTTTGGTGTAATTTTCTCCGTCTTTAATCGGAGCCATAAACGGTTCGAAACCGTCACCAAACGGGAAAAAAAATCTTCCCTAATCTTTTAACCCACCGATTCTGCACTGTCCTGAAATACTGTAATCTCTCTCTCTCTCTCTCTCTCTCTCTCTCTCACGCAGAGGCTTCAAAACCCTAACGGCACCAGGGATTTTGAGAGGGGAGACATGCCGATTTCAGGGATAATAGCGGACGTACTGGTGGCTCTCCCGTCCGCCGGAGGCTTCAAGTCGCCGGAATTCAGGCATTTGCACGCATTCTCCGACTCGAAGTTCCTTCCTTCTTCTGAATTCATCAGAGTAAGCTTTCAGTACCTTATCTAACAATGCATACTTACATGTTTGCTGAGGAATCGTGAGAGCGTAGAAGAAAGTCGAAAGGTAGAATCTCATTCCATATGGGGCCTGTAGATTCAAACACAGAACAGTTTCAGCGACCTTGATTGAAATAAAGTAATTTTTTGGTCAAGGCGATTTATAATCGACGGGGAAGATTGGAACTCGTCTAACCTGTTTGATGATCCAAAATATTTCAAGTTCTCAAAATTTTCCTCCTAGGGCTTACCTCTATGTTAGTCAGTTTAGCTAACTAATGAACAATTGAGACAACAACAAAGCCAGTGGTATAGGAAGAACTCACAAGGGCAAGTGTTGTAACCTGAAACCAGTCAATCTTGTTCCTTTTATGGTTTATGATTTGATCATGACGAGTCTTTATTGAATTACATTTTTTAAGTTGGGGATTGGGGGATTGCTTTTAAAAAAACGTGGAAAAGGAATGTAAAATGGTTAATGGTGATAAATTTGAGCTAAAAGTAAACACTTTTTGTATATAAGCAGTGATGTTATACATGTGAAGTAGTGTTCCTTTGCATTCTTGAGATACATTCCATGACAGGGGGGGCTCTATATTCTTAATCTTTGAGATTATGTTCACAATGTTTCCTAGTATTATGAGCAAGACAGGTACGGCCATTTCTTGCGCTAGCGTAACAAGCATTGGCAGTGTCCCTCTGCACATGAATTTTCTTTCTTTCGTCCCCTTCCCTCAAGTTTCTGAGCATCCAAATGCATGCTTATGGTATTTTAATCTGCAACTATGCCTTCTGGTTCTGTATTTATGAGTACTTAAATGTTGTATCATACTTGTCTACTGATGAAACATATTGGTGGTTGTAGGGTGACCCACCATATTCATGATGGAGATTTTGTAATTATTCTGTGAATTATTGACTTAACAGTTTCCATTGAATCGATCAAGCTCCTTTATTATTTTCTTTGATGCACTTTGCATATTTTTCTTTGATAGTGTTGGAAAATTCCTGTGATATACTAATTTATTTACTTTATACTGATCCATAAAGGATTCATGCTTGAAAAAAAGGTCATATAAACTTATATTTCTGCTGTTAGAACTCTACAACTCTTCACATTTGATATCCATTATGCTTTAATTTTCTGCTGTGCTGATAAATGTGAGAATAAAAAGCCTAAAAAATTTAAGCCAGTTCAACATTGCAAGCATGGAAAAAGAGATTCATTGCCTTATGCCAGTGTAAGTTTTTGACAAAGATGGAAGAGTAAATTTGTTAATTTCTGCTCCAGTTTTTTGATAGCCAAGCCTTGTGCTGAAGAAAGTTTCACAAGAAGTCCTCAAGCTAGATTGCGTTCTTCAGGACAATTTTATAATTTTGATGTACCAAATCAAAATCATGGGGCCATCCTGCTGAGAATCATACACTCCTTTGCTGTATGTCCTGTGTGTACTCGTTGCTTCTCTTAGCTTTAAAAATGAGAGAGGTTCGGCGTTTAATACAACTAATTTAGATGCTACGTAACTGTGTTCTTACCATGCTTTTTATTTGCAGGGCTGTCCTTTACATTCCATTCCTAAGCTAGGAATCGGATCAGATAAGTCTCCAGCAAGAGGCTTAATAGTGAGAGCAGCAGGTAGTTCTGGTGGTGATTTGGCACCAGTTGCTCCTGTTCAATTTGACTCTCCGGTAGGCCAGCTGTTGGCACAAATATTGCAAACCCACCCGCATCTGCTCCCTGCAGCCATTGACCAGCAGCTTGAGAACCTTCAAGCTGAAAGAGATGCCCAGGGAGAAGAAACTCAACCTTCAGCACAGGATCTCCTCTACAAGTAAGTTGTTTAATCTCTTTGCCACATCCACATGCACGTAGTTTCTGTCTGATTGTTGATTGCCTATCTTCTAATAAATGGAGGAAATGTTTCTGCAAAAAAACAAAACATCATTCCGCCTAAAACATATTAAAACTCATTTTCCTTATCCATTATCAGGAACATAAAATAACTGTTATTTTTTTTAGGAGTATTTCAAGTGGGGTTTAATTTTTGTTTGTTTGTTAAAAGAAAAGAATTGAGAACAAGAGAGAGAATTATAATTATATAAAAAATCCAAGAAGAGAAAGGAAAATGTGAGACAGAGAGACGAAGAGATAAAATTCTGGGTTTCAGTCACTTATTTTCTCTTTGTTGTTATAGTTACACCCTCAATTGTTTTTATCTTATCATAGTGAATCCCTTTCTCCATTTATTTCATATGAGCTTGAATATGTACTGAAGGCTATTCTTAATCATGCTAGAATAGTAGAATATTTAAACTAACCCTGTTTTAACTTTGATATTTGGTTACTATAGATATTGTTACTTTTCTGGCTTTTATGTTTTTGTAACATTAACATTCTTTTTTTGTAACTTTTTTGGTTATGTTGAATATACTTTTGAGCTTAGTATTTGTCACTCTCCTAGAGTTTACCTATGGTTGAGAATGGAATTTGGAGGGAACGGACGTGAAAGAATAGAAAGGGAAGGAGAAATCAGGAGGAGGGAGGATTTCAGAAGAATGGAGGGAGAATTTAGAAGAAACAAGAGAGAGAAATAGAATTCAAATTTCATTCATAAGCTGCCATTCTCTCCTTTTTTAGCATATTTATAGGCTATTACATCCTTTCAGTTAATAACTAACTGTAGGTACAATACTACAACAACATAAGGTACAACAAAGAAAAATACATGCAATAGAACAATTACTCCTATGCCCTTGGGGTTGTGACAATCCCCACCCCCTCCCTCTCCCCACCTTGAGAGGTTTCTTGTTCCCAAGAAACTTATTACAATTGTTCCTTTTTCGTCACCCAATTTCCGCTAGTTCTTTTCTTCGTTTTTGTTCTCTACTCCTTCCATATTCAGTAACTGTCTTTGACATCAGTGGCTGGGACTGAATTTATCTCCATAATTATAACATAATCCTAACCTTCTTCTTTGCTCCATAGTAGATGATTTAGCTGCATTTTGGATAAACCTTAGAATTCACATTTACTTGATTCCTTTCCAATGGTTGATAGAACAAAGGCTGAATTTCCATTGAGATTGTGTACTTATTGAAAATTGCTTCCAATGTAAGCTCCTGTAGCTTTGCCTTCTCAGCAGCCTGCATCATTTTTACAATTGGCCTTGGTTCATCCTTAAGGCCGCTAATGAAGCTGGAAACAAAGTAGTGCCCTGTTGTTAAAGCAGGCTGGGAATTCAACATTAGAGACCTTAGTTCTTCAAACCGGATCTGATACTCTGTCACAGATCCGTCTTGCTGAAGTTTGTTAAATTCTTCAACCACGTCGGTCATTGTCTTCTCTCCAAACCGGTCGCATAGATCCTTCACGAACTCAGTCCAATTGGCCTCCCGTCTCCTCTTCTCATTCCAGCCTTGATACCAAGAATCAGCAGTATCGTTTAGATAGGCTGCTGCAAGGTTAATCCTCTGTCCTTCTGGTATATTGTAATGCTGAAAAAATCTCTCGCCTCTGCGGATTCACTATCTCAGTTTTGATTCTTCAAAAACCAGTATCTCCAACCTAAGCATGGGAGTATAATGGGAGGTTTGAGAAGAACCTCTTACCTGGACTGCTGGCTCTTCAATTGGTAATTCCTCAACTGAAGCTCGGGGAGGAATCTCATCACCATGCAAGATTGGATCAGAAGTGGATCTCGGTGGGAACTCCAACCTGGAAACTCAATGAAGAAATCCGTCACAAGGCAAGATTGGATCAGAAACAGACCTCGGCAGAAAATCTGCTGATAAACAAAATTGAGGCAGTAATGTCGACAGCATTTTGAACACGCCGTCTATTCTCTGGCCATATTGACCCATCGTCTCCCGGTGCCTCTAATTTCCTCTGCATACTCTCTTGAGATGCAGCGAGATCCTCTCGCACGTTCTCTCTTATGGCCGAGATATCCTCCCTGCTGTGGATCACGGCCTCTTGAGTCTGTATCATCCCCAGTTCCAACACCTCCATCCTCAACTCAAGCTGTTTCATCCTTGTGCCTTCCGCCATTTCACTTCCTTCAAAGAATTGTTTCTGATCTGCTCCCAAATTCTAATCGAACCTGGATCTAATTTTCAGTGAGCCTAATCTGCCTTTTGCCATTGCTTCCAGGAATTGCTTTGATCTAACCTCAAAATTTGTTGCCGATCTACTTCCAAGGATCGCCTGAGATCAGCAATTGTCAGGTCCTCTTTGATCTGCTCTACTGCAACTTCCTGAGAGTTCGATCGGATCTGTTGCAGCAAATAGAAGTGGCCTGGATTGCCTGGATCGTTGGAATCACCGCTAGAAGTCGTTGGTTCTGTTGCAATCTGAGAATTCACTGAGAACCAACAGAAATTAATAGTGAGCAGGAGAAGTTGAAGGCCAAGGTCTGCTCGACTGCTTCTTATGACTCAATTGGTCCTGGATTGATACTCGATCAGTTCTGTTCCTGAGCATCGCCTACTCTGCTTCGCCTTCAAATCTGAATCACCTCTGAAACTGCTTCTACTGCCTGCTGATAATTTCAATTTGCTCTGTTGCTTGGAATTGCGTCAAAAACTCTTGGAAATTAATCCACAGAGAAGTGTTGGAAATTGGCTGAAATGAATTTGCCCAAATTCTTAGAGCAAGAATTGCTGGAATCACAGCCGAGGATTGATTGGCTCTGGTGCCAAATGTCACACTCCTGGAGTTTACTGAGGGTTGAGAATGGAATTTGGAGGGAATGGACGTGAGAGAATAGAAAGGGAGGGAGAAATCATGAGGAGGAGGGAGGATTTTAGAAGAATGGAAGGAGAATTTAGAAGAAACAAGAGAGAGAAACAGAATTCAATTTTCATTCATAAGCTGCTGTCACGTACCTAGCTGCTGGGCCTTATTTTTGTAGCTATGTCTTTAATATTTTGGTAGCTATGTTTTTAATTTTTGGAGGGAATTAGCTTGCTGGAGGAATGTTCCAGCAATGCGAAGTTGTTTTACAAGTGGTTAGGCAAGTTGCTGATTCTAGAAGGGATTTGGCAACCGTTTTGGCACCGATCCCCAACTGAGCAGTATAAATACGCTGACTCAGTTCATTTGAAGGAATGAATTGATAATTGAATCAGCCATTTTTCCCTCCCAAATCTCTCGTTCTCTCTCTTTCTCTGATTTCTTTCTCCCCAATTCTGCTTCTCCCTCCCAAAATTCCTGCAAGTTTATCTCTTAATTGGAGAGAATTCTTCTTGTCAGATCTCGGATCTGACAGCTGCCATTCTCTCCTCCTTTAGCCTATTTATAGGTTATGACATCCTTTCAGTTAGTAACTAACTGTAGGTACAATATTACAACAGCCTAAGGTACAACAAAGAAAAATACATGCAATAGAACAATTACTCCTATGCCCTTGGGGTCATGACATTATTTTACCTTTATTTAATTAAGGTGATAAACAGGTTGTCAAACATGTGCAACTATTTAATCTTGACTTTTATAAATATTTTTTAATTGTTTCCATGCATCTCCATAATTTTTAAAAGTTTTCATGTCTTCTTTCGTGTTTGTGATATTTTTTATTCCTAGCCCTTTGAACAAAGTTTTGATCTTTGATTGTTGAAAAAGTTTTGAAACGAGGGCAAGCGTTGGTAGCCATGATAAGATTGCTCACTTGTAACTGAAAATAACCTCTTTGCAAAGCAAGAGTAAGCTATGTACCAAATGGCTCTCCCCCATTTGGGTTTGTTTTTACTGTGTTAGTTATTGTAAAAAGGTAAATGTGGAACCAGTGCACAAGATTGTGGGCTTGGGGAATGTCAACTGTATGCAGCCCTACCCTTGCTTTAGGGAAATGCTTTTCTTGACTTGATTTGTTGTGATAGGTTTAGGTTGTGTTAGGGTCCTTGATATGTGTTTGGGCTTCGCTTGGTGTGTGTGCATGTTCTTTAAGTGATGCGTATAATTCTATTATCTAAGAATATGTGAACACTTCTTGTATAAGGGTGTCATACATAGAACTAAATCTGGGTTGCAAGTCTCTTCTTAACTGCCTGATTGGTTAGCACTCCCTCACTGAATGATTCATTTGCTACCAGTATCAAAATGATTAGCATAACTAAGAATCATGTTTTACTTGGCAAAGAAAAAAAACTAAGAACCATGTTGTCAGGAGAATAGCTGAAGTGAAAAAGAAGGAAAGACAGAAGACCTTGGAAGAGATAATGTACTGTTTGATTGTACAGAAATTCGTGGACAAAGGAATATCACTGATCCCAAAAATTTCAGCAACCTCAGATCCGACAGGCAGGGTAGATTTTTGGCCTAATCAAGAACAGAAACTAGCGTCTGTGCATTCGGATGAAGTATTTGAGATGATACAGAGTCACTTATCTCTTGTTCTTGGGGATCGGGTTGTGGGACCTCTGGATACGATAATTCAGATCAGCAAAATTAAGCTTGGAAAGTTGTATGCCGCTTCTATAATATATGGTTATTTCCTGAAACGCGTTGATCAGAGGTTTCAACTCGAGAGATCAATGAACACCCTTCCAAAGGGTTTCTATGAAGAAGATGCAAAGGTTCAAGATAACCAGCTTTGGGATGTAGACTCCTTGATCAGTATCCCACCTGAGTCCGATGGGGATGAAGGCAGCCAGTCTGATTCCAGTGACGGCAAATCGCATGGATTAAGATCCTATGTGGTGTATTTAGATGCGGAGACACTTCAGGCATACGCTACCATAAGATCGAAGGAAGCTATTTCTTTGATTGAGAGACAGACACAGGCACTTTTTGGAAGGCCCGATGTCAGGATTTCGGAGGATGGTACCCTCGATGCATCCAACGATGAAGTTGTTTCGCTTGCATTTTCTGGATTGGCAATGCTCGTACTGGAGGCAACTGCATTTGGGTCTTTTCTATGGGATGCCGAAGGTTATACTGAATCCAAATACCACTTCCTCAAGAGCTAGACGTCTTTGAGGTGTATGCTTGCTTGTTCTTCAGAATTGATGTTCTTCCAGCTTTAGGAACTGTATTACTTGAATCCAACCTGCTAATCCAGCATGTGGTTGAATGTAAATATCTTGAGTCTTGACTTCTTAACATTAATCACGGGCCATTTGGATTTACCAGATCCAGATCCTAATCACAGGTCATGCTCGCACAAAGCTTTGCTTGTTTTACACACAGAGCAAAACAGTAGTTTAAAAAAGATAGAAGTAGGACCAAGAAACCTTTTTTTTTTTTTTATTGTTATATTATTTTGTTTTTGTGCTGTTTGACTAATATGAAAGAAGAGTGTGTTTGCATGAGAGCAAGCAAAAGTCATGATTGATATTATTTTTTGTACCGTGGAAGAATAAAGGGGAATTTCGCCTCTTCGGCTGTGGACAACAGCCTGAATTTCGCCTCTTTCCTCTTATGAGATTGAGTTTCAAACATTGAATGTCAACTATTATTATGTTTTGACTTTCAGTTTTGTCAAAGCGGTTGGAAGAGATCGTTTTCTGGTTGTGTTGCTTGCTGTTGCTAGTCCTAGAGACTGGTGGGAATGGGAAGTGGGGGCCCAAAAAAACGTAAAAAGATCAATATGGCAAAGGGTAGAATCTGCGGATTCACAACAAAAAGTCGTGTTTGTATTTTTCACGGGAAATGGGATTCATTTGTAACAAATTAAGAAATCTGATACAATATAAACAAAGGATGATGGAGGTGCCACCCAAGTGGTTGCTCGTGGGGGTCGCCCCTTAACTGGAAATTATTCAGTTTTCAACTTCCTAGTTTGATACCTTTTTTTGGGTTAGCGTTCGTCTATCATACGATTCACAAATTCTAAGGGTCCATAGGGTTTTATTTTCTTTTCTTTTTTAAAATATTCTATATGCAAATTTCCATCAAATTAAAAGACTATTATAATACACTATACAAAGAATTTATTTGTCATGTGAAGGTGGTTACTATAAGAATCAAGGAATAACTGTGATGTTGTGTGTATCTTCTTCTCAAGGCTCTTTGCCCATCTCTCTTACAAGCAACCTGCTGCAGAAAAAACAGCAACCTCTGAACTAGAAACCGAGAGATTTAGGTGAAGAAGAAGAAGAAGCCAAAATTACTCAGGGGAACTGGAAGGATCCACCAATTTCTGAACTCCCCGATGGAGGATTGATGGCCACCCACAGAAGGGAGATGGTGATAGCCAGAAGGCCTGACCACACGAACACGATTGTGGGCGTCCGGCCACGCCTTCCCATCAGCCCTTTCGCGAATGGGTACAGATGAGCCAGCACCCAGAAGCTGAAGAAGACCCCTCCGAGCAGCCGGCTCCATTGTGGAATGGTGCTGTATATGGTTCGGCTGACCCCTACCGCGATTGCGATCAAGTTGACCATCATGATTGTGATTGGCGGGATCATCAGGGACGTCCATTTGATGATGTACAGGTCGGCGTACTCGTCATCCGCATCGTCACCAGCCGACTTGGATGTCAGCGTGAAGGAGATCTCGATGCCAGCAATTACCTTCAGTAGGCCTTGCAGCACGGCTGCAAGGTGAGCACTTGTGCCTCCAATTAACCAGAACTGCTCGTTTCGCCACCACTCTTCGAGGGCAATGCCAGACCACTTGATCTCGAGCACGGCGAGCATGCAGAGCGTCAAGGTGATGAGCAGAAGGTAGGTCAAGAAGGCGACATTGAGGGACTGGACGATGAACTGGCCAGAGAACAGGGAAAGAGCTGGTAGGAAGCAATAGACTATGAGAAAAATAGAGGTGAATGGGTAGATGCCAACATTGAGGTAAGCGATTCTCTGCAGCAACTTCATCTTAGGGCTGGCCAGGAGAGCATTGTTGCGCGAGAAGAATATCTCGACAGAGCCAGTCGCCCACCGGAGGACCTGGTGAAGACGATCAGTCAGGTTGATTGGAGCAGTCCCTCGGAAAGCATCCCTCTTGGTGACGCAGTAAACCGATCTCCATCCCCGGTTGTGCATCCTATAACCTGTGACCACATCCTCAGTCACGGATCCATAAATCCAGCCAACCCGAGTCCCCCATTCGGTTTTATCTTCATACCAACATGAGATGACACTAATTGCTTCAGCCACCGTGGATGCGTCGAGGAGATCTCGAGGAATAGTAAGAGCTCCCGGAGGTCGTCCGTTCCTCACGGCAGGGTGATCAGCCAGGGGCCGGCCTTGGAATTCAGCCACTGGAATTGAGTCCACCAAAAATGAGGAGTTACCGAACTTCTTGGGGAAGGAGGAGAGGTTCATTTCCTCTTCATCAGAATCTCCCATTTGAAGTGCCCTATTCTCCTCGGGAGCAGAAGCAACAGTAGAAGATTTCTTACGACGAGCAAAGCAACAGCTGCAGCAGCCAGCAGAGTGATAGTCTTTTGATCGAGGAGGGTCAAAACCATACAAAGCAATCCTGCGAAAGAGGCATCCTGTTCCAACATAGACTGGACCCTGAAGCCCGTCAAGGGCTCGCATGTTAACGTCAAAGAAGACCGTGTTATGATTGGCATAGCGATCCGATGGGTCGATTCCTTCGAACCTCTGAGGAAACTGGACGTAGCAAATACGATCACCACCACGGTCCATCATAAAACACATACCTTCCCTCAGTGCTTGGGAGTTGTAGACGTAGTGATCGCAGTCAAGGTTCAGAATGAAGGGTCCATTGGACATGATGGCTGAGGCTCGAACCAAAGCATTCATGGCACCAGCCTTCTTGTTGTGATCATACCCAGGACGCTTTTCACGAGAAACGTAAACCAACAGGGGAAGCCGAATGTCAACTTCCGTCAGATCAATAGGATTAGAATCAACAGCTGCCCCATGTAATGGCTCATCACTTGGGGGTTTCAACATCACCTATAATTACAATGCAATTAGGATTAGGATTAGGATTAATCTTAAACAAATTCAAACTGGTCAAGAATAATCGTCAAATGAAAAATTACCTGAATAATTCCTGCATGATCACCCCTAGTGTGCTCAGCAGAAGGAACCATCCAAGTACCAGGCCAATGGGTTCCATCAGCCATCCAGGTAGCCTTGGGGATCTTTATATTTTCCACCGGTTCATCGCCGGCATTCTCTCGCTGAAGTTTCATAGCCTTGATTTCTTCTCGAGCATTAAAGGCATCAGAGCGCCGCCGGATTGAATCAGGAAGGCCGTTAATCCGAACCTTGAACTCATCATACTCGCGCTTCACCCGTCTACGATCCTTGACAAAGTCCTGTCGCACCTTATTCTTATAAGGATCTCTCTTCAGATTGAAGTAAGTTTCCGGGTTCCTTGGCTCGATATCATGTTTCCGGCAAAATGGGACCCATAAGTTTGCAAAACTTGCAGCTTCTGCCATGGCCTCAAATGTTAGAAGCGCACCACCATCATCAGAAACATAACAAGAAAGCTTTTCAACGGGATAATCAGCAGCCAGAATGGATAGGATGGTGTTGGCAGTGACAAGGGGCGGTTCTTTCTCTGGGTCTGCAGTAGAAACGAAGACATCTATTCCTGGAAGATCAGATTTTCCGGTAGGGTTGTGGGGACCGGATGTCTCAAACTTGTCTTTCAAAACATTAAGATCCGTGGCGCGATTCACAGGGCAGAACTTTGGCAGCTGATCAAGTAACCAGGAGAATGCAAACCAAACCTCGCAAACAACCGACATAAACCACAGCCAAGGTGCATCATCATTTTGGTGTCGGAGCCTCCACGCAAGAAATAATGACAGAGCAGCAATCCGGACAAAGATTAGGAGTCTGTACACATAATGCAGCAAAATAAACATCTAGGATGAAATTAGATGGGCTTGTAATTAATGTTCAGACTTGAGACATACATAGCAAACTTAACGATGAACTTGTATGGTAGAGCTGGTTCTAAGTGTGAAACACCAATTAATGCAAGTTTGTAATTGTACCATAGAAACTTCAAAGTGTAACCCATAATGCAAAGTGGAAAAAAGAAGTACAAAATATAAGAAAATAAGAATAGATGCCGCCGCCCTTTTGAAGTGGGATGGGGGAGGAAGTTAAAAATCAAAAGCCCAATCCAACTAACTTATTAAGAGACATGTTAGCATACATATCAGCGATTACCTTTGTGTTCCAGTAAACCAATCATTTTACCTGATTAACAGACCTTCCAATAATGAAATATATAAGATGTGCTAGAATCATAATGCTAGATGATCATTATGTATAACCATAAAATGATAAATTAAGAAACAAATGCAGTCTGATTGGAATGAGTGGATGACAATCAACAGAGATGAATAGCCAAGAAATATGAGGGCTCGTGATTATACCGATATGGGCTCAAAACTGCGGCAGGTATCTTCAGTTTACGAGTGAGGGGCCTCCAGGGCTTACTAAGAAGTTGTGAAGGTTCCCCAACCCCATCAGTTTTCTCATTCCCCAATCCCCCCTCCTCGGGCCAAATAGCATTGCCATATCCGTAAGTTCCCTTGGTCTCGAACAGCCATCGGTTATGATCAAACTCCCCCGTCTGACTCTTTGTCAGCATCCCTGATTTTGCCGATTTCATCAATGACAACCTCCTCTCCATTTTCGACATCCCCACATTTGATGGCAGTGGCAGTGGCAGCGTCCGGCTGTTATCCACAACCTTCTGATCCAAATCTGTGGCCCTGTATGGCTCTTTACATCCCGGACACATCCCATCTCCACTTTTCACAGCATCGACATAACAATCCCTGCATATCTTAAAATCACATTCACATGGTAGGATGTCTTCTCCCCGCTCATCGCTCATCACTTTTCCATCGCAACCAGGTATTGCACACGAAGATCCTTTTGCACCAGCCATCTGAGGATGGCTTGTTTCAGACTCTATTACCTTATCCATCAAATGAGCGCGAGTAACACTGTTAAATCCGCCGGTAAACAACGAATTTGATACATACTGCTCTTCAACTCTCTGAGAGACCGATGAATCCATCGGTTGGTTATCCGGTGTTGGTGGTATTTGCACAGTGTAGTTCATGAACTCCCCACTGCCAATCTCACTATCCAGATCATTCGACTCCCTCGAGTAGTTGACATATCGGCCTGATGAAGTCCTCCTCGCGAACGTCACCGTCATAGGAACTGCCTTTCCCTGTTGTGATTCCGAAGCTTTGGATGATCTCGAAGCCATACTATATAAATTTGTAGTAGACGACGATCTATATCCCGTTCCTGAAATTAAGAATAGGAAAATAGAAGCTCAGATGTGCATTGGCAAGAATTAGCTACGGATTTCTCAGATAAGATTTCGAACTCATTCGAGCTAATTATGTCTCTTAGAATCATAATGAATACTCCTTCAAATGTGAATGAGCGTTAAGGAAAAATGAGAATTCTAATGTTAGATCGAGACAAAATTATGACAACCCCCCCCCTCTTTCTCTTTCCCTAAACCTGTCCTTCAGCCAAAACTAGGAAGAATGTCTCTGAACCAAAAATCCAAGATTTTTTCCCATCAGTACGACATAACAAGTTTAGAACAGAAAACTCACAGAAAGTACCAACAATCTGGAGATGAAAAAACAAATGGACTTTTGAATCATCAAACATGATTTTCAGAACCCATCTTTTGCCAAACGCGGAACAGAGACAGAAACCCAGGAAAAAATGTTGTTGAACAGATGTGAGACCCCTCTTCCTGTACATATATATACACACAGTAGGACAAGTACATACTTGTCACTCGTTTTCCAATTCCTAGTAGACTAGTAGTAGTAAATTAAATAATAGAAAAAAGAATGGATCGGCTTCCAGGAGAGGGCAAGAAACATTCAACCCAGAAAAGTAAATAAACCAACAGCTGTCGATAGCTTTCAAGACCATGAAACTTGAGATATGCTTTGAACCATTGCTACAAATCCATGTATTATGGACGCAATGACAGTGACCTAATTTGTCTGTGTTTTTGGGCTATTCAGAACTAGAAAACAGAGATCGAGTCAGTGACCGAGTTGGAACTTCAAAAACTCAGCTGAATGGGCTCAAAGACAAACCACTCCCAAACGAAACCCACAAAAGCCATACGAAATCCCACATTCTCAAGGGGCCGCCGGCCGTTCTGGGTAGTAAAAAATAAGGGAGATATTAACTTGACTTACCTTCCAAAACAGAGACTTGGTGCGGAGAGAATGGTGTTCAGAGCTTGAATAGCATTGGTGTGCCTACAGTGTGGATCTGTGTATTTGGAATCTCTGGATATGCCAAAAATTTCCGGCAAAGATAGAGAGCGTTAAGGCGCCAGCGGCGGGCGGTGGTGTTCTTGGGGAGATTGCCGGCGTTTGGAAGTAGAGGAGAGGGAAGAGGAAAAGGAAGGAAGGAAAGGAACGGAAAGTAAAGGGGTGGGGGAAAAAAAAGAATGAATATGTATACACACACAAACACGCACCACAAAAGAATGAACGGGCAAAATAGAAATAAATGTTTATTATAGGAATATATTCATTTAATGAAAAAGTAACCCAAGAGAGTTTAATGACAATAAATAAAAAAAATAATTTGTGATTTTGTTATTTTAGAATTGATGTGGGTAGAAATAAAACATCGTCACATCACATGAGATCATAGAAATAAGGTATAAATTAAGCGATTATGTAAGTACTATGTCGATATTAATTCGATAAGTTACAAATTCGATCTTTGTCTTATGTTAGGATTAAAGACCTAATTTACGATTTATTTTTCTTTGCGTAATCGAGAATATGAGTATCGAAGATCGTGTAAAGACGATTATTTAAAAATAATTATTAATAAAATTCAATTTAATTAAGATTAAAGAGTATAAGATAATTTGTTCAAATTTCTAATTCTCTTCATCTAATTCCAATTTTCAATTCCTATTCCTTTCCTTTGCCATTTGGTGGGACTCACACTCACCAAAGATTGACCATTATCAAAACAAGGGCATTTTTATTTATTTGCTCATTTCATTCCCATCTCTTCTTTTAAACAACAAAATATTAACACAATATCAAAGAATAAAGAGGCTGAAACAGAAACATAAAAATAATAATAATAATAATAATAATAATAAAACTGAAGAGGCAGCCTCAGCCCGACAAAGGTGACCGACCACATTGCAGTTTCGTGACAGCCGCCAAAATCGGCGGGGCGGAGGGGGAATGTGTGTCGCCGTCGGCGGGTGGGAATACGAAGGGACCGCGTGCCACGTGGCAGGCGAAACACGGGATTCTTAAGTCAATGGTTCGTGCTAACATCGTTGTATCCGAGGCCGCGCGCACATGGATGTTCTTCTTCGTGCACGCATGTTTTTGTTTCTCAGTGGGCCCCCCCACCAGAACAGGAGGACCGCGTGGGCTCCACCTGCGCCAGCCAGCCGTGATTGCAGCCGATTATTTCTACTAAATAATCATAAGAGCCCAAATAGGAAAGCCTTTTCAATGACCAATGCATCCCTCCTAAGTCATCACGATTGGATGTGTTTGTGAATTAGGGCGGGGCCATTAGTTGGGTTATAATTCCAACTTTTTCAATTTAGATTCACACTAAGGACAACTTACGTAAAAAGAAAATGAATTTTAAATAATTTAATTATTTAAAAATTATTTATATGAAAATTATTAATTATGAGTGTATGACTATAATTTTATCCCCGAACCCCAATCTCTTCCTCGTCTCCCCCCTCTCTCCCAAACTCATTTCTCTTCTCTGCCTTCTCCCATCGCCAATTACAATGGCCATCATTGTTGCCATAGCCAGTTGTAGCGGCCATTGTTGTCGCTGCTATCTTCGCTAGCCATCTCTCTCTTTCCCCCCCTCTCTCTCTCTCAAACTCTATTCTTTTCCTTGCTTTCCCCCATTGCTCATTGTTGTTTTTTCTTGCTTGTTCTGTCAATCTCTCTCTTTCTATATATATATATATAACTCTCTTTCTCTCTTTCTATATATATATATATTTGTGTGTATGTATATATACACACAGAAATGAGAGTGCATTTTTATCAACAAAGATGGTCTAGTAACGTCGGATGAAGGACGGTCGAGAATGAGAATGCATTTGCTTGAAAAACAATTTCTTTCCCTCATGCGAATTCATTTTTTAGCAAAAGTGAGAAAAAATGGTCACGCGATCCTAAATGAAAAAATATTTTTCATAAAAATTTTGGTCAATCAAATACTTCAAAAGTTAGAATTTGGGTGGAAAATGACCATTTTCCATAGAAAAGACAGCCTATCAAAAGGGCCTATTTGATAGCCATTTTTTCTTGAGAAAAGAGATTTTTTCCATCCAATTTTCCATTTGTGTAGTGTTTGACAGCCAAATTTTTCCAAAAAATTCATTTTCTCATTTCTTATCACGTGATAACTTTTTCCTTTAAATCAAGGAAACCAAATTCCTTGGGGGAAGGGAAAGAGCTCCGATTTTCCAAGCAATTAAAGCAACAACACACTGTGCTCCTGTCTTCATCCCCTTTAATTTCCATGGAAGTAGATCTCTGCAACGATAGGGACATAGAGCAAACGAGAAGGAGGGCGAGCGAGTGAGTGGGTCAGCAACGATGAGCGACAACGGGTGGGTGAGCGGGGAAACAATGAGAAAGAAGACGTATATATATATATGTATGTATGTGTGCATATATATATAGGTATCTGTGTGTGTATATATATTTATGTATATATATGTCTGTGTATGCGGAGATGTATACATTTTCAGTATTGGTTTGGATATATATATATATGTGTGTGTGTGTGTAGGGATTTAGCGTTTTTCAATATATTTTCACTATTGAATTTTATGAAAAATGTGTCATTTTTCATAAAAAATAATACTTATCAAACACGAAATATCAAGAAAATAATCAAATTTTATAGAAAATATTAACAATCAAACACCAAAAGATGAAAAATAACATCATTTTTCAGGTAAAAAATTATACCAATCAAACAGTTTAAACTTCCAATTTATTAAAATTCATTTTCTTTTCACCCAAATTTCACCTTTGCACCCTAACTTAGATTCAAATTTCAAGTCATCCATCCAAATAATATAAAGTTTTTATCTTTTTCTTACCAGTCAAATTTATTTACTTATTTTGTTCAAGGTATTATATTTTTGTTTTGTTGGGTTGGGTTTGGGTGTGTGGGAAAGGTGGAGAGTTGAAAGGAGCTTGCTTGCCTTGTCCAACTTGTGCATTGCAGTAGCCCTAATTTGAGGGGAAGATGTCTTGATCTGAGTTTGGTGGGAAACCCAACTGGCACTAATGGCAGCCCATCCAACTTCCCTCTTTCAAAGTCAAATCTCAATGGAGAGAGGCCAACACAGACATAAATATAGAGCTCAAACATGATATGACCAACTTAAACTGTGGGTTTGGCTCATGGCCAATTTCTTGGTGCTTTGTTGAATATATATATATCTAGTTTAAGTGTTGTTATTATATATACCACTTTTTTGTGTGTAAAAATTAAGATTTAAGAATGAATAAATTAAGGATGTTCTTTTTATTTATTTATTAAAATTATTCTTATAAGGCATAATAAGTAAATGAATCTCAATTTAACTTTATAAAATCTAATCTCATAAATGAGACTTGTTTTTGTTAAAGACAATCCTTAAGAAATAGTCTATTTATTTAGAAAATTAAGGGTGTGTTTGATAGCATTTAGTTAGAAAGAAAATCATTTTCTAACTTGCATGGAACACAAAAAATCATCTTTTTCTTAGATGGAATTTTCCATGGAAAATAAGCAAAAATATGCTTTAATAGTTGTACCATAGAATTCAATTCTATGAAAAATATAGTGTGTCAAACACCAAAGATAAAATTCAATTCCTTAAATGTGATATTTTCTATGTTATCAAATGCATCCTAAATGTTGTGCTTTTAATAGGGGTGAAAAATGAGGGTAGAATTCCAATTCCCACCCCAACTCCTAAGAATTTCAATTCCTTGATTTCAAGGAAAATCTTTACTTTTTGAATTAAGATGGAATTTGAATTCCATGGAATTGAAAATTGTTTGATAGAATTTTTTGTAATTTAGATGGAAAATGAATTCCATCCTTATTTTTCACCTTTATCAAACGCATCCTTAGTGTTATTTTCATGTCACAATGATTCTAAATTATCTAATTATGTGAAGACATAAATACATCCATATATTTTAGTAAAAAAGTCTTGTGATACCCTAAATTTACAAAACGTCACATTAGATACTTTTACTTCAAAAATAATAAAATTATTAAATTATTTTTAATTTATATTAAATTAAATGTATGTCTGTACTTTACTAAAAAAAAGTCTTGTAATACCTTAATTTTTTTTAAAAAAAAATTCAATAAGTAAAACTATTAAACACTTTTTAAATAAGTTCGAGTGTCACGTTTTTTTATAAAATACAAAAGTGAATTTAATTTAATATAAATTAAAAAATATTTAATAATTTAATTTTTTTAAAATAAATGTGTCTAATAGAACATTTTAAAATTTTGAAATGTTAATTTTTTTTTTGACTGAAGTACATAGGTGTGTTTTTGTTTTTTTTAATTTTAACAAATCAAAGTTGTTCTTGTAAATTTAAACATTTTTTTGGACAAGGTAACTTTCCTATTGATCACTTGGTGAGATTGGATGATTACATTCAATGTGGAATTATTACTTTGGAGGTCTTTCAAACACCAATGTTGTTGGTCCACATTACAATCTACCAAAAGAAAGAAAAAGAAAATGTAAACTATTTAGTTTCAAATATAACAAAGTAGTAAAATTAAAAAACAATATATATATATATGAAAATGAAAGACTACCAATGGCAAATAACAATAATTCATGTCAAAAGGAGTTGTCAAAGCTTATGTAATATGAAAAGGAAAATAAAGGAGACCAAAACCACAACGTTCCCACCAACTTTCCTGCCTTGTGTTTGATAATTGACGTAGTATTCCAGGCTGGGGCCGCGTTCTTCTTTGTCTACTTCTCCATCACATTGCAAACGACGATAATAAATTGTTTTTTCTTATAGCAACCGGAATTAATCATCTAGTTAACTGACTAAATTATAATTTAATGAATGGATGATGGATTTGGGGTCAGTCTGACAACCTTACCTCACATCAGACCGGGCTAATCAATGAGCCTGACAGAAATGGACCATATCCAGCCACTGAACGGATCTTTGAATGGATTTTGCCCTCAGTTTGGCCAAGGCTGCAGGGCAATAAACCATAAACCGAAAGCTGCATCTATTTTAATTTATAATTGTGAAGCAACTAACTACGTACTACCCCATGTTTCCAATACTACTACTGCTGCTGCTGCTACTAGTGCATAAGTTTTGAGCGAATTGAGCAAGTTTAACAATCTATACACAGACGAGCAACTTTGATCTTAGGTCGCTAACAATCCCTATGTATACCACCACCACCTAGCTATCTTCAACTAACACCAGCATAAACAGCCCGGCATCGGGCATCTCGGGGATTTGCATTTACAGTCCAGGCATCTATATTTCCATTTTGGGCATTTTGGCAAGCAGCAACACCTTGTGCAGCTCAGTTTTGGGCATTCTGGGCATTTTGGCAAGCAGCAACACTTGGTGCAGCTCAGTTTTGGGCATTCTGGGCATTTTGGCAAGCAGCAACACTTTGTGCAGCTCAGTTTTGAGCATTCTGGGCATTTTGGCAAGCAGCAACACTTGGTGCAGCTTGGTTTTGAGCATTCTGGGCATTTTGGCAAGCAACAGCACTTGGTGCAGCTTGGTTTTGAGCATTTTGGCAAGCAGCAACACTTGGTACAGCTCAGTTTTGAGCATTCTGGGCATTTTGGCAAGCAACAGCACTTGGTGCAGCTTGGTTTTGAGCATTTTGGCAAGCAGCAACACTTGGTGCAGCTCAGTTTTGAGCATTCTGTGCATTTTGGCAAGCAACAGCACTTGGTGCAGCTTGGTTTTGAGCATTTTGGCCGGCAAGAGCAGCTCGGTTTCAAGCATTTTGGCTGCTGGCAGCAACACATTGTGCCCCTCGGTTTGAAACATTCTGGGCATTTTGGCCAGCAACACTTTGTGCATCTTGGTTTTGAACATTTTGGGCATTTTGATCGGCAGCAACACCTTGTGCAGCTTGGTTTCAAGCATTCTGGGCATTTGGGCTGACAGAATTTAATACCACAGCAGCAGCTGGTGGTGGCACTTTCGTTGCCGGCATGAGAACCCTTGTGCAGACCAAGGCTCTGCCTGATTTTCCGGAGGCGGATTTCTGTTGTTATATTCTCCATTTCTTGCATGAATCTGCAAAGATGTTGGATATAATCTGGGTACAGTTCCAGGTTGCAGTGCCCACCTCCTTTAATCCATAGAGGCTCGTACGGTTCCCTAGCCATTTTCCACAGTCCATTGCCATGTAACACATTTACAACGTCATCATCTGTACCCTGCAAATAATTTATCAAAATCCACAGCATTATTAAGTATCAAGAGGCAACTCGTTCCTAGTATTTCTGCCTCCACTATTCTCATTCTGAAGCAATACTAATACCATTATCAGTTTATCTAGTGCGTTTCAAAATAGACTGAGAGCAGGTCATGTGGATGAAAAAATTGATCTGGAGTGGGAAGAGTAATATACCGTTGTTCCTTTCATGATTATCCCTCAAGCAAAATGAACAAAAGAAGTAATGTGTAGCTACAGATAACACAGCCCACTACATGTCCAGCCCCTAAACCAGGATAAAACACTCTAGCTATCTCCAGGTGGGGCATAAAGTCAGCCAAGTGCCAGTGTCAAAGCCTTCTCACTAATTGTTTTAAGTATTCATAAATCAGACTGATGAGGAAATTCCCACCCGCACTCATATTCCTTTCATCGAGCCTCTTCTCAAGACGGATTTGACTTGGTAAAGTGGTGCATATTGATTTCACCTGTGCCGGAGAACTGTTAGTGTTTTGAAATCCATCTCTTCCTGAACTCTTCAAAACCAGCCTATTCAATACTTCACCTTGAAATATCTCCTCACAATGCCCTTGAGATCAGCCACAGCAATGTGCCTCAGCTGAAAATGGAATTGCCTCCATAGCAATATACCTCCACTGCTCTACACCAAATGCCTGGGGTTGGCTCCGGAGAAAGCCCAAAGGTCTACATTTCTAGTACATAGGACTCACAAGGACATGGACTGAAATCTGTGGACTGAAATCTAGGACTTAGGTAGCGTTAAGGCACTTTGTTCCTGTCTGCCTCATTAGCAATAAGGGACTAATACGTTAACCTATGCACCAGTTATGTTGCTCCTGTAACCACCTCTTACCCCACATGGGAGGGAGGAACCATGGTGCCATAGGCCATGAACTTGCCAAAAAGGACATAACAAACCAAACTAGAAATGCAATCGATTTCTATTTACCTCATTTAGGCCAATCAAATAGGTCTACCTGCCATTATCTTGACCACTTTGGCCAATCTCAAGAGTCAAGGGCTAACCACACACCCCTTCACCTATGTGACAAGGCATCACTCTCCTTGTGGAGATTATTATGCTCTTCTGCATGGGAAGGACCTCCATAAGATCATCCCCGTTTTTCCATAACTCAACCTTTGACAATTGTGTTGGCCCTTTCCTTCCCTCTCTGAGAGGTTCTGGGAATCATCATACTTCCTGTATCAGCTCAACCTTACTCTACAACACTGATCCTCTAGTTGACAATCCACACCATCAATAAGCCTTCGAGCAAAAATATTTGTGGTAGCAACCATGTATGGAGCCATCAATTTCATTCAAAAACAAAAATGCAGAGCAAATTATTGGAGATTAAATAATAAAAATTCCTTAAAACAACAAGGAAAACTTACATGTATCACTAGGACAGGGCACTTCACCTTCTGGATTTTGTTAACATTCTGCAATATCAAAAAACAATCAACAGCTTGAATGGCAGCACCAAAATAACCAATAAGAAAAAGGCATGGCATGCTTACAATCACTCACTTGACCACAGCAACAATGCGGAAAATACTATATGCATCCAATTATATAAAACAAATAGTACAAAGTCTAATTTACAACCCAAGCAAATTTCTTCAGGAGGAACATGCACAATCTCCTGTGTTTGTAATGCAGGCTGTAGTAGGGGGACCAAGAAAAATTTTGAAAGACGGGGATTTTAAAAATTTGGCTCAAGATTCAAGGCAGACCCAAAAGCTAGCGTATTTTGAAATCATGTTATGACTTTTTTAGGCACTCCAGCATATTAAATTCAGTCTGAATTAGTTTAATGATATTTTGCTTTCAGGGGATAGTATACAGTAACTTGGTTTATACATTGGCTAGTTGATTTAGTGGTGTGAGCCACTTAGTTTGGTAAATGTTTAGTGGGTTGAGAGGCTCTAAAGAAGGTCCAAATTATTTCATATTTTCTGCAGCCTATGCAATGCATATTACATAGCTGTCGTTTCTTTAACACCAAATTATAGCTGAATGTTTTAAACAAAAGCCTAAAAAACTAACACAAATAATTATGAAAAAGAAAAATGAAAAATATGGAAAACTGCACACCAGATTTTAATTCCAGAAGAAGTTTCTATAACAAAGAGTGGAAGTATGTTATTTGTATTGAGAATAAAATAATAGTATAAAAGATGAAGTTAACCCTCCATCTAATAGCTTAAGGTTTTAAATTAGATAGTAGTTAATAATTTAATATGGTATTAGATAGAAAAAGGTCTTGAATTCAGACCTCGCCACCAACCCAATATTTAAATTGTGCATGAGGTTGAACCAGTTATCAGTAAGGCCTAGTCACATGTGAGGGGGCATGTTAAGAGTAAAATAATAGTATTAAAGATAAAGTTAACCCTCTATCTAATAACTTAACCTTTTAGATCAAATGGTGGTTAACAATTCAACAATTTGAATGTTCGAAAGAAGAAATAGCTCAAATCCCTCTTGATCTTTTACTCTCTTTTAATGCATCCTAGTCCATTATGTTTTAAATTCATTCAATTCTCCCCACCATCTATGTCTTTCCCTCATGCTCTCTAAATCAATATAAAGAAACACAAAAATATCTACTTCCAAATCTTATCCACAAAACTAGGTATACAAACAAAAACTCAAAGCCCATGTTTGGAACTAGATTTGTGGAAGGAAAAGAAAAAAAAAATGTTCTTAAATGCTTGTACATAAATAATATCATCGTGTACAAAAAAGTAAAGCAGGGATGCCTGACCCTTGCAAAGTGAGGCGAAAACTGCTTAAAAATATGATCCTCACTAAGTGGAAACCTCATATGCTAGGTATGCCCTTTTCCTTTTTGTCAAAAGACCTTGGTTCAAACATACTAATTAATCACAAACAAACGAAAATTTTTATGGAAAATAGTACTTACCCAAAAAAGTTTACAAAGAAAATAATACTTTCTGGTGAAACAAATAGAGACTAGAGTTTTTGCAATTAAACTCCTGCCTGCTGGTTTATGCTTTTAAACTCTGGATATAATCCTCCACTCAACACATAGAAATCATTAACCAATAGAATCTTAAAGTTGACATAGTCTCTCCTACAATAGCCTGCTCGTTTTTCCCAACAGTTCACACTACTTTAGATGGAAATCTTGATCAACTTATCCAAGACAGCAGTTTCGAAGCAGAACCAAGAATCAAAAGCTGAACCACCCTACTTCTAACAATCACAAATTAATTTCATTTACCAATCAGATCAACAAAGAACATTGCATCCGATACTGAAGGACAAATTTCAGAAATCAGCTGAAAAGACAAAGTTCCTAATCATCACTTCTTGTTTATTATGATCTCATACCAGTGATCATCCATCCCATTTTTGCAAATCAAGCTACCCCTTTACACCATATAATTTTTTAAGTTGTCAAATATTGATGCATTGTCTTGCCCTTCACCATCCTAGATTATGTGGTTCAATCATGATGACATGATACAAATTACCAAGAGTTGCACTGTAAATTAGAAACAAATTCAGTGGGGTGTCATGCTCAAGTGTCCCGGTATATTAGTCCTGCACAAGGCGGGGATACTCTGATTTAGAGAGAGAGAGAGAGAGAGGTAATATGATATTGATGGTAGATATCCAAACAAATTAGGCATTTAGCATATTGTTCCTCAAACAAACAGGTAGTAGATATGACATAAATAACCAGCACCAACCAAGATCTGCCTCTCACCTTATAAATGTCAAAGCAAAATGTGACCTTCACACGACAGACCACACGAAGGCCAGAAAGAATGGCACTATGCAGAACAACGCCTCTCAACCTTGGCAATTTCGCTGCTAAGTGCAGTGTTGGTCCACTTCCAACTGACTGTCCATAGAGAATTAAGTCTTCCTGGCTAATCCCGTATTCAGTCTGAAGACATTCATATACTGCCTCTATGTCAGAATATGTATTGGATTCACTTGGCTGCATTCAACAAAGGAAAAGGTAAATCAAACTACCAATAGAACCCAAATATGAATATTGAGAACATTTCAAGCAAATAATATTCAAATCTGGAAGTCTTCTTAGAGGGTTACCAAGAAAAAGGAAATTAGGAAATTCCACCAATTTTTATGGCACAAAGCAAATTCTCAACCTCAAAATCTACCTAATATGATGATGCAAAACAAATAGGGGCATAACATTAAAAGAGCTGTCTCTCTACAGGCCATCTAGAACATTCTGCAGAAGTTATCAGAAGTTACAAGGAAAAATACTCCGAAGGTTACATTAATAGGTGAATGGATGACATATTTAAACCTTAAACAAACACCACATAACATATAAATGTTCCCGTCATTAATGCAATAAAACCTATGTGTGACATAACAACTTCCCTGAGCCCTTTTAAGGCTTAACTAGAATTGCATAAATCAGTTCTACAATTGCAAACAAGTAACTCAATTATAACCTACTTTTGCTATTACACTAGACCCCAAATCAATTTTGAAGCACACTTTTGAAGCACTGTTAGTATTCCCTACATCCAAATTTGCCATTGTTACAAATATTAAGTTCAATTAGGATACCTTCCCGTTCAAACTGTTCTTCTGCAGCGAACTAAGAACAAATAGAAGCTAAAGAGTTGGAGCGAAAGTTTCTGTTATACTTTCTTTCAAGAAATATAATTGCTTGGCATGATATTCTAATGAGTTACAGCCTACCTTGCCAGTAGAAGCTCCATAGCCAGAATAGTCATATCTGCACAATGAAATTGACATGGAAAGGAATAAAGCAGTAATCAATAAAGGAATTGATAGGGGAGATTTACTACCAAACAGGGAAAAAAATGATTACCATAGTAATTTCTAAGACAATACCACTTCAGCAGAAAATTCATGAAAAATAAAACACATACCAAGCATTTATTCCACCACGTGGGGTTGGTTAGATGAATTATAAGTTAAATAACTCTCCAATCATTTTTATCAAAAGCATTATCTTATTAAATAAAACATGACTAAACCATCTTAGAGGCTGTTTGGCATACCGTTTTTAATTGCAGCTTTTAAGTTAATTAGCGGTTAGTATAAAAGTTGTATAGTGTTTAAGTTAATAGCGTGTTTGGATAAATATGCTTTTAAGCTATCAGTTAATAGTTATGTGTTTGATTTGTAAAAACTGATAAGTTGTCAAAACTTGACAAAAATACTAAAATAAACATGATGCTAAATAATGTAAATAAAAATTACAAAAATACTATTTTTAATAAAAAAAAGATAAATTATACATACTTATTAAAAAATATATCAATCTAATATATATACATCTTTTTTTTTTCTACCATTAATATATATATACAATATATATATACTTGTAAGTGTATATATTGTATATACACTTACAGGTTGGGGATGCCACCAACGATGGAGGAGGTGGTGATCGAAGCTGTAGGCGGTGCCTGATGAGGCGATGGCGATGGCTGGAACCAGATGAGGCGATGGCGCGACCCAGAGGCGATGGCTGGAACCAGATGAGGCGATGGCGTGATCGAGGCTGGAACCAGATGAGGCGATGGCGCAATCCACCAACACGAGTTGCTTGCGGCGGCCCAGCTGCACAACGGCGATGGTGATGGTGGCATAGAGGAGGGGTGATGGCAGCAGCGGCGGTAATGGCAGAGCACAACTTCGAAGACGATGATGGAGAAAGAGCTTTGGGTAACGGTAATGTAGGATATTTTAGTATTTTTGTTGGTCAACGATGCAACGTTTTCTAGAAAAGCTGGGGGTACTAGCTTTTGTTAAACGCTGCTATAGCAGCATTTTAGTGGATAACGTATAAGTTGAAATGCTAAGCCAAACAGTTAACCATCAGACGCACCATAGCGGATCAGCTGCACAAATGGCTTATACGCGGTCAAACCGCTAAGCCAAATAACCTCTTAATCTAGTCTCATGCATCTTATGTTCAATAATAATCATTCCAAGCTTATTATGAATAACTTCATTTTTAATCAAATTAAAGAAAAATGAAAGTAGCAATCTCCAAAGTTTGAACTAAGAAGTGCATTAAGTGAAAGGACAGAAAAGAACCGCTGGAAAGGAAAGGTCCAGCGGAACAAGTGAAAAAGGCAGAAAAGAACATACAAATAAAACCAGCTCACAAAAGCACGGGTTCAAGAAAGGAATAAAGAAGATGAAGCATTCGAAGATCAGATGATATTCAGAAACACTGGGTCTGAAACGACAACTGAAAAGAAAATCTGCCCAAGCAGTGGCGATGCAAAAACAAGAGCACAACTCACGATGGGCCCAAAAGGCACAGTTCCCAAAATAGAGAAAAAACTCTGCCTGAGAAAACAAGATAACAAAAACTCACTTTAAATACATGAATAAGTGGAGATTGGAGAAAGACTACTGTCCATATTCCAGAACAAGAGTAAGCTTTACCATATCCAACCTTTTTTTCCTTTCTGTATTGTTGTACGTGGAAGGCATTTACACTAAACAAATTGAAATGTGTATAATATTAAAAGGAAATCAACATATTCACAGGTCTATGCCCAGCATAGGAGTCTTAAAAATAGAAGATGTGTGAAGAAAATCGACCTCCAAGCTGAAACCATCACACCATGTAAAGATCCAATAAAATCACAAACGAGTACCCTTTTCAGAAGGGAGAAAACTTAATAAAGCTTCTTCATATGACTTCAACCACTTTACAAGGAAGAAAGATATAGATAGAGATAGAGATAGAGAGACCCAGAACTCAAAAGGCCACAACACTAAGGACATTTAGCATATTTAAACCTAGGGCTTTCACAAAAATCAATGAACTAAATAGAAAGAGTAGTTCAAAAAGAAGGCGAGGAGAGAGCCCGAAAAAAGTATTACCCAATGAGATTGGCTCTGAGATTGGCCTTGAGCTGAAGGAAGAGGTCGAAGAGTTGGCCAAGATCAGTGGCATTGCCGTGAGAGTAGAGCACAGTGAGGCGAGCCAAGGGGTTTCGGAGATAGAAAGCGACGATCTTGTTGCCTCGCTTGGTGTCAAGCAACAGCACGTCCAGTGTGCCCTCATCGGCGATCGGCACCGGGATGGAGGAGGCGGTGAAGACGGCGGAGAGCTTGCCGTCGTCGGACGTCTTGAGGGTGTAAGTCGCCGGAGACGGCGGGAAGAAGGTGAATTTGGACGCAAGCTGAGATAAGACACAGCCCATGAGGATTGTTCAGCGCCGCCGCCGCCGCCGCCGCAAACAGGTTGTGAGACTGACAGAACCCAATTCATGAATGCATGTGTATTAGCCTACAGAGAAGAGAGAACAAATCAGTATAGAGACGACAGACTGTTTCCTGTGGGCTTACATTGTTTTGAGGCGTTCTGTGGAAGGTGTTGTTGAGAGAGAGAGAGAGAGAGAGGAGAGCTGGCTGGCAAATGGGAGGAACTTTTACAGTCCTAAATGGAGAGAGAGAGAGAGAGAGATTTGATTGTGGAAGAGTTGTTTGGATGGGAAGTAAGGAACTTTAATTTACAATCCCAAATGCAGAGGGAGAGAGTCCTAAATGGAGAGAGAGAGATTTGATTGTGGAAGAGTTGTTTGGATGGGAAGTAAGGAACTTTAATTTACAATCCCAAATGCAGAGGGAGAGAGAGAGAGCGCAATCCCAAACTGGAGAGTGGAGAGGAAGAGAGAGTTCCAAGGAAGAGAGAGAGAGAGAGAGAGTGTGGTGTTTGGAATGAGTTTGAACTGAATTGTTTGTGTCGTCAGTTTGTGAAGGCAGACAGCGGAGAGTCAATGTGTCGCTCTCTCTTCTCTCTTCTGTCCACCCACTTACTAACCCTCCTACCAATACCATTCATTCCTACTTTGTATTTAATATATTTATTTTGAGATTGAGGTTGACTTGAGTGGGCGACCCGAGTTAATTAAACACGCCCCCAAACCAAAAGTAAAACCCTAAAAGTGTCCCCAAACACATCCCAATTGCTTGAAGAGATATGTAAATAAATAATAATCAAATTGAAGATTAAGCTTTAGATTACAACATCTCTCCACACTTATAAATACAATACTTGGAATTTTTTATTACATTTGTGCCATTCTTATCAGCAAATCAAATAATTCTTTATATATATATATATAAGAAAAAAACAAAAACGATGGGCCACGTCAGGCTGAGCTTATCCGGAAAAGAGTACGGCTGGGCCCACGGGCACATCAGGACTTGCTTCCAACTCAAGTGGGGCCACGAAAATTGGGGTTTTACTTCCATCAGTAGGGGTCCAGGGGAGAGGCACGTGGGGGCGCAAGCCTCGCACTGTCACATCACTGCCTCTGATTTGATTGCTTTCATCATTGATGTGTTTAGTGACTTTTGCAACTCAGGCAGGCAAGCAAAATCTGTCAGACTCCACTGTACCTGGCGGATGCATCAGATTTGGACCATCGGACGGCTGCCAGCACTTGACGTGTCTGCAGATTGGTGACCGGGCATTTCTTGCTCCTGTGTTTCCGTTAAGTTTGAAGGGATTAAAAAGACTAAAATACCCCTATTTACATGACATATTTGTAAAATGTACCTGCTCTCTCTTCACCCTTTTTATTGCCATCCGCTGCCATTGCCTCGCCGCCTTGCTGATGCAACAGTAGACATTTACAAAAGAAAAATATTACTGATACACTTATTTTGTATGTTTTGAATTATATAAAGAGGTATTATGATAAAAATATCTCTCATGAGGTGCATAAAAGTGCGTGAAGCACAGAGTATTTTAGTCATAATAATCGTTATGTAGTCCAAGATGTACAAAATGGGTGTACATCTAGCATGATTCTTTACAAAATACCCACCATTTGTGATATGAGGCCGCGAGGTGATAGCAGCGAGACGAAAATAGTAATGAGGCGACGATCGCATTGACGGTCATAAGAAAAGAGAAAAAAGAATAGTGGGTAATAACACATTTTATAAATTTATAATGTGGACGAAGATATTTCTTTTTGATCCTCTTCGATAAATCTCTCTATATATTTCTCGAGCAAAGTAAATTAATTTAAGTACATTTATTTAAAGTTTATCCTAAAAAGAAAACACAATTATTTTAAAATCATAGCAATCAAATACATTTTTAATTAACAAAATAAGAACTTTATACCAACTTTCTTTTTAAATTATTTTTTTCAACTTTTTAGAAATAGCATGTTATTTTTATTTAACAAGAAAATATTATTTTATTATTAAAATATAATACAACACATCAATATATGCAAGGCAAATTAATTGTGCATCTCACCATAGTAGAAAATTTTGTCTAGACATTTTACATATTTAATTTTTAATCAAATTAATCTTTATAATTTACTTAAAAGTACCAAAACACCTCTTCTATTAGCAATAGTGTTATTTATTGAATAAATTGTAATTAAATAAAAAAAATTAATGCAAATCTCTCTATATTAGTGTTATTTCGATTTCTTGATTAAAGTCAAATGTATTGATTTTTATGAGTGACATCGAACGTTTGATTGAATGTCGGATTGAATACATGACTTTCTAGTTTCATGGATTATCAACTATATATAGCTTATCAATCTTCGTCTAATTTTCAAATATGCCCCCTTTTTTTTTGCATATTGAAGTCCTTATGTCGTAGAGAGCAAGCATCCAACTCTAGTTTTGCCAAATCTAGTTATTCGTGCTTGTAGTTCAATCGGAGCTGATTGTTGTATCATGTTAAGACAGTCATCGGAGTTTATATTTGATCGGTGTAAGGCGATTTCTGTCTTCAAGACAGCATTTTTGGCGTGCCTCGATCACTGCTGTCTTTCTATTTTGAACTGTTTGTTCCAATTGCTGTGGTTGCTCGAGACATCCTTCTCGACGGATTCTTAGTTTGCTATTCTATTTATTTCGAATTGTTGTTCTGTGTTTTTTGAATTATTATTGTAGTACCAGTACAGGAGTTGCTCCGTTCATCGCTGCTGTCCGTATATATAATACATACACGTTGGTGTTGTGTGAGTCAGATTATTGCTGTTGTTGTGTTCATCAGTTTATTGTTGTAATACATAAAAGCACATATTGCGATTGTTTTCAACAGGGTGAGGGCCTCACCAGCTCCTCACGCCCCCTTCTCTCAAATTGCCACTCCCACGGGGGCAAAGAAGAAGGATGGCAGTTATGGCTACAATTGCAAATAAGATCCGAAGAAGCTCATGGGAACAAAGACCCATTGTCTTTCGCTACTGACTGGAAACCCAAAGCCACAGCCAACTAGTCACCCCCTGCCTGCCTATTTTTTATTTTTGTGGGCCATTACAAGACACAGCTCGTCACTGACTACCTAAACAAAACCATCTGCTTGTCGGTCGACCATTGCCCAAGCAGAGAGGTCCCCCTTTTGGGGTGTGTGTTGCCAATGGCTTATGCCTATGCCTTGTGCCTATTTTTCATAGCCAAAATCCATCTCCAACAACCTTATGCCTAGAGCTCCCCCTACCTTCTCGCCCCTCGCCACTACCATTTTCTTCTTCTCCCTTGGTGTTTGGAGAAGACGATCTAATATATTAATTCTTTTCCAACTCAACCTTAAACCACCGCCACCACAAATCCTTTATTGCTCATTGCTCGTCCTTCCCTGTCCTGCTTTAATCACTACCATTCTTTTCTTTCTCTGTGCCATCGCTACAACCTAACAACGGTTTCCAATGTAACTTTATTTTTTTTTCTTTTTCTTTTTTTTTTTTTAATGATGATGGCCAAATCCCACATATGGATTCTAATTAATCATCAGTTTCAGCACTGGCTGGATCCCATCTGGTTCTTAATTTTTAATTTTTTCTTCTTAATTAGAGAGATTATTAAGTTTTTTTTCCACTAATTATAGTCTAATTAACAGTATTAGTAATAAAAAGGATATTTTGAGGATTTAAACAATGTAGGAGAGCTGATTTAACTAAAAACAAATTATAGATGTATTATTTGAGTAAAAGATCCAAACCACACAAGGGGTGCAATTAATTTCCCCTAATATAATAATAAGTTAGACAATAGAATATCAAAAACTATTTATCTCGTCATATATAATATAAAAAAACTAATAAAAACACTCAATAATAAACAAAGAGGGTAAATAAGAATTTATTGTTAAGTATTGCTTTGCTACCTTATTATTCAACTCATTAGTTATTAATTTGGTATACTATATTTTAATGTTCAACATTTTAAAAAGGGCAAACAATGATCCATAATTCATTCCAAATATAAATAGAATGGCACTATTAAAAAATAAAATAAAAATATATTTTTGTTTTGTTTTGTGGGGGTAAAAACGTATTTGTTGAGCTGGACACTTTGCCTATGAGGGTAAAAAGGCCTGAAAATCAGGGCAATCAAATAGTGGAGTCATGATTTTATGTGACACATCAATTATATCAATCCTCTTTAAATTATATGAAAGCATCATTGTGGCTGCGGCCTACACTTAGGCCAAATGCCACATTCATAACTTTAATTGAGAATTATTTTACCTTTACAATTGTCTTTGTTTGTTTAAATGTAAATATATTTTATCAAAATTCATTTTTTATCTTTAAAAAACATATAAATACTTACTTTTTTGTTTTTATAAATTAAATATGTATACATATCATCAATAATACCAGAACACATGCATGGAAACAACAGAATGAAGATGATTGGCAAAGCAATGATTAATTAGAGCCAGAAAAGATTTGCACACAGGCTGCAAAGGCAAATTAATAAGCCACCATTACTGACTCTTTGGACTTAAAAAAAACTTTTATGCTTTGCTTTTTTCACACTACATTTATTGGCATCTAGCGAAAAGAGTCAAAAGGCTACTAAAAAGACATGGCAAAAAGAAGAGTTATTTCCCAGCAAACACTTCATTTGCTCATTGAACCAACAAATACTAATTATTACTTTGATAACTTTTTTTTTGGGGGGGGGTAAATCTTTGAACATTGTCATCTTATATGATTTTGCATTTTCATGTAGGAATATTTTCAAAGCAAGTGGAAATATTTTATCTCACAATTAAAGGATGTATTCACCAACCGGACCACCTTAGATTAGATAATCACTGACAATATTGTTCAACAAGTGTTGCCAAAATAAAAGGGTAAATTACCCTTCCCCTTCTCCACTCTTTTCTTGACGCGCCCAAAAAAGTACATTACTAAAAGAGAATTCTATTTTTATTTTGTTATTAAATTTAAGCTCAACTTTTAATTTCATTTCACTTATGGACCATCTATCATTCAAGCCTGTTATGTCTACTGTAATTTGATAAGGTGAAAAGCTTATGTAAAAAACCCAAATTGATCTGACTGCCACATCACTTTCCCTCTCTTTTAAGAGTGTCCGAATCCTATTTGATGGGTCTTTGTTGCAAAACACCCCACCCCCCCGATATAGAGTCAGAAAGAGGTGTGACAACCATATCAGTTTAGATTTTTCAACATCACATCAAATAACAACAATCATTTAACAGCATACACAGTGGTTCTATAATTCAAATGGAATTTCAAAGTTGAATACCAGAATTGATCAGATTAACAGTTGACTCCAACTCCAAATTAATAAAAATGGGGTAAAAGTTGGACTTTTATTTTTGATAATTTATACTTAAAATAAATAATGTAATAGTGTATCTTTATAATGTTGAATTACTTTTATAATTTATTACAACAACATCATCATCACATAAAACTTTTATCCTACTATGTAAGATGAACTTCTATAATATAACTCGTCAATTATTTTTATTTATAAATTTATCTTTTATAAAATCTTTATAACTCGTATAAAACCTAAGTTCGTCTAATCAAGTTTTTTTTTTTCTATATTTTTTATTATATTATTCTCATCAAATTTTTATATTAGGCTAGGGAGATGGATGCAACTCTTCTTACTTAACACACAATCACTGTACTTACCTGCAGCCATTGCAGTTTCCGATCCCCCTCTGTTAATATTCCTTTCCTGGGGTCTGCAGCCAAGGAAGGACAATCCACTGATCCAGCAAGGAAAAGAGTAACATTGGTATTTAAAATAGTTCAAGAATTAAAAGAAATGAGATTCAGGAACTGTACAACTCAAATTGTATACCTTCTAACAGCTTTGACAAGTAAAATGACTGAATAATTTGAGCATATCTTGTAATCTCCACCTTATAAAGTTGGGCAGTCCAACTTGGCCGTGCATTTGCCTCTCCAAATAACTATTTCCAAGGGCACAAGGGGATAAGGGAAGAAAAATCACTTGACCACTTTGTAACATTTTATTTCCTTGGTTTTGTTTCTAATTATCATTTGCTATTAATGTCGCCCATCAGAATCAGAATCTCTCTTTGAAATGTATAAAGCTCAAACCATTGAAATTGCCTCGAAAACAAAATCTGATACATGGAACAAGTGCAATGTACAATTGAATTGCTCACCAACTATTGGATCAATTCTTTACAGGAAGTAGGAAGAGACTATACATTGTACACGTCATACAGAAATTTTAGTTTCTGATGGTTATCTCCACAAAATGTGAACTGGTAACAGCCAGATCAACGATAGCATTCATTAGAAGATGTAACTTTCGCTTTAGCAATGAAAAGTACAGCTTCGGCAACAATTTTGAGATTGAAAAGTGAGCAACTTGACAAATAAGCAAGCAACTTACCCTGCAAAATAGGACAAAGCTTTTATATCTTTCTCCTCCTCGTAGTTTCTAATTTCTGTCAAGATACTTATGTTTGTTTTTTAATCTTAGTAAAGTAGAAATAAATGAATTAGTATCTAATGTAAAAGAACGTGCGGTAGCATGAATGCAATGAAAGCTGGACAAAGCCCAAAAGGAGTATATTTGAAGAATGTTGAGGACATTTTATTACTGATCCCAATTATCAGAAAGAACTCTAAAGGTGAGGGAAAAAAGTAAACTACCTGACTATAAAGGAACAGGTTACAATATATATGCAATTGACTACTTCCATGGTTGCGACAATGAGATGGTAGGAACTGATGCCTTCAAACCTTCTTTGCAGTGTATGGCACGTTTGATCACTTTGTACTGCTCCATGACAGAATCATACATTGCATGTGCATATGCCACCTTAGCCTGCAACAGAGGGTGGTTAGTTCTAAACCAACTATAACTGTCACTGCATAACATGGAGTCAAATTGTCTGACATGACCCACCACTGATGGCATAATTTTGATAACCCAAGTATAACTGTTACATGCACAACATGGTGTGCACGCGCACGTGCGCATGTTAGAGAGAGAGAGAGAGATTGCTATTCAACTTTGTTGTCATTCTCTTAGGTAAGAGAGACCAGAAAAGGGGGTGCCCCTTTAGGAGTCCACAGGCAGGTCTGGTATCCCAAATCCTTCGGTATTTTTGGGTAGTGATCTTATCTCCAACTAATCAGCACATACTATTTTGTTGGTTTACCACTGGATGGGCTGCTTGGCTGGAGACCTAACATGATATTTAAGCTCTGTTGTGAGTACATATAAATTGAGTCTCATAATCTTTGTTTTTCACCATTATGTTTGTCGTCTTAGCACCCTGGTTTTGTATTTACTGGTCACTAAATTAAGTATACTCGTTTTTGCCCATCCAAATGCAAGCCATAAGAATTTACACAGCTCATGTAAGTCAATCGATCCATTTTTGAGATTTTCAAGCTCTTGAGCTAATTGGTGATCAACATGGGTTCTTGAATTCTCAGCATCTGTTACTTTAGATCATCAACACAAACTCCAATATTTGAAAAATGACTTAAAAGACTGAATTTCATTGGAAAAGGTCCATGGTTGTATTTCAGTTTTTCAGTTCAGGCCATAACACATAAACTGACTTACAAGCCTTCATTACCACTTGAGCAGGCTTTTTTTTTTGCTGAATACTTGAGCAGGCATTTCAATACAATGTAAAAGACCTATACATAAAAGGAGGGGGCAGTAGGCTATTTTCTGATTTCTTACTTGAATCAGAAAGAATTCCACCAAAATAGGACTAAAAAAATCACAAAAAGAAAATACAAAATACCTGACACTAGATCCAATTCTATTGGGTTCTTTCTTCTTACCATGTGGGCAACTTTCCTAGCTTCCAATGACTGCAACCTTTTATGCTAACACCCATGATCAATCTGTAGGGTAGCTACTTGGTCATGTTACTCTTGATACCAAAATTCTGTTCTATAGACAATGCAAGTGTGAGAATCTGAGATGTAGTCTAAAGAGTGTCACTAGTACAAAAAGTGCCCCCCAGAAAACCTATACATACAAGTGCTTGCTTGTAGATATATATACAATTTGTTGTTTAATAATTTTAAAGACTTGTATATGCAATTTTACTGTCAGAGATAACATTCTGGAAATTTTTCAAAAACTAACACAAGTATGCAAAGTGCTGGGTGAAATACACAATGCTGCTCACCTGAAGGTAGTGGCTGCAGGTTCTCATTGGGGAAAAAAATAAACTACAGTGCTGTTAGAAGCTACTTACCATTCACAGGTTTGACACACAGGGGATGCCATTAGTCTGTTTCAGTTTATGCTTCATATAAGCCTGCTTGATGATAAGGGGCTTTTTGCAATAAAACCGTTTGTGTAGACAAAGCAACAGCAGTCTTTAGGTATGTAGAGGGCAGAATGTGGTAACATGGGCCACCAAAGTGTTCTGGTCTTTGAGATACATGGCAAGGACCATGCATCAGAAGATCATTCATTGAAAAAAAAAAAAAACTAAAATATGTATGTTGGCTACACAGAATTTGCAGTCGGCTGAAAACAAACTCCCTATAGTTTTGCTCTAAATTAACTGAGTCATGAATTAGAGTACCATCTATCATTGTAGGATGGTGGATTTAGTAGGATTAGAATACCAAGTCAATACCAATATGCAGTCTTTATCCAATCCAACCAATTTTCGCCCATACCCCTGGCTGTTTCTTTCCAGTATCCTGCATTGAAGGATCAAAACCTGGTAATAGCCTTTCTAGCTGGCATTTGGGATGCATCCATTTTAGGTTCAAAACTCAATTGAACTACAGGAACTCCGATAATTTTATTTTAACAAGCAAAAACTGTTCCATGAGATGCCTAACTCCATCTCTAAGCCATCTGTTCTAGCTGAGGAATGTGAGCACTACAGCCAAATCAACAGTTATGGCATCTACGAAGCCACTGCAATAGTGAAGAAAGGTCAAAAGGAACAGCATATTTCCTAATTGATAAGACAAATAAGATGATTGAGACCACATTGTCTTTTTCAATCCGTGGGACTGCAAACATAAAATGTTTTAAAAATATAAAATGTGTGGTTAATCTCCAGGTGCATTACGTCACGATTAAGGTTAACAGGTAGGGAACTGTTGGTGCAGAACTGGTACATCTATGTTAGAACAGCTAAAGTAAAACAATTTCCAAACTACTATTCTCGTAGTTTTTCTTCAAGAAAAGAAAATGATAATAATCCAGTATATCCAAGTATATTATATAGGACTCACCTCTTCAGCATCTCCACAAACAGCAGCAATTTCATTGAAACTGATTTCGGGTGCCACTGATAATCCAATGCCATGAAAGGAAATCACTCTTCTTTCTCCAACTTCTTTCTCAACCTTGTGGCATTTATTTTTTTATAGGGTAGAAGATGAGGTCATAAGATAAAAGCCCATAAGAAGTTTTAAAAAGAAAAAGATAAGAGCTCCTGAAGAAAAAAGAAAGTACTTGTGATGGTGGAGGCATAATATTGTAGCACAACATCGCTAAGGGATAAATATGACCAGGTACACCAGCACGTCCTGTAAGCCTTCTCATATTGTCCACTGAAGAAGCATCAAAGGGTGCCTGAACCTCTTATTATCAGAATGAACATTAGCGTCATAATGGACATGAAAGTAGCATGTTCCGAAGTATTTGAATGTGTAACTACAATCCTGCAGGGTACATATAGCACTTTAACCTAAAGCTGCAAATTTGCACACATTGATATTGGTTTCCATGTGCATGTAAAAGAGCGAGAACCACCATACCTAATCCTTAACATCCCACATCTAGTCATGATCTCATGCAGACACCTATTCAAGTGACAAAATCAACTACTATGAAAAATAAATCTTCAAGACGAAGAGAAATAATGCAAACAAAACATGTACTTATTCTGTTTTATTTTATTATTATTACCCTTACTATCATTATGTCTTACAACATAAGCTTCTGTTAATAAAAACTTATTTTAGTAACATCACCCATCAACAGGAAAATATAATAACAAAGACTTAATTATGGATTGTTTGATTTTCTTATTTGTATAAGCTTTCTTTCACAAAACTAGTAAGGGTGAGTGTCTAATTTTTACCGGATACCATTCTTTTGTGATAGGATCTGGGCGGTCCCTTCCACCACTTGGTGCAATCCATATTATCTTTGATCCACCCCTGATGTTATGTAAGCCAAGTCATAAACACATCAATACAGGATCAAGCATGTTGAAAAAACCATAAAACTAATAAACATCCCAGAGATGCAGCAAGTAAAAATCAGCAGTTACCAGAAAGAGAGAAAAGGAAAAGATAAACCTCTATCAATATGTATGAAAGTGATAATAAATTATTTTCCTTCAAAATAAGCATCTCTTTCCTAATTGGGAAGGCAAATAAACAAAAAGATTTGCATATAGTATTTATAAACGAGGAAAAAGGCTATGGCAGAATCCTCAAAGAAGTCTTGTGGAAGGGGTTGAGGAAGAAACAACTGAGCAGTTTGGATTAATTATATATAGGTATAGATGCCAAATGGGCCAGAGCATGCCGTGATGGCTGGCCAGGCCCACCAAGCCTTTATGCAGCAAGTATAGATTGATTATATAGAGTTTGCTTGGTTTTTTTAATTTTTTATTATTTTGTAGTATGTTGCATATATTATGCATTGCATGTGTATCATCAAGCAAAAAAGTGTATTGGGATTTGTGAAGGAGATATTGAGGCTTTCTCGATCATAACTTGTTGAAGATTGTTGGAGATTTCTTAGGATTTATTCCTAAATATGTTGTAGATATCCTTTCCTGGTTTAGGAAAAAGGAGAATTCATGTTTTTCTTTCTTTCTTTTTTGTCTTTCTTTCCGTTTTGTATATTGTCTTTCTTTTTTTTTTTGTGTGTGTGCATCTTGTCTAGGTAACATTTGTTAAAATAAGATAAGATTATATCAAGATAAGGTTATAATGCTTTTCGGACCAAGATATGGAATGATCAAGACAAGACTAGGAAGCATTCCAAGATTTTTATAGTATATATTGTAAAACATATACTCAGTTAAATATAGAAGTATAATTCCTTTCTTCATAATTGGATTACATTAAGGATCTACACTGAGCCCTAATCTCTTTGTTTTAGTAATGGATGAACTTAAAAGGCAAATCCAAGAAGTAACTTGGTTATGAACTTACAAAGGATAAGACCATGGAAGAAGATGGTTGGAAAAAGAAAATTTATGTAGCCCCAACCGCACTTCATGGATTAAAGCTTGTGATTATTGTGTTGTCGTTGTTCCTAATTGGATGTAAAGTATTACTAAAGAGAAAAAGCTTTGTACATTTTTCACTAGTCAATATTTTTTTGTCATGATATAAAAAGGTTTTATTTACTAAAGAGAAAAAGCTTTGCACATTTTTCACTAGTCAATATGCTAAATGGTGGTCTCATTTAATTACATCATGCACTTCACAACAGAGGGATGGTAAATAAATCTTTCATTAGATACTGCAATTGCACATATTAGGAGTGTTGGACTGGAATAGAAATAACCTGCATATGTCATTTAACTATATAAAAGGGAATGACAAAAGGATATATGACAGCACCTCAAAAGCAATGCCATGTCCTTTAAACTTCTTGTATTAGCTCTTTTTTTCATTTCAGCAAGCTCAGGAACATCATGCATGTGCTTTTTTGAATACACGCACAAGAGATTCCTGGAGTACAGGGATGCATAAGGATAATACATATAAAGGCATTAGGCACACAACAGTATCTTACTTACTTCCACTAAATATTAAAAAATATTTTTGAGCACCTTCCCATGCTGAAGGGCTTGCAAAGAGGATCAGTAATAACTCTATCTCCAGCCACATATGTCTGCATTCATTCCAGAATATTACTGTTTCTAGAAAAATTGCACATATGTTAACTAGTAAGCTGTATAAGAGAAGATTACTATGTTCTCTGCAATATAAGGATGTGTTGCTTCAAGCAACAATGAAATGGCAGCCGGATCTGCTTCAGTTTGATGGTTGGACATAAAGACAATGTTGTGCCCCTGCATTTTACAGTAAAGAAGTGCTGGTTACATCCTAGCAAGGACAAAGAAGAAAAAAAGATCAAGAACAAACCAAAAAAAGATGTAAGAAGCTAACAGTTTGTTAAAAACAAGCATCTTTAATTCTTCCATAGCTCCTCCAAAAATTTTTAATCGCAAAGGTATATATGTAATTTTTGGCCTCAAAAAACAGAAAAGAAGAGAAGGTTGTTACTAGCCCTTTGTCAGAAGTTCCACTTACCTTGTGGTTTGACAGGGCACAGGTTCTTAATTGCTAATTAAATGGAACTGTTAGCTAATACGCCAGCAACTAATCATACACCTTACAAACATCTCCAGGTTTTCTTACTGTCTAATCCAAACAATATGATGAACTGACATTAAGGCAGCTCACTCCCAACCACATTCTGCCAGCTATCACATTTCACAAAGGACTTGCACCGAAAAGAGTGACCATTGAATGATTTTGGTGACCATGTCATCTAGATTTTTGAAGTTAATAAGATTTAAGGACTGACCAAATTTTTAAGTTACACATTGAACTTGAAATGAGGGCAACCTTGGCAACAACCATAAGGTGCTCTTTTGTGATTAGAAAGGACATGGGTTCTAGTTGTAGAGACAATCTCTTTGGAAAAAACAAGTGGAATGCTGTGTACAAATATGCCCATCTCCCAACCCTTGAAAAGCAGGGAGCCTCATACATTGAAAACACCCTCTTCATTGAATCTGAGATGGAATCACCAATCTTCAAAGATATAGATGCATGTCATAATTTCCTGATAGCTTCGCTGTAAAGGCCAACAAAATCATAATTCTCGTACACTTCCACCATGAATGACAATTCACATGCACTCATTCAGAACTTTTCATTTATTGGTACTGTCTTTAGAGTTCATTCAAAACGCCACCAAATACAGGGACTGCCAAAATACTACAGCATAGCAAAGCAAGGTAAAACAGTCACATACATTGCCAAAAATTCCGAACTAGATAATGCATTAGAATTTCATCTTAGAGGTGTAAAAAAGGCCTTTCCTGCTTCTATTAATCATTTTTTTCCACTGCAAATAAAGCAGGTTAGGCACTTGATTTTGGGTGCAAATATGTCTTGCAATAAGAATTTGTTGGAAACAAATGGCAATACCAGTAAAAGTTGAATAGTGGCTACCCAGAGAGAAGCCCTAATTAGAAACACAACCATCTATATATTCTTTAGTTGTATTTTTTTTTAATTGGAGGGGGATGCATTATTTGGTTACAAGAAAATATTCCAGTCTAAAGGCACTGGAGAAAATGTCATGGGTGTTGAATCAGTGATAATATTCTTCACTACAAGTAGGTAGTAGTGATTTGTTCAAACTAATAGCACCCGAACACAAGATTATTTGACACCAGTTCTGGTGTTGAAGACCATGCCCTTACTTTCCTTGGGCAGATTGGAGACTCTACCGCATTACTTAGTCATCATTGAAAAATGGTATACAGAATTGAAAGAGATTGAAGAGAGGAAAAGAGAAATTGGAGGGAAAAGAACAATTCAATTTTATTAAGCTAGGGTTACAAGCTACCTAAGCTAGGTACAAGGTACAACAAAAATATAAAGCACACTTCCTAATACAATTGGGCTAATATGAATTCTCAACACTCTCCCGCAAGTTGGCACATACATATCATATGTGCCTAGATTGGAACAAATGCACTCAATCCTTGGACCTCGAAGAGGTTTAGTAAACAGGCCAACCAGCTGATCCTTAGTCTCAACAAATACTGTAAAAATTTCACCAAAAACCAGTTTTTCACACAAAGTGAGCCTATTTCAGTATGCTTGGTCCTTTCAGGAAAAACAGGATTAGAGGCAACATGAAGAGCAGCTTGATTGTCACACATAAGGTGCATAGACCTGAATCACCAAACTTCAGCTCCTTAAGAAGTTGTTTTAGCTAGATCAACTCACATGTAGCTAATGCCATGGCACTATACTCATCTTCAGCACTAGACCTAACAACAACATGCAGCTTTTTACTCTTCCAATGATCCCGATTGCCTCCAATCAAAACACAATAGCCAAAAGTGGACCGTCTATCAAATGGACAACCTGCCCAATTAGCATCTACATAACGTGTATGACCTTTATCCTTAAATAATAAACCTTTACCAGGCAAATTCTTAATATATCATAAAATCCGCACCAAAGCATGCCAATGAGCATCACAAGGAGAATTCAAAAACTGGCTAACCACACTAACAGCAAATGCAAAATCTGTTTGAGTCACTGTCACATATTCAGCTTCCCAACCAGTCTCCTATAACGCCCTAGATCATGAGTAGACTCCTCCCCTATCCAAGAACAAGCTTAGAATTAGTATCCATAAGCATATCGATGGGCCGAGAAACCAACATGCCTGTCTCCTCCAAAATATCAACAGCATACTTCCTTTAGAGATACAAATGCCATGCCCAGATCTAGCAATCTCAATACCCAAGAAATACCTCTCTGGACCCAAATCTTTAGCTTAAAAATGAGAATGCAAATGAGCTTTCAACAGATAAATCCCTTGCTCATCATAACCAATAATGATAATATCATTTACATAGACAACCAAGTAGATAACACCACTAGGAACATGGCGATGGAAAACAAAAATGGTTAGCTTCACTCCTAGTTAATCCAAAAAGATTGAAGCTAAAGCAACGAAACCAACACCTAGTTGATTACTTCAAACCATACAAGGATTTTTCGGGGTGACAAACTAGGTGAAACTCACCTTAAGCAACAAACCCAGGTGGTTGCTCCATATAAACCTCCTCAAGAAGATCACCATGGAGATAAACATTTTTTATGTCAAGCAAATGAAGAGGCCAATGTCTAGTGGAAGTCATGGAAAGAAGAAAAAAACCAAGGTAATCTTAGCCACAAGGGAAAAGGTATCTCCATAATCAAGACCAAGGATTTGTATATAATCCTTGGCAACCAAACGTGTTTTCGATCTATAAGTAGAGCCATTAAGACAAACTTTAATAATAAAAACCCAGTGGCAACTAAGGACTTCCTGGGGAGGAAGGGGGACCAAATCCCAAGTCTATTAGCAAGCAAAGCACACATCTCCTCATCCATAGCATGATGCCAACCAGGGCAAGCACGAGCCTCTACAACTGTTTTAGGACTATAAATGGATGAAAGAGTATAAACAAAGGCAGAATGGATAGAAGATAAAAGATGATGGCTCAAGAAAGTGTAAGCATGATGAGATAACAATAAGAACAAGTACCTCTGCATAAGGAAGGCTAAACCGAATTGAAAACTAAATAAATAATGGCACCTGTAGGAAGGCAAATATCTGAAGGAATTGTAGAATTTGGAGGAACATGAGGTGAAGAAAACACACCATTTGGAGGAATAGAAGCAAGGATAAGAAGGTTGGGAACAACACTGATATGTCAAGAGAGGACGAGAAGGAATGGAGAAAGTAATAGGAGAAAAGAAAGTACGAACCGAAAAAGAAAAATAAGGAACAAGAAGAACCTCATCAAGAGATGAGAAAGAAGAAAGGGAACAAAAAGTAAAGAAAGGATTAACTCAAAGAAAGTACCATTAGAAGAAAGAAAATAATGATTGTGTTAGAGAATCAATCAAGCGAGATTCATCCCAATCAATCTCCTATGAATGTAGGTTGCTCCATATAAATCTGCATCACTATTTTTTATAGTGATGCAGATTGGGTTGGTTTAACTCAAAGACCGAAGATCAACTTCTGAATACTATTTAGATGTGTGGGGAAATCTCGTTACGTGGCATACTAAAAAAATAGTCTATGATTTCTTCAAGTAGTGCAGAGGCTGAGTTTAAAGCCATGGCTCATGGGTTATGTGAAGGGATATGGTTGAGAAGATTACTACTTGATCTCAAAATCAATGTTGAGAAACTAGTAAAGGTACTCTGTGATAACCAATCTACTATTAGCATTGCAAAAAAATCTGGTGCAACAAGACTAAACAAAACATGTAGAAATTGATCGGCACTTTATCAAAGAGAAGTTGGAAGAAGGGGTATTCCTACTCATCTATACGCATACAAACAGCCAAATTGCAAACATTCTCACTAAAGCATTGCCAAGGAAAACATACGAATATTTGAGTTGCAAGCTTGGTCTAAACAATATATTCAGACCAACTTGAGGGGGAGTGTGGAGATTATGGGTGGCTGATTAATTGGTCCTGTCAATTGTCTAAATTAGTGTGTTTCCTATTTGCTAAGTTTCCTTATACTATAAATTCTGTAAAGTCAATCCGGTTTTTTTTTTCTTTTTCTTTTTCTTTTTTCTTTTTTTGGAGTAGAGAATAAATCTTTCTGTGGGTTACCTAATTAGTATACATGTATCTTCTCAGTTTAGGTCTCCTAATTAGCTGTAGGTTTCCTAAGTCAAGATTGTACTCTCTATATATATACCGATCAAAATGATAAAGAAATTAAGTTCTTCTTCTCAAATATTTCTGCAGATCACAACTTCAGGAATTCCAGAGCAGAGCAGATTGCAGCAAAGCAGCAAATCTAGCAGGTCGGACCAGATTCCCAGCAGATCATGGCAAAGCAGCAGATCCAGCAGGTTGGACCAGATTTCCAGAGATCCAGAGAAGATAAGATCCAGCAGATCAGACCAGAAATCCAGAGAAGGTCAGATCGCTCAGATCACAGCTCTTGATCTAGATGGAATATAAAATCCTTAAACCATGAGGATACAATCAATCCTAGACAAGTTTGATGATTGAATTACATCAAATCAGCTCCAATTGTCCAGATTTACCCCTCAATGGCTCTGACAGTGAAAAATGGTATACAGAATTGAGAGAAGAAGAAGAGGAAGAAAAGAGAAATTGGAGGGAAAAGAACAATTCAATTCTATTAAGCTAGGGTTACAAGTATTTATACCGAAACACTGTAACTACTATGTACAAGCTACCTATGCTAGGTACAAGGTAGAACTAATATATACAGCACACCTAATACAACAAGCTAATATGAATTCTCAACAATATTGAAGCAAAATATATTGAATCCTCAAATATTCAAACATATCATTGTGAATCTTGTCAAGTTTTCAAACCTCCTAAAATCTAGTAAAGATTATGAAATTCCAAAATTCCTAGAAGTGCTTGTTTTATTTTTGCTTTTCCTTACATATGTGTAATACAGAACAACAATATATGTGAATAACAAATCAAAGTGGCATTAGCTATATGAATTCTAGCTCACCAATCATTTCTATTTATAGTGTTATTTCTATAAAGCCCTTATAATTCATATCAAACCTAAGAGTCTCCCATCAAGTTTTTCTTGCCCATCCTCTGCTTCTTATGCTAGAGACTTGTTCTATTCTATCCACAATCCTCACAAGAGCCTCTATTGGTCTTAATCTCATCTGACTAAACCATCTTAATAAGTCTCACCAATCTTATCTTTAATAGGAGTTACTCCAACATTATTATGAATAATCTCAATTTTAAATTGACATTTTCTTATGTGGCCACACATCCATCATAACATACTCATCTCTATTACTCTAATATTTTGAATAAGCTGGTGTTTTACCTAACATTTTGTGCCATACAACAAAGTTGGCCTTATTTGTCTTGCAAAATTTTTCTTTTAGTTTTAACAAAATCTTACCATCACATAAAACATAGACATAAGCATCATATAGGTAACATCATCATTAATCTCCCATCTTTTTGGATGACTGATCCAAGATATTTGAACTAATATTTTCTTCGAATGACTTAATCTTCAAGTTTTACCATACATTTTTCATATATTTTCACTAAACTAACATTCAATATAGTCAGTTTTCAAGCTACTTTAACTTAAAAACACTAGATGCAGAACTGCTCATCTATATGTTGAGCTTATTATATCATATACAAATATCATATAACAAGGCAGCTGTCTGGATTTGTTAAGTGAGTTAATTCATTACTATTGAGTTTGCCTCGAGTTTGAGCGATGTTAGGAACCTAGGAGTATAAGGGACAAATGGGGTTATAACTAACAAAGGGTTGTGTTGTAAGCTGTTAGGGGGTTAGGAGTTAGCTGAATGATTGTTAGGAGAGAGCCTATAAGAAGGCTTGTGTAATAGCTGAAGGGATTATCGAATAATACATGAATGTTTTCCATATTCTCTCTCTCTAGTCTATCTTTCTCCAATTCTCCATACATCTCTCTCTATTCTTTTCTCTCTCTCGTTCTCCCTCTTTTGGTTCTATTTCCCTCCCCATTTTGTTCTTCTTCTTCTAAATTCCTATTCAAACCCTAGGGTCTTAACAAGCGATAGGAGATCAGTGAAGTATTGATGATTTATCAGCTGGAAGTTAGAACAATTAGGTTTCAAATTCAAAGTGTAATTTACTTAGTTTTTGGGGTCCAATTGTAATATCCCAATGTTGGTTAATTTCATTGGGGTGTCTGCCTTTTCTATAAATAAGAGGGCAGGGGGTAGTCGAGAGAATCAAGGGGAGTTCTCAACTTTCATCTGTGATAGAGTGTTGTGTCATTCTTGAGAAAAGAGAGGTTAAGTGATAAGGATTTAGTTCTTGTGTATTCTTGAGAGAATGAGAGTTTTGTACTCAGGTATATAGATGAAGGAGAGAGCTTGATGTACTAATCAAATTTCTAACTGAATAAAGATTGCTTTGTGGGTGTTGGACTGCTGGATGTAGGTTTGCCTAAGGGCATTCCAAACCAGAATAAATCTCGATCTCTTTGTGGTTTGATCTTTTTTCGTTTATTGTTCTTGTATATTCTTCTGTTATAACCAATTACTCTTATTGTATTTCTAATTCCGTGAGTGTGTAAGGATTTGTGTGGAGTATCCTTCTCGTTGTTCCTGGTTTGTAAGTCCTAACAACAACAATTACTTAGGCAAAGAGATAAAAGCTTAACACAAATCCTTGATGTAAGCCAATATTAATTGAAAAAGCCCTACTATCTCTTTCAAATATGCTAATATGTGTTTCTTCTCCTTGATGTCTTTAATAACTTGTGTATATTAAGTTTGGAATCCTTTCTTCTCTAAGACCTTCCATAAGACTTTTCTAGGAAATTTGTGATAAGTTTTTTCTAGATCTATAAACACCATATATAAATCCTTTTGTTTATCTCTATATCAATCAAACACCTCAACAAGTATATAGCTTGCATTGTTGACCTATGGTGCAAGAAACCAAAGTGGTTTTCAGAAACTTTGGTTTCTCTTCTTAATCTTTGCTCAATCTCTCTCCAAAAGTTCATGGTGTGGTTTGTTAGTTTGATTGCTCTATAATTTTCACAACTTTGAACATTTGATTTATTGTTATAAATAGGCATTAAAGTGTTATTCCTTCATTTACATGACATCATTTTCGATTTAAGGATCACATTAAATAATTCCATTAACCAAAAATTTCCCTCTACTACCATGCATTTCTATGCTTCTATCAGAATATTATCTGGTCCAACTGTTTTATTATTTTTCATATTTTTCAATCCTTGTTATATTTGGTTTGGACATACATGTCTATAGACCATGCAATTCCTATACTCTTTAGAGCTAGTAAGGATCACATTAAATAATTTCGTTAACCAAAAAATGCCCACGTTCTCATAATTCTATTGATATATTATCTGGTCCAACTCCTTCATTATTTTTCATCTTTTCCAATTTGCTTTATCCCCCCTCCCTCATTTACTTGTATATTTCTGATTTCATCTTTTTAGGCATTTCACTTAGCTCAAATCCCTCATTTTTATTTTTCTTGCATAAGCTAATCTGTACATATATACACCTCCCCCATTCCCTATCTTTTGTGCCAAGTCATTGGTACAATTTCAAAAGCTTTTAACTTTGCTTCACTAACTGCCTTGTTTGCTTCTTTTTTGGCCAAAATAAACCTCTTCAGTTTTTTTTTTTATCGTGACATTTATATAAAGCTTTATAGCAAGCTCTCTTAAGTTCATTATTTTTTTTGTTGTATTTTTTATTTTCCCCTTTGACTCTCCTAAAACTATTTTTGTCAAATTTCAGGAGGTAGTAGCCATTTCAACCTATATTTGGTTAGTATCTCCTTCTGCAGTCCAATCTCTTTGCCACACTTTTTCCTTGAAAATAGCTTGTTTTGATCTTTTAAATGTCTACATTTAATATTTTTATATCCTATTTTTCAAATTTTGCTTCTGAATTTTACAAGGGGAACCATGAAACATAGCACAATATAAGTAATCCCAGGTCTGTCACAAAAACACATCAATGAAAAATTTATGTGCTTTTTGTTGTTTCTTTTTTTTTTTCCTCTCTCTTTTCTTTTTTGGTTCCGTTCTTATCTGTTCCAGTTATAGTTTTTTACACACAAACTGACACATGCTATCATATATCATATGTTTTCTTGTTGGGGTACTATTAGAAACAATAACAGAATGTGTTAAAGAGTTCATTTCATTTCAGTAGTCACAAGAATATGTCAGGACCCTACAATAGTTAGATAGTTAGGATGGATGGTTGTAACAGTAGACAGTTGGGTTAACAGTTAGATTGTTGTAATAGTAGGCTGTTAAATGGCAGTTAGGTGGTTTAGAGGAGCTGTTAATATTGTTAGAGGAATAACTACTAGGTGTTAGGGTGTAAACTGTCAAGGATTGGCAGGAAGAAGGGCCTATATAAAGGGCTTCCCCTATTCAGTAAAGGTGGATCGATGAATTGAATGAAATCAGTCTATTCACTCACTCTCATCTCTCTTCATCCAAACCCTTCCCTTCTCTTCTCAAATTCTCCCTCTTTCGTTCTGTTTTCTCCCTCCAATTCTGTTCTTTCTTCTTCAAATTTCTATTCAAACCCTAGGAGGTCGTGACAATTGGTATCAGAGCAATCAATCATTGACTGTGATTTTGATTTGATTATCGGTGAAATTAATCGAGTAATGACTCCGCTGATTCAGTTTCATTTTCTGACGTTGTTAAGATCCGACGCGAAGCCACGTTCCTTGGCTTTGATTCCTGGAAGTTATCCAGCGATCTCGACAGCAAGATAGGCCGATGAAGTACTGACGACTAAAAGGTTGGTTGGTGAATTCAAGTGATTCCGGCAAACTCGAGCGAGCAAGCAATTATTGGTTCAAGTCTTGAAGGTGAAGCAGAGCAGCCGACCAAAAATTCCTGTTCCACTTTGGAAAACGACTTGGCCAGACGTTCTGACGATGCTTCTAACGACTCTTATGAGCGATCTTGAAGCGACCAAAATCAGCCCAAATTCCGCAGGACTCCAGTTAGAAGTGTGGCGGGCGATTCTTACCGTAGCGAGAAAACGAGGTAGATCCAGAGAACTCCAGCCGAATTCCACTAATCCGAAGGCTGGATAATCTTCATTGGGTCTGCACTGTTAGGCGAGCAAGACCAGACGTGAAGCGAGGAAGATCCAAAAAATCCGACGATCAAATTCCTTTGACCCAAGAACTGGGCGATCGCAATTGGGCCCAGCACGGTGAGACAAGCAAGCCTAGCAATGTTTTTGGCATCAAACGAGGTCCACGAACGGATCTTGGAGTCGAACGAGGGGCGCAGACGACTTAGTGCTGTTAGGTGAGCAAGACCAACGATGATCTTGGAATCGAACCGAGAGGGCAAGTCGACCCAGTACTGTTCCAGAAAATTGAAGGGTGACCGTAGGCACTGGGTGTGTGAATTGTAGAAGGGGTGCCCAGAAGCTTGAATCTTGGCTTACGACAACAATGGCTGATGGCACGAGATTGAAGCAGATGGAGCTGTGGATTCAGCAAGTCAATGTGGCAGTATCAGATGTTCAAGGCAAGATCGCGGTCGTCGACGACGTGATCGAGTGGAAGATAGAACATGCAATTGAGCGAAAGATGGATCAAGCAATCGGCCTCATGGGCAAGGAGATGACGAGCCAGATCAGAGAGATTCGAGATCAAATGCAGAATTTCATGATATGGTTAGCTAAACAAAATCAGATTCAGAACTTCACTATCACATCACAGAGTTCAACTCAGGGAGATAAACTGTTGTCACAGAAATGGATTTTGGAATGTCTAAGGAAGGAAACAGTAATAAGAAGGACGTTGTTAATGAAGCATTATAGCCTCAGGAGTCCCCAAAAATGAAACAACCTACGGAGAAGTCAAGATTGTGGGAAACTGATTCTCTACTTACTTTAGATTTTGAGTAGAAGAAGTGTTCTGATTTTGGCTATATTGACAAGAAGGATGGCTGCAATATCAAACATGATATTGGCGGTGAAAAGCATTATTCAGAAGGAAACTATAATGATAAGGTTGTATGGACAGCATGTACAAAGGAACAATCTTGTCCCTTTGAAAAACAAGTTCATGAAACAGCCAACATTGAAGGGGCGGTGATGTGGAAATTTTGTGTGAACAGGGGTTGGTTGGTTTCAACTGTTAACTACGACAACCAGAGAGTGGTTGCTTCTGGTTTTGTTCCAACCGATGAATACCTGAGAGCTATTGACAATTGGTTAGGCTTACAGAAGTTTTTCAAGCTGTAAGATTGGAAGGTTGTAGTGTCCCAATCTGTTACCACAGTCCCACAATCAGCCAGGCTTCTTTCGCTTTCTTGAGGACAAGAAAGTTCTGAACCAGGGGGTAATTGTCAGGACCCTACAATTATTGTTAACAACCTACTGTTTGCCTACTATTACAACAATTTAACTGTTAACCCTACAGTCTACTGTTACAACCGTCCATCCTAACTATCTAAAGGGCTTCCCGTATTCAGTAAAGGGGGATTGATGAATTGAATGAAATCAGTCTATTATCTCACTCTCATCTCTCTTCGTCCAAACCCTTCCCTTCCCTTCTCTTCTCAAATTCTCCCTCTTCCATTCTGTTTTCTCCCTCCAATTATGTCCTTTCTTCTTAAATTCCTATTCAAACCCTAGGAAACCCTAGGGTTGTGACAGAATAATGTTGTCAATAAGCCATATCCAAGAAAGAAAAACATAGTAAAAGAAGAAAGAAAATAATAGAAATAAAAAATGAAGGAATGTCATATCAATTTAGGAAGAATATAGAAGTGTCATTAAATGGGGATCATCATACTTGGATTGTTGATTCATGAAAACTAACCAACAAAAGAAATTCCCGTAACCAATATGCGATGCTTAAGTACAATAAAGGAGAATGAAACTTCAATTCAGAACATACTATTGGTTGTTAAACTACAGCATATACCATTTACTCAAATAACTAAGACTTCCCTACAAGAATACAAACCAATTGCAACAATACAATAACAGGCATATATATTATAACAGACTATATTAGGCACCTGCTGAAGCTTCTTTTCCATTTCATAGAAAAGGGAGATGTTGCCAACATATGAATTCCTGAACAGAAAGAGATAATAAGAGGAAAGGACGGCAGTGAATAACTGAAACTGAAGATGCACTAAGTTTTTTTCATTATGAGTATATTCTCACAAATCTAGAATAGTTATTACTGAGGTTTGAGAACAATTTTCCATAACAATAAATACTTGTCAATAAGAGAAAATGATTAGAGTCAAGTTGTAATTTTTAACTTGAAAAACTTCAATCACTAAATATTTAAGTCATCAGTCCAGCCTTGAGATCTGATCATTTCTATAGGAGGAACAGTTTGAAGACTATAACAATAGTTTGACATTGGACTAATCTGAAGTAAACAAAGTTGTTTAAATTGTCCAAAGATTAAAGAATGCAGAACACAGATTTGGAGATTGATTGTGAGCTTCAATTGGACTTGCAGGCTGTAGCACTTACTAAAGAACATAATGCTCATGCACACTTTCTTGCAGGATTTAGCACCTATTAAAGAGCATAATGTCCATACGTGCTTTCTTGTAAGATTGAAGTCATGTTAGGCTACAAGGCTGGCGGTGCTCTTTGATGCTTGCAGGATGGTACCAACCAGAGTCGTGATGAGAAAATAGCTGGCCAGTTATTAACTATTGTTGCATGTTTCTCATATTCTTCTAATGTGCCAAAATAAATAAAGTGGAACAAAATCCAAATTAGATGTAATGATACAAGATAGGATGCCTCTGATTCCTGCGGTGTAAATGATAGACCACCGATTCACTGGACATACCAAAGGCGTCCAAGGAATTAGGGATAGTTTTGGAATTAAGGAAATTAGCTGTTAGAGGAGGGGTAGAACAGGAATTGCAAGGTTGTGTAACAACTTGCATGTGCGGATTCTAATTCCGTTAGAGAATGAGGAATAAAAGAGAGGTGGCGGAGGTGAGGGCGAGGTGAAGAATTTTTTCCAGAAAGTACGAGAGATTAAGGGCCTCTCGAATTGCCCTGTTTTCTTTCTTTTTCGGCTGTAATTGGTTTGGAACTCTTGCTTATTGAATCAAGTATTCTTACAATTCTTAGAATTCTACCATTTTGGTATCACAGCATTGTGATCCTAATGGTGAACTTAACGGATCGAGTGGGAGATTTAGAGAAGGGGTTGGATAGCGTACAACTAGGCGTGGACGCCATGAAGAGTGAATCGAATGCCATGAGAAGTGAGATTCGATCGGTGGAGAAGAACGTTGCTTCCTTGTTGGAACAGTTCGAATGGATGAGAGCGAGATGGGAGGAGCAACAACGAGAAAGGAAGAACAAGGAGAAGTGGGGAGAACAATCACCTAGGGTAGGTGACTCGGAGGCGACGCCCGAGGCAGGTGGGAGGCGAGCTGAAACGGAGGGGATCGAGGGTGGCTGGCGATCAGAATCTCGCGGACGTCGGCTGGAAATGCCGCTCTTCGATGGAGGTGACCCGGATGGCTAGATTTTCAGGGCCGAGCGATACTTCTCGGTGAATGGGTTGACTGATATGGAGAAGGTGGATACAGCCGTTGTATGCTTGGAAGGACCTGCCCTCTCGTGGTTTCAATGGGAAGAAAAACGGTGGAGAATGAGGACTTGGGAGGATTTCAAGCTATTGTTGCGAAGCTGATTCCGACCCACTCAAGAAGGGTCAGTAGAAGAGTGTTTTTAGCTCTTCGGCAAAGAGGGACTGTCTCGGATTACCGTCAAAGCTTTGAGGCGCTAGCATTGCCTCTGGAGAATCTGCCAGAAGCTGTGCTAGAAGGGCACTTCATCAACGGTCTCAATCCGGAGATCAAGGTTGAATTGAGGGTGTTGAGGCCAAGGTGTTTGGAGCAAATAATGGACCTGGCGCAACGAATAGAAGAGAGGAATCTGGTGCTCCGGGGAGATGTAGCTGAACCGACTTCGAATAGAGGTCAGTCCGCTTCACTCGCTATTCCAAATTACCAGCGTGGGAGTCCTCAGCCCCATGCGCAACCTGCTCCTAAATCTTTGGCAGCAAACTTTTCCTATCCATTTCAGCCCCAAAACAGTGGGAAGGTGAGTAACCAGACTTGGAAACGGCTTAGTGAGGCCGAATGGAAGTCCAAGTGAGATAAGGGCTTGTGTTTTAGGTGTGACGAGAAGTATACGATAGGCCACAAGTGTAAGAATAAAGAGTTGCAGGTGATGATGATTTATGATGAAGAAGTAGAGGAGAAGGAGCAGTGGGTAGAGGAAGGAGATGCCAACCAGTGCCTCAGCCAAAAGAAGGAGGAAGTAGGGGAACCAGTACAAGGGGGTGAGGTTATTGAGCTGTCCATGAATTCTGTGGTAGGATTGACAGCACCCCAAACGATGAAGTTAAAAGGGGAGATAGAGCAACAGCTAGTTGTGGTCCTGATTGATGGAGGAGCAACCCATAACTTCATTTCTGTGGAGTTGGTGCAGTTGTTGGGCCTAAGTAGGGAGGAAACAACAGACTATGGTGTGATTATGGGAACGGGAATGGCAGTTCAAGGGGCTAGAATTTGCAAGCGGGTGAAGCTTCAGTTCCAAAACTTGCAGATTGTGGAAGATTTCTTACCTTTAGAGCTGGGAAGCTCAGATGTGATTCTGGGAATGAAGTGGCTAGCAGCGGTAGGTAAGATGAATGTGGATTGGAAGACTCTCACAATGAAGTTTCAAGTAAGAGACATGGCTGTAACTTTGCAAGGGGATCCTAGCTTGAGCAAGACCTTGGTATCCTTAAAGGCTATGGTGAAAGCATTTAAGGAGGAAAGGGAAGGAATGTTGCTAGAATTGGGGACATTGGCAGCTGAAATTGAGGAAGATCCGAAGGCAGTTCTAGAATTCTTAAAGGGCGCATCGGCAGAATTTAGAGGGGTGTTTACTACTGAGGAAGGGCTGCCACCAAGCAGGGATAGAGACCATGCCATAAACCTCATTCCGGGATCATCTCTGGTGAGTGTAAGACCCTATCGTTATCCTTATTTACAAAAGAATGAGATTGAGAAGTTAGTGGGTGAAATATTGGCCACGGGGATCATTTAACCCAGCTCCAGCCCATTTTCTAGCCCGGTATTATTGGTCAAGAAGAAGGATAGGGGGTGGCGCTTTTATGCTAATTATAGGGCCTTGAACAAGGTAACAGTTCCAAACAAATTTCCCATTCCGGTAATAGATGAGTTACTTGATGAGTTGCATGGTGCTAGGGTTTTTTCCAAACTTGACTTAAAATCTAGTTACCACCAGATTCAGGTTAGGCCCGAGGATGTCCCAAAGACAACATGCAGGACTCATGAAGGCTATTATGAGTTCCTTGTAATGCCTTTTGGATTGATGAACGCTCTGGCTACTTTTCAAACGTTGATGAATGAAATTTTCAGAGATTATTTGAGGCGTTTTGTGTTGGTGTTTTTCGATGATATCTTGGTGTACAGCAGCAATTTGGAACAGCATGAACAGCACCTAAGATGTGTGCTAAGGGTGTTAGCGGACAACCAACTGGTGGCCAACAACAAGAAGTGTGTGTTTGGGCAGCTGGAAATTGAGTATTTGGGCCATGTTATATCTTATTTGAGGGTTTCAACTGATAGCAACAAGGTGCAAGTGATGATAGATTGGCTTACTCCAACAACAATAAAGGAATTGAGGGGGTTTCTTGGGCTTATGGGGTACTACAGACACTTTGTGAGAGACTATGGTAAGCTTGCTCGGCCTCTAATTGATAAATTAAAAAAAAAAACTTCTTTTGGGATGTGGCTGCTGAAGAGGCCTTCCAACAACTCAAGGCTAAAATAGTATCCTTACCCGTTTTAGCCTTACTCGACTTTGAGAAGCCTTTCACCATTGAAGCTGATGCCTCAGGGCATGGAATGGGGGCTGTTTTGATGCAACAACAGAGGCCGATCAGTTATTTCAGCCAAGCGTTCAGTCAGTTGGGGAGTAAGAAATCTGTTTATGAAAGAGAACTCATGGCCATAGTGTTTGCAGTGAAAAAATGGAGGCACTACTTGTTAAGCAGAAAATTTTCTATTAGAACGGATCAAAAAAGCCTCAAGTACTTGATGGAGCAGCGGGAGGTAAGTCCAGAATATTTGAAATAGATGGTGAAGTTGATGGGATACCAATTTGAGATACATTATCGGGCTGGAATGGAGAATAAGGCGGCTGATGGGCTATCCAGAATCTATCACACAGCAACTTTGATGGCTTTGACAGTGCCTAGGGTGGCCCATTTGGAGCAAGTGGCAAGTGAGGTAAACACTGATGCAAGGCTGCAAAAAATTATCCTAGAGTTACAAGCTCACCCCTCCTCCCATCCTTACTTTCAGCTGGTGGACAAGCACCTCGTCTACAAGGGACAACTTTACTTACCCAAGGGATCTGCACTAATTCCGTTGATACTCCAGGAAGGGCATGATGGGAGCGTGGGAGGTCATTCGAGGTTATTAAAAACTTACAAAAGGGTGTCAGCGAATGTCTATTGGCCGGGTATGAAGAAGGATGTGCATCGGTATGTAAGTGAGTGTTCGACTTGTCAACAAAACAAATATATAACCTTGTCACTGGGGGGACTATCACAGCCACTACCAATTCCTAACCAGATTTGGGACGACATTGCTTTGGACTTTATTGAAGGACTCCCAAAATCTAACAAGGTAGACTCAATCTTGGTCGTGGTGGATCGACTTAGCAAATATGGGCATTTTATTGGCCTTAAACATCCATTTACAGCTGGGGAGGTGGCTGGAACTTTTATCAAGGAAGTGGTGAGGCTCCATGGGGTTCCTAGGTCCATTGTGTCGGATAGAGACAAAAATTTTATGAGCAGATTTTGGGAGGAGATTTTTAGGCTACAGGGCACCAAACTCAAAAGAAGTACAGCTTATCATCCACAAACGAATGGGCAAACCGAGGTACTCAACCAGACTTTGAAAACCTACTTGAGATGTTTTGCTTCTTCCAAACCAAAGGCCTGGTTCGCTTGTTACCATGGGCTGAATTATGGTACAATACCTCCTATCACACAGCTGCTAAATTAACTCCCTTCCAAGTGGTGTATGGGAGGGAACCGCCTCCCTTAGTGAGGTTTGAGAAGGGAACTACCCCCGTCTCAATGGTGGAGCAGCAGATGATTGAAATGATGAGATCCTAGATGAACTGAAGGCGCAACTTTTGAGGGCACAAGCAATAATGAAGAAGAGAGCAGATGGGGAAAGAAGGGATGTGAAGTTTCAAGTAGGAGACTTGGTATATTTGAAATTAAGGCCGTATCGGCAAAGGTCTTTGGCTGCCCGTGCAAATGAGAAACTAGCGGCATGCTATTATAGCCCGTTTGAGATTGAGAAGGAGGTAGGTCATGTGGCTAACCAGCTGAGACTGCCACCACATTGTCAAATCCACCCAACATTTCACGTGTCCCAACTATGGGAGGCTAAGGGTGCAATGAAGGCCACGATGGAGCTGCCCAAACAGTTCAATGAAGATCTGGAAATGGTGGTGGAACCCTTAGCGGTGCTAGGAGTGCGTTCGGGGAATGGTAGGAGCATGCAAGGAGCAGAAGTGTTGATTCAGTGGAAGGGCCTGCCACCATTGGAAGCCACTTGGGAGCCCTACTCAGTGATCCAGCAGTAGTTTCCATTTTTCCACCTTGAGGACAAGGTGAAAGTTGAGGGAAGGAGTATTGATAGACCACCGATTCACTGGACATACCAAAGGCGTCCAAGGAATCAAGGATAGTTTTGGAATTAGGGAAATTAGCTGTTAGAGGAGAGGTAGAACAGGAATTGCAAGGTTGTGTAACAACCTGAATGTGCGGATTCTAATTCCGTTAGAGAACGAGGAATAAAAGAGAGGTGGCGGAGGTGAGGGTGAGGTGAAGAATTTTTTCCAGAAAGTAAGAGAGATTAAGGACCTCTCGAATTGTCCTGTTTTCTTTCTTTTTCAGCTGTAATTGGTTTGGAACTCTTGTTTATTGAATCAAGTATTCTTACAATTCTTAGAATTCTACCAATAAACTTTCTACATACAAAGACCAAAATAGCGGTCTATAAAATGGATAAGATGGGAAAAATACCTGGTGGAAAAAAAAATAGCCCTTGGTGATAAAAGTTTTTAATTGGATAGCAAGAACCATGATTAAAGTATTACCTTCGAGGAAGGAAGTGTCTTGATTGGGTAGTAAGCACAAATTTTATGTCCAATTCCTACATCATTCTACGCTTTGTTATTCTGGAAATACTACTATTCAAGGACAATTCTGGTTATTGTTCTAATAGAACAGCTTATATAGCATCAATCCATTCTATTTACTTAGTTAATTGATAGGAAGTAGGAACAAATAACAAATTTCAGATAGCCCTCTCATAAATGAATATGCATTTTATTAACCCCTCAATTAAAATCAGGGTATGTTAACAATACAATTGGGCCTTTGCCTGAATACCCCCCTCAACTTTAAAATTGGCCTAATCGCTCCCGAAACTTTCCAAATTTAGCCATGACAGCCCCTAAAGGCCAAAGTTCATAGGGTGTCCTGGTCAAATTTGAAAAGTTATAGGGACTAATTGGGCAAATTGTAAAGTTTAGGGGGTACCTGGTCAATTTAACCCCTGCAACTTTTTTGGGGTGTTTGGTGGTGGTGGTGGTGGTGTGTGTGTGTGTGTGTGTGGGGGGGGGGGGGGGGGGGGGGGAAGAGAGGCGCAGCAGCACCAGAATATCAAGCACAAAGATGGGGATATTTAACCAAGCAGATCCCATTTGTGTGTACACCCCTTTACCCTCAAAACAGAGCATAAGGCATAATAAGTGAAGTACTTGCCATACAAAAGGCCATAAGAATTAGCATACTAAAGTAAGAACTACTATAAATATAACCATGAAATAAAATGTCCCCATTTCCTAAGAGAAGGAAACAAAATACTACTATAATAATAAAATTCTAATATTCCCATCAAAACATGATGGTCAACTACAGAACAGATTACGATACAGCACAATACACCAAAAATTAAGTCGTTTCAAAATGAATATATAAAATTCTTCATAAATTTTTTATAAACTTTTTAGAATAAAATAAAGAATTGAATTTGCCACATTATTAGGTAACACAATCAGTCATATAGTAACACTATTCTTAGTAATTGATTTGTAAACTTTTCGACCTTTCTTGTAGAGTTAACTAGGAATGTTTAACAAGATAGATCTATTTAAAAATACTCTGCAGTGTTGGTTCATATAAAATTATTCTTTCCATTTTATACTTCATGAAAAATGAGATTTAATTACTATAAGCAAATAGCTTTTTATTCATTTAGACAGATTTTAATTCCAGCTTCCAAACAAACATTTTGTATGTTCAAATCCTTTGTGACTTTAGAAAGGATCCAAAACATTTAAAATTTTCCATCTCCCTCATAAAATAGCATGACCAAATAAAGTTTTAACCCAAGAATATAAGATAAATTGGTGCATCTTCTGTTTCCATGCTAATCAAAAATAGAAAAAACAAAACCAAGTTTTGACCTTTTAACACAAAATGAATGAATATTTGTATTCCATTTGTTTCACTTTGATCCCTCTTGGAGGAATGGATTATGAGTGAAATGCCAATATCTTATTGATGGGAATTTTGAGATGGTACTAAAAGAGGTCAGACCAAATTAATAAGCATGTTCACACTGTGCCACAGTCATGATGCATTTTCTATATACATTGCTCTTGAGAGAGAGAGAGGGGGGGGAAGGGGGGGGGGGGAATCCAAGGTGTGTGGGTTGTGTTCAGGCCTAAATGAAAAAACAATAGGTTTGGCAAGGAAGCATATGAAAAGGTAGGTGAAAAAAGAAGAGTTGTATCCAAAGAGGAGGTTAACTACATATAGGTTCTGTTTCTTATCAGCCATATCATGATAAGAACTAATGTAGATTTGATTGAAGGTTGGATTTTGATGGGCTCTTCTTACCCTCATAAGATAGGCTCGGGACAACTCTAATGATTCCGAACATTTTACATGTATAATTTTGGTGTTTATAATTAGAGGCAGAGTCAAGTTAAATTTATAGTAAATTTAGTTCCTTCAAAGTTTTTGCTTCTCTTAACCAAAAGATTAGGAAAACTCCTTTATTGCAAAAAACCTGGGCTTCAAGGAAATTAAGGAAACAGGTTCCCAATCTATCACCATTGATAGAAGAAAGGTGATTTCACCAGCATTATTAACAGCATATGAATTCAACGAAGCCCGGATAGGAAACAAATAAGCTCTTGATGTAGTATCTTTGCTCCATCTTTCCCCCTGCCCTCTATATCTTTTATTCTAATTTTTTTCTTCCCATCAACCTCCCATACAATTGAACAGTTGAACTATTTAAATTTGCTCTTTCCTAACTACTATATGTTTTGAAGCACACAGAAGGAAGTACAATATCTAAAGAAGTGTGTTTTTGTCTCTTTCCCAGGTGGAACTGTGGAGGCTCTTTCAGATTTTTATCCCCGTATCAAGTATATATGTATAATTAAAGGAAAAGGTTGCATGAATTATGTGCCTTTGTGTGAAGATTACCCCGTATAAAAGTAAACAGTACCAGAGAGCAAGCTATTAAATAAAGCATATACCCTAAAAACAGTCAATCAATGGCCCACAAGGAAAAGTTTGACACTCTAAGTTTCCGCTTGCCAACATAAATTCATCCACTTAACTAAATACACCCTCTCATCTCAACATTTCCATCTAGTTCCTATGAGCTCTACTGAGTGCATGTCCATTCAACTAATGTCAAAGTAGTCAGTAAACCAAACAAAGGTTACAAAAAGAAGTTATTTACTCACTTGAAATCAATCAAAGGACGGATATAATTCTGACCAAACATGTAATAATCAAAAGGTTCCCGTATGGCCCTGTGATATGATGAAAAGACAAACGGTTCCTGAAAATTACAGTTATTTTTATTAAAGAGGCACGTGAACATAAAAGCTGACAATTTCTAAGCATGATGAGAAACTAACAAAGAATAACTTGGAAGCATAGGTGAGTTGATGAACTGCATACTGCGTATCCATCAGATGCTGGAAACAAGTTTAATAAAGTATGCATGTCCACATACCTCCACATCCTTGAAAATACGGTCAAGTGCAAGACTCATGTTTGACAATACAACCTTTTCTGCATTAGCATTTCCACTTTGAAAAACCTGAAACATTACAGCAGCAAAAGCAATTCCAGAATGACAAAAGCCTAAAATGTAGCATACAACATTGGAAGAGTAACTCAGACACCAAAAAACTGATTGATCATTAAAAAAAAAACATTTGATTACTTGTATGAATAACCTTTTCATAAGACCACAAGTTATTTATCCTCTGGAAATGGTAGTAATGAAATAGAAAGGAACTCCAGTATCCAGAAGGGGGTAAAGAACCAACAGGCAGCAAGACAGAATTCATTAGGTATTGTACATTATAGCAGTAAATTTTAGCCTGGCAGACAATTCACCAGCCTAACCAATAGTTTTCCTCCCTTCAACTGAATACATTGTACATATTAAAGGTTTTGCAGATTCTCACGGGGTTTCCATGGCTAATTTTGGAATTCTTCTCCTTCTGGAACATATAGGATTCCTCTATTCAGACAAACAATCAAGATTGAGATTAAAATTCAGTTGAGGCCTTCTTTAGGCTATTTCAATAATGTAGAACTCAGGAAAGTGTTCAGATTATTTGGTATGATGGGAAGCCTTTCTTCCCCTGGGAAGGGGTGTCTAGTGGTCTAAGGCAAAGAGGCACAATTACAATGCAGAACGCTATTATGCATACAAGGGAGAAAGAGAGCATGAACCATCTTTTCCCAATTACAGCAGAGATTTAGGGCATGATTTTTTATGTGTTTGGGTTGGAATGGTTAATGCCAATGTGAGGAACCGTTTCCCTCATGGCAACTTGGATGCCATAGAGGTCCTAACACCAAAATCATGTAAAGCAAAACCATTATGCTTGATGTGGTGTTTGTGAGGTCACATAAGCACTACGCTTCTGAATGTGTTGAATTTAGAGTGCACAGCTTGAAAAGAATGTCATTAGCCTCTGTTTTTATGGCTAAGGGATGGTTGCTCCCTTTTTCTCGTAATTCTCTTCTAGAGCTCTGAAGGATTTGTATATTGCAACAGAGTTAGTAGCCTTTTCAAGTTTTGCTTCTTCTGTATTTTGACTATTGCCTCAGTTTCACCCCCTTTCTACGTTCTTTGATACATCATCATCCCAGAAGATTGTCATGCAGGGATACTCCTCGAATATGTTGTGATATTGTAGCTAAATAGAAAATGCATATGCAATTTGTTGAGGGTGTAAGATAGGAAAGCTAGAATTTTCAAACAGGTTTTTTGAGGTTCTTTATGGGGCTCGGGTAAAAAGGGACATTGTGAAATCGAGAGCACTGGAATTTCGCAATCTTGCCAATTAACAACCACACACACACGCTGATTCAGCCCACAACATAAAATATAACAAGAACAGAATTAAAATAGGGAAAGAACATGCAAACCACACAATGAACACAATCAGTTTGTCCTGGTTCAGACCACCAATGGTGATCCTACATCCAGCCTCTTGTCCCAAGAGAAAAATCCATTAGAATCTTGAAAAAATCAATACAAGACAACCCTCTTTCACGAGTACAATACAAACGAGATTACAAAGTTCTATCTCTCTAGACTTTCCTCTCAATTTTCACAGTACTCGTACATATGAAATGAATGATAACTAGCGATTGCCGCCATGCCTTTTATTTATAGACAAATAGGGAGGATAATACAAGGAAAAACTAAGACTTACACAATGTCTAAAATACCTTTATATGACCGTTACTATTAGACTCAATCCTATCTAACACTGCCGCTTGAAAAAAAAAACAACTTGACTGCACTGACTTCTTCTAGGCAATACTCCATGCAAAACCATAACAATTCTCCACCATTTTGCATGAGTGATGCCTGAAATCGATTCCTTCAACATGCTCTCCTCAGGACCTTCATAAAAAACTGATCATTTACACACAAGAACCTACAAAAGCCTTAAACAATGATGCAATTTAGATATAGGGACTGCCTTAGTGAACATTTCAGCTGCATTTTCTTCACCTGAAATCTTAATCAAATCTATTTCCTTCTTCTCAAGTACTTCTCTGATAAAATGGTACCTTACATCAATATGTTTTCGTTCTCTCATGGTGGGTTTGATTCTTGCCTAAGTATATAGCACTTTGGCTATCACACTTTAGGACAGCCATTTTTCCCTAGCAATTCACTCACTATACGGTATACCTTTTAACCATTGGGTCTCTTTTATAGATTCAGTGACAGCTATATACTCGGCCTCAGTGGTTGAAAGAGCCACCACAAATTATAGATTAGTTTTCCAACTAATGGTTGAGTTCCATAGCTTGAAAACATACCATATAGATGACCTTCTTTTGTTTAAATCTGTTGTATGATCAGTATTAGTGAATCCTAAAATGTTAGGCTCTTCTTTTACACTTGATGCATCATAAACTAAAGCCATATTGATTGTTCCTTTAAGGTATCTAAAAATCCACTTAACAACAGCCCAATGATCCTTTCCTGGATTAGCCATGAATCTACTTGTAACACTCATGGCATGAGCTAAATCCGGCCTAGTGCAAACCATACAATACATAAGGCTTCCTACAGCACTTGAATACGGGATCTTATCCATTTCTTTAATGCTCTCTTCCTCACTTGAGGAATGCATATGAGATAACTTGAAATGCTGAGCAAAACGAACATTCACTTCCTTTGCATAAAGCATATGAAATTTCCTAATTAACTTCTCAAGATAGGACTTTTGAGATAGCTGGAGCAATCTTTGTTGTCTATTCCTTAATATTTCTATTCCTAAAATCTTCATAGCCTCTCCTAACTCCTTCATTTCAAAGGCTGATTTTAATTTCAGCTTTAAACTTTTAATTTCCTCATCTAATTGACTTGCAACAGCATGTCATCAACATAAAGGAGAAGATAAATTGAGATCTTAGCAGAAATATGTTTTACATAAACACAGTAATCAAAATCACTTCTCTTGAACCCTTGACTAATCATGAATGTGTCAAATTTTCTATACCACTACCTAGGAGACTATTTAAGCCCATATAAGGACTTTTTCAACAAGCATACCTACTCCCTTTTGCCCCTAACTTCAAAGCCTTTAGGCTACTCCATTAGAATGTCCTCTTCTAATTCACCATGAAGGAATGCAGTGGTCACGTCCATTTATTTTAGGCTTAGATTTAAAATGTCAGCCACGTATTCCACAGAAAAGAAGAAAGAAATCGGTAAGAAAGCTTTCAACACGTTAATCCTAAGTTTAGGGGATAAGGTGCTGGGAGAAGTCTCTAAGATGAAGACTGCAGCAGAATTATGGCTTAAATTAGAGAGCTTATATATGACTAAATCCTTGTCAAGTAGGATGTATTTGAAGGCTAAGTTCTTTACATTTAAAATGAATGAAGGGTAGAAGTTACAAGATCACATAGATGAATTCAATAAATTGTGTCTAGATCTTGAAAATATAGAAGTGAAATATGATGATGAGGATAAAGCCCTAGTATTACTTCATTCTTTACCAAAATCTTACGAGACATTTGTGGATATACTGAAACATGGCAGGGATACACTAACACTTGATGATGTAATAGGAGCTCTAAACTCCAAAGAATTACAGAATAAGGTGGAGGGAAAGAACACTGCTGGAGATGTTCTTTCAGTTAAAATAAGGTCTGATAGGAGAGACCCTAGAGACAGAAACAGATCTAGGTCAAGATCTAGGAATGGCAGAAAGGTAATCAAATGTTATCACTGCCATGAGGAATGACATTTTAAGAAGAATTGTCCTAACAGAAAGAAGAATTTCATGAAAAAGGTAACCTGAAATTTTCACATCTATTTGTGAATTTGATTATGATAGTGCAGATGCCTTAGTAGTTTTTGATAAGGCAGAAAAAGAGGATTGGATTTTGAATTCAGGTTGTTCCTTTCATATGACATCACATAGGCATTGGTTTCTAAACTTTTAAGGACATATGTGGTGGTAACGTATTGTTAGGAAATAACCAAGAATATAGAATTATGGGAATTGGAGATATAAAAATTAAATTGCATGATGGAACCATTAGGACTATCTGTGAGATTTGTACCTGATTTAAAAAAAAAAAAAAACCTAATTTCCCTTGGTGAATTGGATAAGAATGGCTACTCCTATAGAGGAAATGGTGGAGTCCTTAAAGTAACAAGAGGGTCACTAATATGCATGAAAGCAGTCCTTCAAAATGGAATTTATGTGTTGCAAGCCTCCACATTATATGGTGAAGTTGCAGTAGGAGAAAATAAGGTCTATGAACAGACTAAACTTTGGCATTTTAGGATGGCACATATTAGTGAACAGGGACTTAAAGAATTGTCCAAGCAAGGAATTTTAGGCACAGGGAAGGTCATGTCACATTCCTAGGGTTAGCTAGCATTGTGATCGGAATTAGGGGAGAAATCAGAATTGAAGGAAGGGGGAAATTAGTAGAAAGAGAGAGAGGAATTAGAGAAGAAACGTGAGGGAGATTGGGAGAGAATTCTAGAGAGAAATGAGAACATTCATTTTTCATTCAAGCATGACCCTCCCATCTGTTTACAGCAGCCTTATATAGGCATATCAGACTCTTAACAGCATCCCAACTCACCCATGTGCTCCTAACCAATTGCTAAAATATCTCCTAACAATTATCATAAGCCTATTACTATATTACCCCTTTAATGCTCCTTCGGTCATGACAATTCCCCCCTCCTTAAGAGAGTTCTTGTCCCCAAGAACTTGCAACAGTAGCCATTACTTCATCCAACCGCCTTCTCTATCTGATTTTTCTTTCTTTCTTTCTCCTTCTAGGCCTCTTTTTCTTCCTCGTTCTTAAGTGTCCAAAATCAATCCTCAGCGTAATTTGACCTAGAACTTCAATGGGAGCAACCTGATAGAGTTCAAATCCAATACACCCACCTTCTACAATAGCTGCCCAATCAAGATTGGTCTCCACTTTAAGAACACAATCAGCCATTGGTTCATCCCACCATGCAATAGACAACAACTCAAATTTTCCAGTAGGAGTAAAAAACAACACAGCAATGGGAGTTTTGTTTCCTTCAGCAAAATCTTCAACTTCTTCAACTATCTCCCTTAGCCTTCTTGCCAAAACCCGCACTAGGGGCTATCTAATACCTATTTTAACCCCAACCAAGGATGACTCAACCTTCTTCGGATCCAAAGACAGAGGAGCAATATACTTAGGGCCTTCTTTAACTACATGTGGTCTATCACAATCTTGACTCAGCCTAGGATAAATGTTGCAGGTATTCCCACTCTTAGCTTTCGGTAGGTCCAGAATCGGAGGAAGGATTTCAGCACCAATATCTATATAGATTGATGGTCCTTCAATCAGATTTTCATGATCCAATGCTATTCCATTTCCCACAAACTTCTGATATGAAACACCACCAAATCCTTCTGCCAATGCACTAGCCACCCAGGGTAATGAGTTAGCTTTGGCTTCCTCTATCACTTCATCAATTGCTTCCCTATTATTTCCTTACAACCTTTCAATAGGTGCATCTTGGGGAATTATTTCTTCTTCTAACTTCTCAATCATTGTAGCTGAATCCCTCTTCAATTCTAGAAATTCCTTGGTGTCTCGTGTCATTCTTGTCAACTGATTGAATGCCTCAAGCATCTCTTGTTTTGGACTTCCGACATTATCATTTGGATCATCCTTATCAACAACCTCATTTCCAAAGGAATCAGAGTGTTCCTTTAATTTTCTTTTTGTCCAAACACCCTGGACCAAGCCCTCAGAATTTATGTTGTTGCTGCCAACATTGTCCTGACAGCCACCTTCCTTGTCAATTCTGTCGAAACTAGTATCCTTCTTCCACTCCACGTTGGAGGTAAGCAATAAATCCCCTTCCCGCCATCTTGACATCTCCTTCGGCTAGTCCATTTTGAGAAATTCCTCTTTGTTAAAACTTCCGCAATATCCTTGAAGAATTTAGCGGGAAAGCTGTAATGACATTTCTTAGTAAGTATCATTGCAAACTCCTGCAACTTTTCGTGTAACATACATCTGAATTCCTTGCACTCTCCATGTATCCCACTGTTGGGTTTTGTGTCAATTCGACTAGACTCATTATCCAACCTTTCCCTTACTTGATTCCTTTGGCTGAAATGTTCGTGACTCCTATTGTTACCAACTGAATATCCAGCCTTCTCCTGTTGCCATTGAGGCTCAAATTGCCTCATGGGTGCATTGCCTCCCTTGGCTTCACGAGCAAGGCACCCCAGCATCCCTCTGCTGCACTTGAGACTCCATTGGTCTCATACGTGCACCACTCCTCCTAGACAAAATCTCATGGGCTGGAGAAGCAATAGGCCAAGAAACCGCAGCTCATTCCATCCTAAATCCCACACTTCCCTTCTGTGATTACCTCACCACAATCACCTCTGAAATTATCCTAGTAATTGGCAAATTGCAATCACCTCTAAAATTAGTGGCTGAGGGTCACTTGGTAGAACTTTCAATTCCGTAGAATTCACCAATCTCTGGAATAATCAATTCATCGGAGTCGCCTTTAGATTCCAAATAGAGATCATAGCCAATAATTAATCGGATTGCACCCTGGAACCACCTAGACTGCTCGTTGTCAATTTCTGATCAACCTTTTTTCCTTCCGACTTAAATCTAAAACGGAAACAGTCCACTTCTCGGTCACTTCGGCAGGGTTCACCACACTTCTGCTGCCCTGTCATGCTTTCACAACTCAATGCCCGAAGATCACCGGCTCTAGATTGCCTTCAAATTTGACGAATAGTTCTCTGAATTCCACCCTAGGATAGTCAGACCCATAAGTTGAACGAGATGTGATCGTCAAGCCCCTCACCGCCTTTGATCGGCTTTGTTACTGTCCTTCAAAGTCGCCTCAATCAATTCCGAGGAGCACCTCGCTTGGTGACGATCTATCCTTAATTCCTTAGGAATCAGATCGGAATTGTTGGCCGATAGGTTCTCTTGAAGCTCCTCGACAGTTCGTTCGTATCGCCAGAATTTCACAACCGATGATTGATCGGTTCTATTCACCAAATCGCTGGAATTTGCCTAGTTTTGCTTCAGCGTACGGACAAGTAAGATCAAATTGACTGAAATGATCTCCTTGTTTGATCAACACTAATCTGGCTCGCCGAAAATTACTCGAGGCTCTGCTTCGATCACGCCTTCCTTCTCGCTATCTACTCATGATCAAAGTGAATTCAATATTACCAATGGAGTCCCCACCCAATCACCGACCACTGGATGGAATTCACCTGAATTCTTGAATCAATCTTGATTCCTTTCAAATGCTTGCACTTGCCTATCACACCGTAACCAAGGGAACTCATCGGAGTCCTTGTATTCATTAGAATCACCCGAAGTCTTTACTCTATTGATTCCGCCGAGAGTTATCAAAATCAACTGCTACCAATTGCAGGAATTACAGCCAAGGAACGTTGGCTCTAATACCTTTTGTCACATTCCTAGGGTTACCTAGGATTATGATAGGAATTAGGGGAGATATCAGAAATGAAGGGGAAAATCAGTAGAAAGAGAGAGAGGAATTAGAGAAGAAACGTGAGGGAGATTGGGAGAGAATTCTAGAGAGAAATGAGAATATTCATTTTTCATTCAAGCATGACCCTCCCATCTGTTTACAGCAGCCTTATATAGGCATATCAGACTCCTAACAACATCCTAACTCACCCATGTGCTCCTAACCAATTGCTAAAATATCTCCTAACGATTATCATAAGTCTATTACTATATTACCCCTTTAATGCTTCTTGGGTCATGACAGGTCACAGAGTTAGATAAATGTGAATCATGTATATTTGGCAAAACAAAGTAAAATTCTCTAAGAAAGCTATTCATTCCTCTAAGGCAGCTTTAGAATACATTCATTCAGATTTATGGGGCCTTGCACAAACTTTATCCCATGGAGGTGTTAGGTATTTTCTATCCATTATTGATGATTTCTCTAGGATGGTTTGGGTTTATGTTTTAAAATCAAAAGACGACCCATTTGAAGCTTTTAAAACCTGGAAAACCATGGTAGAAAATCAAAAAGGAAGAAAAATCAAGATCATTAGGACAAATAATGGTCTATAGTTTTGTAATAAAGAATTTACCCAGATTTGTTATGAAAATGGTATCCTAAGACACCTCACATCCCCAGGTAATCCTAAACAGAATAGTTTAGCTAAAAGAATGAATAGAACCCTGCTTGAGAGAGTTAGATGTATGTTGTTTCATGCTAGATTACCAAAAGCTTTTTTGGGGGAAGGTGTAGCTACTGCAACTTATGTGATAAATAGGTCCCCATCAGCTGCCATAGGCTTTAAAACCCCCTATGAGATGTGGTCTGGTCATAAGCCATGCCTAGACCATTTGAAGGTGTTTGGATGTTTAGCCTATGCCCATGTGAAAAAAGGAAAACTAGAACCTAGGGCAAAGAGGTGCTTGTTTGTTGGGTATCCTACTGGGGTAAAGGGATATAAGTTGTGGAATTTGGAATCAGGTATGCCTAGAACAATGGTGAGTAGGGATGTCACCTTTGATGAGGGATCTACTACTACAAACATTGAGGTAAATGATATGAAGGATTTGGATGGTAAATTTAAGGTAGTAGATGTTGAAATGCAAGATGAAAACCATGATAGAGACTTAGATAGTCCTTATGATCAGGAAAGTGACCAACAAGAGGAAAATTAGGGTACCTAGAGTTCTGATAGTCAGCCTGACCTTCAAAGATACAATGCTGCTAGGGATAGGCAAAGGAGAACATACAGACTGCATGCTAGGCATGGGTTCTCTGATCTCGTGTCATATGCACTGTCAAGTGCAATGGAGATTTCAGGAGATGAGCTTCTTACTTATGAAGAAGCTATTCACTCCAAGGATTCCCAGAAATGGCAAGCAGCAATAAAATCTGAAATGGAGTCTCTTGGGAAGAATGAAACATGGACCTTGGTAGAAAGACCCTTAGGTAAAAGGGTTGTAGGCTGCAAATGGTTGTTTAAAATTAAGGAAGGGGCTAGAAATGATTAGAAACCTAGGTACAAAGCTAGGATAGTAGCAAGAAGGTTTACCCAAATACCCGGAATAGACTTTAATGACGTTTTCTCACCTGTGGTGAGACATACTTCTATTAGAGTCTTACTTGCTGTAACAGCTCACTTAAACCTAAGCCTAAAACAAATGGATGTAACCACTGTAGTGTTCTAAAAGGTGTTAGGAGCTAGTCGGGCACCAGGTTGGGGCCTAGCGCCTAGGGCACCTAGGTGGGGCCTAGGAAAACTGCTATTTTTTTTTTTTTTTTTTAACTTTGTGATGTAATTTGATGTTATTTTCAATTAAATCAAAGTTGAAAAACATCAATAATGCAACATAAACCAATAATACAACCATAATAAAATGACAAGTGAAATATAAAAATAACCATGAGAAAACAAATTGTTGTAGATCAGTTCTAGGTTCAATAAGACAAAAGCAACAATAATGCAATATAAACCATACTTGAAGAATCTAAGTATCTAACTATCTAATTGGAATTCTTCCTCTCCATATTCTTCCAACACATGATCTTCATCAGACTCAAAATCAAATTCATTGAGCTCTTGCTCATCTTCTTCTTCTTCTAATTGGTAATCATCTTCATGAAGCTCTCTCATCCTAGAACTTCTTTTGAAATTGAAGCATCTCATCTGCTCCGGATGCTTCACCAAGCACTTCCCAAGTAAGCCCCGTACCAAGCTCAATTTCTTCATCATCTCCTCCTTCAACAATCCATCCTTCTGCATTGCTAGCATCACTAGCAAGTAGCACATCAACATTCTTTTCCTTCTCCTTCTTTTGCTTGTTCATCAGTTTTACATTAAATTGGACATAGACAAGATTGTTTAATCGATGAACATCCAGTCTATTTATTTTCTTCGTATATATCTACATAAATAAAATAAAAGTAATATCAATTTAAATGATAGATAAGTAATTGATATTAAAGAAATATAGTTCATACTTTCATAGGGATAATGAAATTAAAATATTAAAAACGTTTTAAAACATGCACTAACCCCTTCAAAAGTGCTCCAATTTCTTTCACAACCAGATGAGCTACTGGTTAACGAGAGAATCCTTGTTGCCATTCGTTGCAAGTTTGGAGTTTGATTTCCATAAGTCATCTACCATGTAACTACATAAGTTAACAAGTATAAAGTAAACAAATTTATTCACTAATACACATTAGGAACTAAGAAAAGGATTAAAGGAATTGTATACCTGGATTATAATTGTCATCATTTTTTGCACACCCTTGAGCTGCCCACACTTTTCCAAAAGCTCCCTCTTTACGAGTATACTTTGGCAACTCAACATTTATGACATAACCTTGCAATTCAAAATGATCATCACCATGATAAAACATCTCCACACAATTAAAAAGCCCATCCATCACTTCATTATCAAGATATATATTCTTATTCTTGAAAAGGTAGTAGGGATTCAAAAGATAAGCCTCCAAATGCAATGGACTATCTAGCCTATCTTTCACCCTTGCTTCAATAATCTTTATAACAGACTGATAGTTTTTCTCAAGATTATTTAGGGCCTCCTTAATATCTTCCTTTGCCTGCTTAATCTCTCCATATAAAAAGCCCATAGAAGGCTTTCTATCTGCATCAACAATTCGAAGCACCTTCACCAAAGGTGCAAAAACCTTAAGGCATAAAGTTACATCATTCCAAAAAGCAATGCTCATCAAAGTAGCATATGTTGCTTTCCCTTTAACAGTTTTTGACCATTTACACTCCTCCCATTCAGAGCTGGTAAACATTATCCTTAATTGGGCCTTTTTCTCCATCAAACTCTGCAAAGTAAGGAAAGAAGAAGCAAATCTAGTGACTCCCGGTCTCACTAGATCCCTTTTCTTCGTAAATGACGTCATTAAGGACAAGATCTTATGGCGTGCATAAATGAAGATTGTCAAATTCTTTGCCTGATCAATGACTTTCTTATATCTCGGCATTTTTTCAATACTTTCAAGCATCAAATTGATGGTGTGAGTAGCACATGATGTCCAAAAGATATTTGGCCTCTTCAGCTTCAATAATTTTGCCGCTCCCATATTGTTGGCAGCACTGTTGGTTACTACTTGGACGACATTTTGTGGTCCAACTTGCTCAATGCACTTGTCCACATACTCAAATATGAGTTCACTTGTATGGGCTTCGTCTGATGATTCTTTTGAAGAAAGAAAAGCAATACCCATGCTAGAATTAACGCATAGGTTCATGATGTTCCTTTTTTTTCTGTCTGTCCAAGCATCAATCATAATAGAGCACCCATTTTGTGCCCACTCTTCTTCATGCTTCTTCAGTAACTCTTTCATTCTATCAACCTTTTCCTTTAATAATGGTTTCCTCAACTGATATTGACTAGGAGGTTTGAAGCTCGGCCCAAATTGACCAACCGCCTCAACAAATAATTTGAAGCTATCATGATCAATAGCATTGAAAGGTATACTAGCTTCGTACACCCATCTAGCACAATATCCCTATATAACCTGTGTTCTCTCTTTAAACAGTGCTTCACTAATATTTTGTTGTCTTTGCGTCATTCTCGAACTCAAACAAATTTCAGGACTAATGGAGCTTGCAAACTTATCTATAAGGCCAAGAGTACGAGGTGTTTTTTTGCTCCCTAACTCTTCCAATTCATCTTCATCATCCACCCCTTTCCCTTTTTCAGAAATATTAACAGAGGATCTCATCAAATCTTCCTCCTGCTTCTTATTCTTCTTCTTACTCTTTACCTCGACAATAACATTCTTGCATTTAGTTTTATCATCCGGAGAAGATTTTGGACATGCAGAAACATTTCCAAAAATGTGGCTGATGTATTCTTTAACTCTGTAAACTCTTCCAGACATAACTTTACCACACAAGTTATGTTTAACTTTATCCATATTCTTCGGATTAATTAACATTCCATACTCCCATCCGACATTATTTGATTTCCTTTTAAGAACTAAGGCGGCATCGGATGATGCTTCCGTACTCCCAATTCCATCTGACATGACTTTCTTTTTTCTTCTTTTTTTTCCTGAGTAAATTGGCATTGAATAATTGAATTAAAATAGACAACTAGCTAACAAACAGCAAGCAACAACAAAGGCAGCTTGCTGCATGCTACTTGTTGGCTTTGTTTGTTACTTGCTTGCAAGTTACAAATATTAAAATTTTTAAAATATTAAAAAATATTCAAATAAGTGAATAACAAATAATCAAATATTAATATAAATAATAAATTAAATAACAAAAAAACAAAAAGAAAATAGGCAACAACAAGCAGTAGCAGAGGGTGAGTGGGGAAGATGAAACTGTAAGAGACAGAGAGAGTGGAATGAAGGTCGATGGCGAGTCCACCGTTCACGAGGGGCGGCGACGGCATGCAACAAAAAGGCTAACAGGAATGGAAAGCGGCGACGGCGACTCTGCAACTACAAGAGACAGTGGCGGCATGCGAGCACAAGAGAGGCGACGGTGACAGGGACTCTGCAATAGACAGTCAGTGGCGGTGCGCGCAAGAGAGAAGGGGAAATCGACGAGAGAGAAGGGGTAACGGGTAAGGGGAAACAAAAACCCTAATAAATTTATACTAAATCGATTCACGCGGCCCAGGCGACTGATTAGGGCATAATCGGCTAGGCGGTTCACGCGGCTAGGCGTCCGCCTTAGCTGCCTAGGCACCGCCCGGTACCGATTAGTCGGGCAGCGCCTAAGGGGGCCGATTTGGCCACAATCGCAGCGACCAGTGTCCGCCTAGCGCCTCGGCGCCGCCTAGGCCGCATTTTAGTTCACTGAACCACTACCTTCTTGCATGGTGAATTAGAAGAGAATATTTTAAGGGAACAGCCTAAAGGTTTCGAATCTAGAGGTAAAAGGGAGCGAGTATGCTTGTTGAGAAAGTCCCTCTATGGATTAAAACAATCCCCTAGGCATTGGTATAAGAAATTTGACACATTCATGATAAACCAAGGGTTTAAGAGAAGTTCATATGATTGTTGTGTGTATTTTAGGCATGTTTCTAGTAAGATCTCTATATTCCTACTCCTCTATGTTGATGATATGCTGATTGCAAGTCAATCAAATCAGGAAATACAGAAATTAAAGCTGAAGTCAACCTTTGAAATGAAGGAGTTAGGAGAGGCAAAAAAGATCTTAGGCATAGAAATTTCTAGAAATAGATAGCAAAGAAAACTCTTATTATCTCAAAAATCCTATCTTGAGAAGATTATTAGAAAATTTCATGTGGTAAATGCCAAGGAAGTGAATGTTCCTTTTGCTCAGCATTTTAAGTTATCCCATGAGCAATCTCCATCTGAAGAAGAGAGCATTAAGGAAATGAGCAAGATACCCTATTCAAGTGCAATGGGTAGCCTTATGTATAGTATGGTATGTACAAGACCAGATTTAGCCCATGCTATGAGTATAACTAATAGGTTTATGGCTCATCTGGGAAAGGCTCATTGGAATGCAATGAAGTGGATCTTTAGATACCTAAAAGGAACCACTAATATGTCTTTGGTTTATAGTGGAGCTAATTTAGAAGAAGAGCCAAGCATCCTAGGATTTACAGATGTTGGTTATGCAACAGATTTAGACAATAGAAGGTCATCCACAAAGTATGTTTTCAAGCTATGGAATTCAACCATTAGCTGGAAAACAAATTTGCAATATGTAGTGGCTCTTTCAACCACAGAAGCAGAGTATATAGCTGTTACAAAAACTATTAAAGAAGCCCTATAGTCGAAAGGTTTAGCTAGTTAATTGCTTGGGAAAGATGTAAAAGCAACCCTAATCTGTGATAGCCAAAATGCTATATACTTAGCTAAAAATCAAGCCCACCATGAAAGAACCAAGCACATAGATGTTAGGTATCATTTGATCAAAGAAATTCTTGAAAAGAAAGAAATTAGTCTGATTAAAGTTGCAGGGGAAGATAATGCAGCTGATATGTTTACCAAAGCAGTTCCTATATCCAATACAAGTATCTCTATGTGAACGAACAACATATGAATGCAAGTCCTAAGGAGAGCAGATCGTTTTAATCAAGCTTGGGCAGTACTCATGCAAATGGTGGAGATTTGTTATCTATTTGCATCGAGTAAGCCCAAAAGAATCAATGAAGTTCAGTCAAAGCCTCAAGTGATAGTTAGTTGGTTAGGTTTTTTTTCCAACGGTAACTAACGACGGGTTGTAATCGGTAATGTCCATATATTGTCTTGTAATGTCCGCCCTATGGTTTATAAATAGGGGGCAGAGGTAGTCATTTACATCATGGAATGAACGAAGTGCAATTGCGAGAGGAAAGTCTAGTAGTGATGGCCTTTGTAATCTCAGTGGAATTTGTACTTGTGAGAGACTGATCTGTTGTACTATTTTGTTCAAGATTGGAAAGAAGATTGCTCTCGAGATTTAAGGTTGGATGTAGGATCATCAATCATTTGATGATCTGAACCAGGATAAAATCCGGTGTCTTGTGTGGTTTGATTTATGTTTTTTTATTTCAATTCTGTGTTGTTGTTCTTTTATTCTATATTGATCACTCACACGTGTGTGCGCGTGTTCTATTAAGGCCAGCTTGAGTGCATTCCAATGCTCCCAAGACAACAGAAGGTTAAAGGACTGTTCAGTTGTGGAAAACACTCCCAATTCTCCGAAAAATTAGAAAACTTGTTCAAACACAAAAATGGTCTAAACAAAAAATGGAAATTAGGAAGACATGGTTCTCCAAAATTGAAAAGTTGGAAATCTTCTAAAATAAAATTTCCATATTTTCCTTACTAATTTGAAGATTTGGAAAACATGGTTCTCCACAAAATTTCTCTCAAATCATCTCCATCTCCTTCTCTAATGCAAGTTACACAAAAGAAAAACATCCCTCTTTTTCAAACATATGTTCCAATTTTGTACATTATAAGTTACTTTTCTGTACTTCTACCATTTGAACACATTTTTAAAAATTTTATGGAAAATAAAAACTCAAACATTTTATTAAAAAAAAATGGAGATAGAAAACAGGAAAACATTTTCCACAACTAAACAGCCCCTAAGTTTCTTCAGTAAACTTCACTTGGGTGTTTCAATATTCACAGGCACAAAGTTATGGCACTTTTTGGTGTCCAAATGAGTTTAATGATAACCAAAATAGCATGTCTTATATCACTATATGTCACAAAGATAATAGTTGCAACAAATTTTAATAATGCAAAGAAAATACCAAATTCGTGAAAACACTATATATTTTCCATTTTCAGGCAATAGAGACATTGAAGCTTAGCAGTCACCTGCGAACTAGAGAAAAGGCAATGATCCAAATTGTATAAAACAAAATCATGAACTCAAGGAAATAAATTTACTGCATTTCTATAATTCTGATATAGTTCTTCCATTCCTTCAGCAATAGTTGAAGGCAGCCTTCCAGCTGCTGTTTCCTTTCTGATTGCAAAGAGCAAATCTGTATATAATCAATGCTAATCAAGTATAAGACAGCAGCAATTCTTCCAGATTTACTTCAAAATCAAAACAATTAGGAATCAAATATAATTAGTATTGTGTAAGATGTGACGACATTAATTTTGTCTGCATGGCTGAGGCCTTCAAAGAGAAAATAACATTACATTGAGTGAGCTCATGATCCAACTATCATCAAACCAACAACCACACAAGAGAAACTAAAATTTAAGGGCCCATTTGGTTGGGCTTCCATCTTTGTTTTTCAGTTTTCATTTTCAAATTTTAGAAATAAAAACAAAAAATTGCAATTGATTTTACTTTTCTTGTTTTCAATTAAAAACTTTTGGAAAAAATGCAAAACATCTATTTGATATTTCCGCAATTTCAAATTTGTTTTCAATCTCTTCTCCTCCCCTCCCCACCAATCTCTCCCCCTCTTCCCAGTTCCCACAACTAGCAATATTCACCATCATTGGGAGTCACCAAACTCCGATACTCTTGGCAACTCCCAGACCAACTACGGGTTGCCAGGCGACTACAAAATCAGCTTTGGAAGTTGCCAACAGCTCTCAAACCAGTCTAGGAGTCATGTTGACTACCACAACTGGTCTGATAGTCAGAAGAGTTTAGGGTTTAGGAGTTGTCAAGCTGGTCTGATGACTCGCACAAATGGCAGAGAGGATGAGGAAGAAGAATAAAGGAGGAAAAAAATAAAACCAAAAGCAATATTAGAAGCAAAACTAAAATACATGTGGACTTCTCAAATAAGAAACCCCAGCAATTGCTTGTTTCTACACCAGGATGTTGTCACGACCCAAACGTGGCAATGGCTTGCTCTCCAATCCGGTTAGGATTGGAGTAGGTGCTGCTCAGAGTAGAGCAGGCGCAGAAACGATATTGGGAAGAAAGAGAGAAGAAGAGAGAGAGAGAGAAGATTGATAGAGAGAATTAGAATTCAATGATTTCTCATTTCATACCCTCCATAGCCATGTAACGGACTATATATAGGCTGCCCAAGGGCAGATTCCCCAGCCCGGCCGTTGCAACAAACAGCCAGCTGCCCACATGCATAGGAATATTCTAATTGTCCAGTCAACTGATAAGGAAATACTGAAATAAAAATTACAGCAAAATTAATAATGTAAAAGGAATTAAATTGGCAGTAAAGTGTAGTCACAGAAGTGGCAACGTGTGACAATTCCCCCCTTGTTAGCTCTTTCTTGTCCTCAAGAAAGACTGAGGAGGCTAGCTGATCTGGGAAATTGCTGCAATAACTGTGGAAGGCATTCCCATGTGCACTCCTCCTCACCTGCTCGCTACCATTTAACCAACACTTGTATGATAGGTGCCCCCCTTGCTTGTAGATGACCCTGCAATCCAATATCACCTCTGGTTCCACCATTCTCCTTATTTCTTTAGGCAATTGTGGCAACATAGAACTCACCAACTGTACTCCGGCTAACTTCTTCAATAGCGAAACATGGAATACAGGGTGGATGCGAGACTCCTCAGGGAGTTTCAGCCGATAATCCACTCGACCAATCTTAGCAATTATAGGGAAAGGCCTGAAGTACTTTGGGCTAAGTTTTAATACAGGCCCCAACAAAATGGACTTAAGATGGGGATATCGCAGTCCTAGATAAACTTCCTCGCCCACCTTGAACTCTCGATCACTTCTTCTGCAATCAAAGATTTGCTTCATCCTGTTTTGAGCCGATGCCAACTCCCTTTTCAACTGCTGCAGCACCCTTTTCCTTTGCTGCAAATAGTCTTCTACTTTAGCCACTGTTGAGTAATTCCCTATAGTCGGTATCAAGGGGGATGGTAACCAAAAAGTGCCTCAAATGGTGACATTTTGAGTGATGACTGGTGGTTAGAATTGTACCACCATTGTGCCATTGGCAGCCACTTATGCCACTCTTTAGGGTGCAGAAAACTCGTGCAACTCAAATAAGTTTCTAAACTTTGATTCACCCTCTCGGTTTGGCCATCTATTTGAGGGCGATAGGCCGTGGACATGTTCAACCTCGCCCCCAAGGCCTTCATGAGCTCCTGCCATAGCAGACTGGTAAAAACCTTATCCCGATCTAAAATAATAGTCTTTGGAATCCCGTGCACCTTAACCACCCGATCCGAAAATATTCGGGCCACATCTTGGGTTGTAAAAGGGTGTCTCAACCCTATGAAGTATGCGAATTTCGTGAGCCTGTCGACCACTACCAATATGATGTCCCTTCCCTCAGATTTCGGCAGCCCTTCAGTGAAATCCATAGAGATGCTTTCCTTTCCCAAGCTTGGTCTGGAATCGATAAGAGTTGTAGAAGCCCAAGGTAGGCTACTGTCTCACTCTTGCACCGTTTACGCACCTCACAAGCCATGACAAATTTCTTCACCTCTGTTTTAAGACCCTGTCAATAAAACAATTGTTTTACCCTTAGGTAGGTGTTTTGTACTCCTGAATGCCCTCCTAAGGCTGACTCGTGGAGGGATCACAGTATTCTCTTCTTGAGACCATCATCACCTCCCACTACTATCCTTCCATGGTATCTCAGCACTCCTCCACTTAAGCTAGATCCATCCTCCCCTTTGTTGCCCGTAGCAACTCTTTCCAGTACCTGCTTGATCTTTGCATTCCCTTCATAGTTGTCAACAATTTCCTTGCATCAATCAGGAATTACCGTAGTTATAAGGGCCACTTCCCCAACCTCATAACACCTAGACAAGGCATCGGCAGCTACATTTTCTTTCCCTTTTCTATACTAGATCACATAGTCCAACCCCATAAGCTTGGACATCCCCTTCTTTTGCAGCTAGGTGTGCAATTTCTATTGTAACAAAAATTTCAAGCTTTCATGGTCAGTTTTAATTATAAACCTCCCTCCCTCAAAATAATACCGCCATTTATCAATAGCCATTAACATAGCCAAGAACTCCTTCTCGTATATGCTTAACCCCACATGTTTTGGTCCTAATGCACGACTAAGAAAGGCCAGGGGTCACTCTTCTTGCATCAACACTGCCCCAATACCGATTGCACAAGCATCGGTCTCCAATACAAATGGTTTGCCAAAATTAGGTAGCCCCAAAGTGGGTACTCTACTCACTGCCTCCTTTACCCTTTCAAAGGCTATGTCAGCTTCTGCACCCCAATTAAACCATTCCTTCTTCAAGAGCCTGGTTAAGGGCTTACTAATAACCCCATATCCCTTGACAAATATGTGGTAGTAACTGGTGAGGCCCAAGAATCCTCTTAAAGCTCAGACTGATTTATGTTTTGGCCAATTCAACATTGCCTCTATCTTGCCCTGGGCGGTGCTGACCCCATTTTCCGAGATCACATGCCCTAGGTACTCCACTTGGCTTTGATTAAAAACACATTTGGACCTCTTGATATAGAGCTGATTGGATTTAAGGATCTCAAAGGTGGTTTTAAGGTGTTTTAGGTGAGTTTCAAAGGATGGGCTATAGATAAGTATGTCATCGAAGAAAACCAACATAAACTTTCCTAGGTAAGGCTCAAAGATTTGGTTCATCAGGGATTGAAAAGTGGTTGGGGCATTGGTGAGCCCAAATGGCATCACAACTCAAAATGCCCATGATGGGTTCTAAAGGCCGTTTTAGGAGTGTCTTCGAATTTCATTCTAATTTGATGATAAGCCGAGCAAAGGTCAAGTTTAGAAAAGAATTTGCCTTGACTTAGTTCGTCCAAAAGATCTTCCACCAAAGGTATAGGAAACTTGTCATTGATAGTCATGGCATTAAGTTGGCGATAATCCACACAAAAGCACCATGAACCATCCTTTTTTCTTATCAATAAAACCAGAGAAGCAAAAGGGCTATGGCTGGGTTTAATGATGAACTATTGCAGCATTTCCCTAACCATGGTTTTTATGACAAATTTCTAAATTGGTGGATATCTGTAAGATCTCACATTAACAAGCTCTGAGTTGGACTTAAGATGAATGGCATGGTCAAACTCTCGGTTAGGGGGTAGGGCTTTTGGCTCTTGGAATAGATCATTAAATTCAATCAGTAATTTATCAAGTTGAGCAGAGTTTTATACCTGCCCAGCAATGGAATTCGGGGTCTTGATGCTGAAATAGGCCTCTCCTGACTTAGCACTGCCTGGTGCCTTATCTATCAACACAATTGAAAACAATTGTGTTAGCCGCCCCCACTTGTTCTTGAACACCTTTCGGAGCCTTTTTCTAGTTATCATTTTGCATACTCCTGCTTCTCTTCCTCCAGACATGGTCAATCTTTTTCCCCCCTTCTCAAAGGAAACTTCCATCCTATTAAAATCAAAACTAATAGGACTAACTTCTTTCATCCAATCTATGCCCAAAACGACATCACAACCCCCTAGGCCCAATAGTCTCAAGTCAGCCTCGAATGGCTCTCCCTGCATCTCCCAGCAGAATACTTGGCAGGTTGACTTGCCTATTACCATGTTTCCATTGGCAACGGTTACACTCAGTGGTTGTGTACTAGCCAGCTTGCCCGCCATTCCTTCATCAAGGAAGTTGTAAGTGCTTCCACTATCAATCAAAATCATTAGGCTGTTGTCATTTACCTTCCCTTCAACCCTAATTATTTTGTTGTTAGGGACTCCCTTGAGTGCATGTATGGAAATCTCTCCATCATGTCCCCCTTCACACTCTTCTTCTTCACTTCCTTCTTCAATTTCATGTACCCCTTCCTCATCGCCTTCTAACAACAAAATTTGCCTCTTACATTGGTGTCCAAGGAAATACTTGTTCCCACACCTATAGCACAACCCAAAAAGTCTCCTCCTTTGATCTCCCAATCTACCACCATAGGATGAAAAACCTCCTCCAACCACATTTTTTATCCCAGAACTCTCCCCGACTACCTCCCTATTGGAGTTTCTACCCCCCGGAGGAAACGACCCCGAACCCATGCTCTTCTGTTGCTACTTCTGTTTCTTCACTAGAGCTTCAACCACCATCTCCTGTATTCGTGCACTTTCTGAAGCTTGCTCGACCATTCTAGGCCTCAACAATTTTACCATTGGTCTCAATTCATCATTCAACCCGCTTAAATAGCTAGACACAAAATAAGCTTCAGATAGGTGAGGATTATGGCGGATCATAAGTGACTTAAGCTCCTCAAACCGTTTCTGATAAGATTCCACACTTCCGACCTACTTCAACTTATTAAACTCCTCGACAATGTCCACCATGCTTCTTTCCTGAAGCATTCATACAATTTTTCTGCAAATTCTTCCCAAGTGTGAATCCTTCCCACTCTCACACACCCTTCGTACCAAGCGTCCACCACCTCATTAAAGTAAGCCGAAGCCAAAGTTTATCCTCTGTCTTTTGGGTATATTATACCATTCAAACACCCTCTCGCATCTTCTTATCCACCATCTAGGATTAACTCCTTCAAAGACGAGTATCTCCATTCGAGGCATAGGAAATCCAGGTGGTTGGTGATTAATTTGGTCGTCTCTTCTCCTTCTCACGAATCCTTTTATTTCCTCCTCTAGTTCAATCTCATTTTCCCGATGGTCATTTCCTTGGTTCATTATATTCTCCCCTAGAATGGGTTCAGTTCTACCCCTGGGAGGAAAATTAGGTGAGAGCCTTACCGGATGTTGTCGAGTAAACATCAACATAAATTGTTGCATCTGAGCTCCTAACTCCTCCCGCACCCTCGCAATGGAGCTATCCAACCTACGCTCCAATCCTTCCATGGAGCCCTCGACCTTGTAATCCAATGCTACGATCACTTCATGCTCCCTCGTAGCCCCCAACTCCAACTGATTGACCCGATTGTGAAAATCAACCAGAGACGAGCTGACTTGCTGCAACTGTATCTCTAATCCCTTCATCCTAGTTCCGTCTGCCATTGATTCAATGCTTTTGGCTAAGAATCGGAGCTCTGATACCAAGTTGTCACGACCCAAGCGTGGCAATGGCTTGCTCTCCAATCCGGTTAGGATTGGAGGAGGTGCTGCTCAGAGTAGAGCAGGCGCAAAAACGATATTGGGAAGAAAGAGAGAAGAAGAGAGAGAGAAGATTGATAGAGAGAATTAGAATTCAATGATTTCTCATTTCATACCCTCCATAGCCATGTAACGGACTATATATAGGCTACCCAAGGGCAGATTCCCCAGCCCGGCCGTTGCAACAAACAGCCAGCTGCCCACATGCATAGGAATAATCTAATTGTCCAGTCAACTGATAAGGAAATACTGAAATAAAAATTACAGCAAAATTAATAATGCAAAGGAATTAAATTGGTAGTAAAGTGTAGTCATAGAATTGGTGACGCGCAACATATGTTTCAATCCCTTCAAATGTGTAACAATCCTTCACCGCAAGCATACCAAAACGGACAGAGAAATAGAGTATCTTCCCCTCTCTTCCTCTTAATAACCCTTCCCCCAGCTTGCTCCTACTTTTTTTTTTTTCCAATGAGCTCCTCTAACTACAAAAACTATGCCACTAATTTGGGGAATCCAAGAAAATTAAAAAAGTAATCAAAATGAAAACTACAACCTCTTAGAAAAAAAAAAAGAAAAAAAACAAGAAGTTGCACCCTCTTTTCTCCTGTGATGACTATCACTAAGCACAAAACTAGATTATTCAGTACTAGATCTTGGGCTCAAACTGCTTTTTCAAGTAGCAGTAGTGGCAGGAGATTCTACTGCACGGCAAAAGTTAGAGGTGATTTGTTTACTCCAACAAAACCCCACCCCTTAAAACGTTTCTTGTCCACAAGAAATGTGTAGTAGGCTTCCTGCATTAGGAAATAGGTGGAGGAACTCCGGCAAGTATTCCCATGTGTTATTATCTGAGTGAAGAGAGGACCATTGGACGAGTACTTGAATAAGAGGCACTCCATTACGGTGGATTACCCTTCTGTCAACAATAGTTGTAGGTTCAACATTTTCTGGTACTTCTCCCACCATAGGAGGCAAGGTAGTGGTCGATCTCTATGTTCCCACAGCCCTCTTAAGGAGGGAGACATGGAAAACGGGGTGTATCTTAGCATCTTCAAGCAGTTGTAGTCGATAGGCCACAACACCAATTTTCTCCAAAATGGGAAAAGGTTCATAGTACTTGGGGCTTAGTTTGGATATGGGTTGCTTGGTTAAGGTCTTGAGGTACTGTTGGTTAAGCTTCAAATATACCTCTTCACCCACTGCAAAATCTTGTTCACTCCTCTTCCGATCCACCAGTTCCTTCATTCTATTCTTGGTTTTGGCCAATTCGGTTTTCACTATCCTCATTACATCATGCCTTTGTTGTAAGTAAGCCTCCATTGTTGCTATTGTCGTGTGTCCTCCCAAGGCTAGTAGTAAGTCTAGTTTATAGCCATAAAGGGCCTTGAAGGGCGTCATCTTGATAGAGCTGTGGTAGCTCGAGTTGTACCACCATTGTGCTACGGCTAGCCATTTGTTCCATCCCCTAGCTGTAAGAAGCACAAACATCTTAAGTATCCTTCCAAGCACTGATTAACTCGCTCTGTCTACCCATCTGTTTTAGGGTGGTAGGTAGTAGACATTATTAGTTTGGTGCCCAATATCCTCATGAGTTCTTTCTAGAAGAGACTGGTGGATACCTTGTCTCGGTCCAATACAATGGACTATGGAATGCCATGCAACTTTACTACATTCTCCAAGTAAGCCCTAGGCACTTCTTGTGCTGTAAACAAGTGTGACAACCCTATGAAGTGACTAAATTTAGTGAACCAGTCTACTACCACAAAAATACAATCTTTCCCTTATGATTTCGGCAACCCTTCTATGAAATCCATTGTTACGTTGGTCCAAGCACGATCTGGAATTTCTAGAGGCTATAGGAGACTGGAGTGGGCTACCGTTTCATGCTTACACCTTCTACATACATCACATTTCAAGATGTAATCCCATATATATTTCCTTAAATTGGGCCAAAATAATACATGTTTGACCTTGTGGTAGGTATTTTGAATGCCCAAGTACCCTCCTATTGGTGATCCATGTAATGCATGCACTATTTTAGCCTTCAGCTCCTCACAATCACCGATAACCAACCGACATTTGTATCTTATTACTCCATCGTTCAAAGTGTACCCGGGCCTGCTGTCTTCTTTAACACTCAGCTGTCTAGTAGTCCTTTAACCCAGTCCCCTTTGTTGTAGCTATATGTGACCTCTTGAAGCCAGTTCGATATCACTATGGAAATTGTTGCGTGCATCCCCTCTTCATGGCAGTGAGACAGGGCGTCTGCTGCCACGTTCTCCTTCCCCTTCCTGAAACAAATTACACCCATGAGTTTGGTCATTCCTTTCTTTTGTAGCTGGGTGTGTAATCTCTGCTGCAGCAAGAATTTTAAACTTTCGTGATCTGCCTCGATCACAAACCATCCTCCTTCTAAGTAAGGGCGCCACTTCTCCACTGCCATTAGTACTGCCATCAACTCTTTTTCATAAATGCTAAGGCCTTGGTGTCTAGTGCTAGGGCTTGACTAAGAAAGGCCAAAGGTCTGCCTTCTTGTGATAGTACTGCACCTATTCTTGCATTGTTGGCATCCGTCTCCAGGGTGAATGGCTTACTAAAGTCCGATAAGCCAAGTGTGGGAACCTTGCTCAATGCTTCTTTTAACTGCTTAAAAGTCTGTTCTGCTTTGGGGTTCCCCTTAAAGCCTTCCTTCTTCAACAACTCTGTTAAAGGCTTGTTGATTGTTCCATAATTCTTCACAAACTTTCGATAGTATTCAGTAAGCCCTAGAAATCCCCTCAAAACCTTGATGTTCACGAGTTTAGGCCATGTTACAATTGCCTCTATCTTCTTTGGATCATTCCCCACTCTAGCCCTTGATATGATGTGACAGCCCTTGATATGATGTGACCAAGGTACTCCACTTGTGTTTGTGCAAATGCACACTTTGACTGCTTGATACATAACTGATTGAATCGTAGGATCTCAAATGTAGCCCTAAGGTGGTTTAGGTGTTGATCAAATGAAGGACTATAGATTATGATATCATCAAAGAAGACCAACACGAATTTTCTGAGGTAAGGTTCAAAAATTTGGTTCATAAGGGCTCGAAATCTAGCAGGGGCATTTGTGAGACCAAACAGCATGACTTTAAATTCAAAATGGCCATGGTGTCTCTAGAATGCAGTCTTGGGAATGTCGTTGGGTCCATCCTAATTTGATGGTACCCTGAACAAAAGTCCAGCTTGGTAAATACGGTTGCATGTTTGAGTTCATCTAGTAGATCTTCAATAATTGGGATTGAAAATTTGTCCTTAACGATGATGGCATTGAGCTGTCTGTAATCAACACAGAAGCGTCAAGTGCCATCTTTTTTCTTAACCAATAGAACAGGGGAAGCAAAGGGATTGTGGTTGGGGTGGATAATGGATTGGTTTAGCATATCTATAACCATTTTTCGATTTCAGATTTTAGTTTGAGTGGGTACCAGTATGACCTAATGTTTACTAGTCCAACATTAGGTAACAGGGGTATGGTATGGTCTAGTGGTCTCTTGGGAGGTAAGGTTTTAGGTTCTACGGAGGTCCTTGTATTCAATCAATAAAGAATCAAGGAGGGTCAATTCATGTACCTGCCATGTTTGATTGGAGTATCCCTTGCCCAATTCTTCTTCCTATTGTCCAGTGGCTTGAATTGAAAATAATTGAGCCACTTGTGCCATCTTCTTCTTGAATAATTGTTGCAGTTTCTTTCCCCTCATCAGTTTGCTAGTCCCCACTTCCACGTTTCCTTATAGCACCACCCTTCTGCCCTCATTTTCAAGTGTAACTTTCATATTGTTGAAATCAAAACTGATAGGGCTTACCTCACATCCAATCTACTCCCAGCACGATGTGGCATCCTCCCAATTTAAGCAATCTCATATCAGCCCGGAATTCCTCCCCTTGCATCTCCCAGCAAAATCCTAAGCAAGCTAATTTCCTCGTTGGCTACAGTTACTGAGAGTGGTGGGGTACTAGCCGTTGGGTATTTCATCTTCCTAGCAGTCATCTCATTAATGTGTTAGGCCTTCAGTGCTGCGGACCTACCAAAGGCGCTACAAGAATCAAAGGAAGGATGGTGACACAGCTAGATGGCGTAACAGCCAGCATGTGCGCTAAGGGTAGAGTGGGAACTTAGCTGGTTTGTGTAACAAATCAGCATGTGCATAACCAAATACGGTTATGGAGGGGGGATAACAACCTATAAATAGGAATTGAAGAGAGAGAAAGGTGTGAAGAATTTGGAGTAGTATTGCAAGAGAGACCTGGGCCTCTCGAATGCCCATTCTTGTTTTCTTGTTTACATTTTTTCCTTATAATTTGGAGTTGAAATACAGTAGTGACTATCCTATTTCATTGGAATCCTATCTACTGTCTTGAATCTCACCACAATGAAACTATGGGTGCTTCCACTATCTATCAAAACTATGAGGTAGTTGTCTTATACCTTCCCCTCTACCTTGTTAGTCTTGCTATTGGATACCCCTTTGATAGAATGCAGGGATATGGCTCCACCGTCTTCTTCCTCCTCCTCTTCCCCTGCAGCTTCTCCTTTTCCATCTCCTTCCTCATCTCCCCCTTCCAATAGTAGTAGTTGCTTCCTACATTGGTGCCCTGGCGTGTATTTCTCCCCACACTTGAAACATAGTCCCGCGACTCTCTTTTGCTCTATCAATCTGTCCTTGTTTTGCATATTCTGAGAGACTGGGGTTGAGGTTGGATACTTGTTGTTGGTACCAAATTTGACCAACTCTCTTCGCGTAGATCGGTTCTTGTATGATATAGCTCCGACCGGTACTTCTTTACTCTGAATCTTCTGTTTCTTCAGTAGTGCCTCAAACGTCATCTCCTGCAAAGCAGCCCCCTTTGTTGCTTCTTGTACCGTCTTACGTTAGAGGACTTGTACTGCCGATCTTAACTCATCATTTAATCCTCCTATGAAACTAGATACGAAGTACTCCTCATTCAGGAAAAGATTCTTGTTGAGCATCCTAAATTTGAGCTCCTCAAATTTTGCCTGAAATTCTAGCACCATTCCTTCTTGTCTTAGGCGGTTGTGTTATTGTTTTGCTCGAGTTACTTTGAGCTGGAATTCTGGAAGAAATCAGAGAAGAAAATAATGGTGATCGATGGCAGTTAGGTTGCAGGTTTTAAATGTAACTAACTGTAATTAATAGGGGTAATTTAGACTTTATGTAACTCAGTTATTTCCCTAGGAAGTTTCGCCTCTCTAGTTTAAAAATAGAAGGGTGTGGAGGCAAGTTTAGATCATTAGTCAATCAGTCATTCATTTCATTCTCTTGTGATCGAGTACAGTGAGAAGCAAAAAAGAGATGTGATAGAATAGTTCTTGGTGTCTTCATTAGAGAATTGTATTCAAGAGATAAGAAGAGGCGAGTGAGGGAATTTTTGTACTGATTTCATACATTCTTAGTGGATTGTTCGCTTCTTGGATTGCTGGATATAGTGTCATGTCTATGGCATGAACCAGGGTAAATCTGGTGTACTGCTTTCTGGTTTGCGCTTCTATTCCTTTTGATTCTGTCATTTAATTTTCCTTGCTCTGATACCATTGGATCAAACTCATTTTTGGAAATATGAACCATCGCGGTTTGGGGAATCCAATCATCGGTTCCGATAATTGGAATCACCGGCCGGCTAGGTGACTGACAACAACAGTAAGGTCGAAAATTAGTTCGGTTTGTTCGATTATTTTTGGGTTTATTTGGTCAGTTCGATTTTTATGAATTTTGTTCGATTTTTTTAGTTTTTGGCTTTTGGGTTTGTTCGGTCAGTTCAGTTCAATTTTGTACAACGATTCAATTTTTTCTGTTATTGAATTTCAGTCGATTCAGTAACCGAACCAACCATTTGTACACCTCTTATAATACCCCATATTTTTGTGAAGTTGCCACATATTTTAAGTGAGTTTAAAATATCGAAAAATATGCTTGAAATGGCAACAAGTGACCGAATCAACTGCAGGGAGTGCCCTGGAGCTTAGATACCTAAGGACAAAGGTATATCTTTAACGAAAGTCTCGAGGCGAGATTTATAACGCTGAAAGAAATCAAATCATAGACGGTTTTCGGTTAAGCTAAGTTGTAACCTAAAAAGACCGAATGATGGTAAGGCGCTTCCAGAAAATCAACGGAACCCTGAGGAGACTCTAATTTTGTAAATAAAACAACCCTGAGATGGTTTCGAGATGAAACAAAGGTCTTGTAAGGGCGTTGGGATAAAATCGTACATGCCGAGTAATTTTGAGTTATTAATTTTGGATTTTAAGTATTTCGATAAATTTGATACTTGATGGTGTAATTGTAATTAGAAAATTATCCAAACGAAATAAAGATGAAATTAGGAGTTCATGTGGTAAAATATCAAAATTTGAGAACTTGAAATAAGGGTCAAAATGTCATTTGGAAGAAATTTGGGGTATTAGCTTGGATTTCAAAAATTAAATCCATTCTACCTTTGGATTTGAAAACCCATTCAATTATAGCTTTGAGTCTTTGGAGTCCAAGGCTTAGCTTGAGACAAGTGGCACCATGTGATTAGTTCAAAGAATCCATAAATAGAGACCATGGGTTGTTCTCAAAATCATTCAAGGGAGTTTGAGGGTTGAAGTTGAGGAGCTTGCTCTTGAGAGAAGAGAGAAAATTCTGCAAGAAGAAGGGAAGAGATCGGCGGAGAAGCGAGGGAGAACGAGCCTCGCCGGAGTTGCGGGTCTTCGCCAAAGTTCGCCAAAATCAATTAAAAAAAAAGTGAGGTAAGTCCGTTTTTTTTTTTATAATCTTGTAAAGGGGGAAGAGAGGGTCGCGTAGGTTAGGTTTACCGAAACCTGTGTTTTCTGCAGAAACCTAGGCCGTTTTCTGTAAAATTGTATCTTCTAAGAGATAAACCTTCAAGGTGAGACTCCTATACTCCAAATCCTATTTTTTGTTCTCTTATAAGAGACTTCTATTACATGAAACGTGTTTTGTGAAGTTCTTGTACGTAAACTCTTGTTATTCTCTTACGTGAAATCATTTTGCATATATGAAATGTATTTTTTTGAAAAATATATGCTATTGGCTTTTTAACTGTTGCATTTATAAAATTAGTGTGGGTATACTGTGGCACTTATTTGTTGTTGGCCAAGGGCAAAAGTCGGATATCCCCCGAAAGGCGCTATGCATGCACCATCAAGAAAGCTCTCATGGGGAAGACTGTGAGCCTAAGGGACAGCGAATGTGGTGCTTGCATGAGTTCTACGAGGTCGGGCCAAGGTGACATGGTTAGAGACCTCCGGAGAGGCGCTATGCGTGCGCCATTGAGAAATCTCTCGTTGGAGGAGGCTGACATGTTCACGCTTTATTTATTTTTCATTTATGATAAATAAAACATTATGGTTGTGAACCATATTAGGTTCGATCTAGCTTCCGCATTTAACTTAGGCCATGATAACTAAACGTCTTAAACATATCCAAAACATACATAGGTTCACACATAAATAAAGATATACTAAACATGCTACAAGCAGCAAATTAAACTTATTCTTCAGCTACCTCCTTTCCCTTAGAGCCGCTTGTCGAACCTGGAACGTTTGAATATTCCAGGGACATAGTCCAATTAGAAGATGAATCTTCTAGTGAGAAACTTCAAAACAATTTATATCAATACATGAACAAGTATAAAACGTATGAGGAAAATAACGAGGACTACTCCGAAGTTCCTCGTGAACATGTCAGCATCCTCCACCGAGAGCTTTCTCAATGGTGCATGCATAGCGCCTCTCGAGAGGTCCCTAACCATGTCACATTGACCCGACCTCATAGAACTCATACAAGCACCACATTCGCTGTCCCTTAGGCTCACGGTCTTTCCCACGAGAACTTTCTCGATGGCACACACATAGCACCTCTCGAGGGATATCCGACTTTTGCTCTCGGCCAACAACAAATAAGAGTAACAGTATAGCCACACGAATTTTATAAATGCAACAGTTAAAAAGCCAACATCATATATTTTTCAGAAAAATACATTTCATATATGCAACATGATTTCACGTAAGAGAACAACAAGAGTTTACGTACAAGAACTTCACAAAACACGTTTCATGCAATAGAAGTCTCTCATAAGAGAACAAAAAATAGGATTTAGGGTATAAGAGTCTCACCTTGAAGGTTTATCTCTTGGAAGATACAATTTCACAGAAAACAGCCTAGCTTTTTACAGAAAACACACGTTTCGGTAAACCTAACCTCAAATATTTTTACATAGGGTTGAAGGGCATTAAATTACGGACAAAACTGAAATTTTTGAAGAAAAATAGGCCCCTCACGCGCCCTGGGAAGGTGGCCCACACGCCTTCACTTCCTGGCGCGTGTATCTCACGCGCAGCCCACCAATTTTGGACAGGTTCGCCTCGTTTTGGTTTTTCGGCCATAACTTCCTCATTTTAACTCCGATTCGACCCCCGTTTGAACCTACGCGACCCTCTCTTCCCCCTCTACAAGATTATCAAAAAAAATAGACTTACCTCACCTTTTTTATGACTGATTTTGGTGAACTCCGGCGAAGACCCGCAACTCCGGCAAGACTCGTTCTCCCCCGCTTCTCTGCCGATCTCTTCCCTTCTTCTTGCAGAATTTTCTCTCCTCTCTCAAGAGCAAGCTCTTCAACTTCAACCCTCAAACTCCCTTGAATGATTTTGAGAACAACCCATGGTCTCTATTTATAGATTTTTTGAACCAATCACATGGTGCCACTTGTCTCAAGTTAAGCCTTAGACTCCAGAGACTCAAAGCTATAATTGAATGGGTTTTAAAATTCAAAGCTATAATGGATTTAATTTTTGAAATCCAAGCTAATACCCCAAATTTCTTTCAAATGACATTTTAACCCTTATTTCAAGTTCTCAAACTTTGATATTTTATCACATGAACTCCTAATTTCATCCTTATTTTGTTTGGATAATTCTCTAATTACAATTACACCCTCAATCATCAAATTTATCGAGATACTTAAAATTCAAAATTAATAACTCAAAATTACTCGATATGTACGATTTCATCCCAGCGCCCTTACAGGGTCTTTGTTTCATCCCGAAACCATCTCAGGGTTGTTTTATTTACAAAATTAGAGCATCCTAAGGGTTCCGTCAATTTTTCGGAAGCCCCTTACCATCATTCGGTCTTTTTAGGTTACAACTTAGCTTAACCGAAAACCGTCTCTGATTTGATTTCTTTCAGCGTCATAAATCTCGCCTCGAAAAGCTCGTTAAAGATATACCTTGGTCCTTAGGTATCTAAGCTCCAGGGCACTCCCTGCAGCTGATTTGGTCACTTGTTGCCATTTCAAGCATATTTTTCGATATTTTAAACTCACTTAAAATATGTGGCAACTTCACGAAAATATGGGGTATTACATTCTCCCTCCCCCCTTAAAAGAATTTCGTCCTCGAAATTTGGCTCATACTTGCAATCTCCAAGTCAAACTTCTCATAAGTCTCCAAATAATATTCCGCTCTAATATCAACTATATCAGAGTCACTTAAGTCTTCCAATAAACTTAAGCTCTGATACCAACTGTAACATTCCGCATCGAGCGATAGAAAGAACCAGAACAATTTATCCTGATAGGCCTACGTGAACTTCCCAGGGGGTCACCCATCCCTGAGCTTCCCCAACTCAAGCACACTTAACCCGGGAGTTCCTTGCCAACATTCAGTCCAAAAAGTATCCAGCTGGTGTTATTTTCTTCCTTACTTATCCTCGATATATACTATCCTCCTCTGGGCACCCGAGGTATTACACCTCTAACCTCTAGCAAGGGAATGATGAGATAAAGTTCCATCATTATCTTCATATGAAGAGTTTCATGAAATGGGGGCGAATGAAAGAAGCAAAAGAAGGGCCCAATGACCCAAATTCAATGGGCAAAAAATGACCAAGCAAGAGCTTGGCCCTAGAGACACTGAGGGCGAATGAAAGAAGCAAAAGAAAGCCCAATGACCCAAATTCAATGGGCAAAAAAGGACCAAGCAAGAGCTTGGCCCTAGAGACACATACACACGTGCAAGCTAAAATCTCAATTTGAAATGGGTCAAGTCGAGCCAACCCTAATTGGAGAAAAAACATAAGAAACCAAAACTCAACAACTAGTATCAAACCAAATTGGTATGCTCAAGGGATGAAGACCGTACACTTGTCAAACCAAGTGGACCTTAAGTAAGGTTCAAAGGGGAAATACTTGAATAATAGTGAAAAATAAACAAAAAATTGCATAACAGGTCATTTAAAACAATCCGGTAGGCTTCTCACAGGAGGGCCTTCATAATAATACAGCTTCATTGGCACATCATTGAAGACACACTGCAATCAAGAAATGAATATTCTATAAGCTTTTTTTTTTTTTTTTGGGGGGGGGGGGGGGGGGGGGGGGGGGTGTAGGTTATTCTAAAACTAATTCTTACATTAATTTTTATCATAATCCAGAAGGATTAATTGTTCCTTATGGTCAAATACAGTGTGCCAAGCAAAATGAATAAATAATTAACAGTAACAAATTCTAGGGACAATATTTAAGGATTAAGGATCTCAAATTCCCAGGCATGAAAACAAATAAATGACAGGCCTTCATGAAAATGGACACCATCAATGAAAATGCATGGTCCACCAACGTATTATGCGAGTCTAAATGACCTTATCTTCAAATAGACTCCCATTATCCCAACAGATGAATCAGCAAGCAGGATTGTGGAGATTCAACTCAGTTAACGCTTAAAATTAACCTAATTACGTGATGTGGAATAAAAGGATCCATGTCTAACGCCATTATTCACCAACAGCACATTGACATTCACAACAAATCTATCCCAAGAAAAGGGAACCAAGGCAGAAACCATCAATAGAGTGTTGTAGTAATTCAACTAAGAATACAGAGCACCTAAACTACGGGTCAAGGCATCAGTGAAACTTTAGAATCAAAAAAACGGCGCAATGAATAAATATAGTTGTATTCACGTATGCGCGATGAAGCCATCTATTGCACGTTTTACTGGCCAGTAAATTCATAATCGTGTAGAAACCGATGCATTGAGTCAGACTACGAGACCTAACCTTGCTCGGTCCGGCAATTGAGAAACGAACGGGAGGCGCGGAGCTCGGCCGCAGTCTTCCTGGAACTCGAAGCGAAGGCAACGACGGAGGGCGTCCCCGCGACTCCTCGCCACCTCGAATCGGCGCAGAGCACCGCGCATGGGCACCTCCGAGAACTCGATCGGGCAGGCATAGAGTACGGAATCAAAGCGAGGCTGGGAGACGAAATCGATGACGAAGAAACCCTAACTCCGGTGAAGATGTATCCCTGCGGCGAAGCAGAGGGGATCAACATTGTTGGGCGGGGAGGGGGAGGGGAAAAAGTGGATTGGTTGATTTGAAGTTTCTGAAACCTACGAGATTTAGCGTAACACGTGTCCGGAATCTCAGTGGTATTTTATGCTATGATTACTATGAATTTGGCAGGTCGCGGGAGCTATTATTTTTTTGGGGAGGCGTTTGGAACCAGGGAAAGCAAAAGTGAGCCCGCCCGCCCCGTGTTTAACGCGGTGAACTAACCAGGGCCGCTCGTGAGTGAAGGCACTAAGTATATTTATCAAGAAAAATTTTAACAAAGGTATAGGTTTTATATCTGAGATCGAATCTGATATTAATAATTTATATGATTAAATTTAAAATTTTAAAAATTTAAGTAAAAACTTTTAAAGGTCAAATAACTAAAGCATCAATTTTTCTTATAAAATTTATGAAATTGATATTTATTATTTAAAAATATTAAAACATAAAAAAATTCAAACATGTTGGTGAAAGAACTTAAATGAGTGACCTAAGAAATTTTTAATTTATAACCCACCATTCTACTAGGGATGGCAATTGCAACCGAAACTGTGGGGAACCGAACCGAAATCGAACCAGTCAACACGGTTAAAAATTGTTTGACTGGGTAATGGTTTGGTTCGGGGAAAAATCGAACACTGTTTCAATGGGTATGGTTTGGTTATGGTTTTCACTAAAACCAAACCAAAACCCGAACCGAAACCAAACCGAATGATGGGTAACCGAACCGAACCGAATATATATAATATATTATATATATAATATAATATGTATAATATGTACATATAATATATATATTATATACAACCCCGTCCACCTGAGCCCAGCCCACCTGAGACTAGCCCACCCCAGCCCAATTGCCTTGCTTGCAAACCCTTCTCCCCTTCTCTTCTCCTTCCTCTCTCAACCTTGCTATCACTCTCTCTCACCCTCGCTCGTCCGCCCGCTCTCGCCCTTGCTCTCTGCATGTCTCTTACTCTTGCTCGCCGTCGTTGGATCTCTCTTGCTCTCGCTAGGGCTTGGCCCCTACTCTCGCTTGCCCTCAATCTCTCTCACCCCTTCTGCCTCATTTCTCTTGCTCCTCCGCGCGAGCTCGCCAATTGCCCTCACTCTCTGCATCTCTCTTGCTCTCACTCGCTCTCGCTAGATCTCTCTTACTCTCGTTAGGGCTTGGCCCCTCTTGCTCTCGCTCGCCCTCGATCTCTCTCACCCTCACTGCCTCTCGCTCTCTGCCTCATCTCTCTTCATATTAATTTATTTTTTATATTTATAATTTTGTTAGATGGAGTTGGCTCATTCATTTCAGATGGATATGCATCAATTTACGAAGAATATATTAATGTTGTTGATGAAGGTATTAACTTTCATAGCTAATTTGTTTTAGCTTAAATTACAATTTAATTATGTACATATTAATTTATTGATCTTAACAATTGTAGGTTTGGAAATGTGATTTTATATCCAATAAGTTTTGTAACTTTATGCAAGAATAAGGTAACTTTATTAGAATTTATCTTTGTTTGTTGTGAAATTATCAAAAATTTTTATGAATGCTATTTGTCTTTGTTTGTTGATATGGATTAAACTAAAAAAACCATGGTTAAACCAAAATCGAATGGTTTGGTTATGGTTTTAAATTTTTAAAATCAAATGGGTAATGGTTTGGTTTTGGTTTTAGTAATTTAAGTTTGGTTTGGTTATGGTTTTGGCAAAAACCGAAACCAAACCGAACCATTGCCAACCCTACATTCTAATAATTAAGTTTAAATAGAATTTGTATAAATTATGTATTTTAACACATATTTATTATATATTTAAAATATATATTCAAAATTCGAACTTAATTTTTAGAGGCCTTCAACGACTGGGCCTTGGTCACCTACCCTCAAGGCTAGCCATGGAACTAACCCTGCATTAATTTGGGGGTAAAAAAGTCATTTGAGAATGAGAGATTTCTCTCCTCAAGAACTCACCATGTTTCTTTCTCTCATCTCTCCCATTTCCTTACTCTAGTCGTCTGTCTTTCGCTATCAATCCCTTTGCCATTGTCTTCCCGCTATTGCCATTATTGCATTCTCCTTTTCTATAGCAATTGACGAGACAACGAGAAAGTTGCTAAAGAAAAAGAAAGAAGATGACAGAGATGAGGGTCCTACAAAATTAACTAAGGCTACCTACACCTTCATTAAATTGCGTACACAAAATCGCACTCATTTTCCATCCCCCAACAAAAAGTGAAAGAGGAAGGAATATTTAAAAGGGGTTAATAAAAAAATATTATTTATTGTATTTTTAAGTTTAGACTTTTAATTTATTAAATGAGTACTATTATTAATTTATTATTAAATAAATCATTAATTTATAATATATTGTTTCCAATTAAATGACGTGAATTCAAAAACAAATAATTTAAAATTTCATATTACTTTTCTTCAAATCTCTCAATACAAATATATATAACATTTAAAATTATTAATTTTTTAATAAAAAGCAAATCAAAATGAGAAAAAATAAATTTTATTATTAATTTTCACAGGTCTTCCCAATAAAACACCCAAAATACATAGCTACTTTCTTCGGCTTCATCCTCACTTTCCTTTCTTTCACTGACCTCTTTTGTTTAATTTTTTATAGTTTAAAACATGAATTACAAATATTATTTATTTATTTTAAAACTTAGGTCCACCGTTGACTCTTCCCAGGTCTTATAAAATTATTATTAAAAATAATATCAAACTAAGTTTGTTCCTGTTGCTTTCAAGATAGATAAATACCAATAAAGTTTATTATAAGTGGCAAAAAGAACAAAAAAAAAAATTGCAAAGTAAGAGGGAGACTGCGATACTGACAAGAGTCTAGACGCACAACTTCCTTGACAATTTTGTTAATAATTTTAATTTATCATGATATTTTACTATCAAAATATTACAATAAAATAAATTTAAATTATTTTAAAAAACACCTAAAATTGGAGCTTCTATTTCATACTCTGCCTTCTCTCTCTCACTCATTCCACTGTGTCTCTCTCCGTCTCTATCTCTCTTTTTTTCTCTCTCTCTCTCTTTTTTCATTGTGTCCCATCCACTTCTAGGCGTTCGGTGCTTGTTCTTGCCATCATCAAACATCCACCAATAGCGGCGTCAACGTGCATCAACTCCATCTCTGACTATTCGGCACTCATTTTTGTTGTCGTCAATCCTCCACCATTAGCAGTCATCGCCTACGTTGCCAGTGAGCTCAAAGATGAAGGAGTCTCTGACGAGCTTGAAGACGAAAGAAATCGATTGTTGATGCTCGATGCCTCATTCTCTCTCTCTTTGGGTCTTCTATTCTCGCCTGGCACTTCTCTCATTTTGCCATCAACCTTTATCATGCCTCCATCTCATTTTTTCTTTCTCTGGGTTTTCTAGAGACAACAGCGATGACTGGAATAGTGGAAGGGGATGACAAACGACAAAGAGAAATGATAGAATATCCAGAGAGATAGGACATGGAGGCATTGGCGACCGCTAGAACGATGAAGGCAGACGATGATGGAGGTTGGAATAGAGGCAAATGGTGATTAGAAGCGTTGATGATAGTGACTTCAACGACGACTGTTGCGTCAATGGTGAACGATGGCAGCAATTACAACGATAGAGGTTTGGTTACACATTGTGGATGGAGGTTCGACGGTTCGAGGGCGAGAGAGAGAGAGAGAGACTACGTCGGGGACAAAGAAGGCTTGGGCATCTAAGTAGGTGAGAAAAAGAGAGCGAGAGAAAGAAAAAAAAGGCGGACCGGTATTAAAAACTTGTTGGTGGAGAGAAAAAGAATGAGAAAGAAGGCTTGACAAGGGTCAATTTGTAATTGAGACTTGGGGTAGATGTATAATTTTGTGTGAGTTGTCCACAAAATTGTCAAGGGAGTTGTTGATCTAGCATTATCCTTAAGTGTATTAATGTCCATTCATTCACTTTCTTCTTAAGTTCCAAAATCTACTGGCTACTGGTGCATATCCATTTATAGTCCAACAAATTACAAAGAAAAAAAAAATATCGTTTTCAATCCATTTAAAATTTTATTACAAGAGAGGAAATAATTATATGAAGTCAATAAATAAGAAGGCTGTCTAAGGATGGATAAGTTTCTCCAAAGAGACTAAAATAAAAGCGCTATTGAAAAAGGCTTAGAGATAAAAAGGGATAGCTTTCCTTATCCTTAAGTTTTCAACTCAATTAGGGCGGTCTGCTTTGCTTTTGAACCTCTTGGTGATTGGCAAAATGGTAGAACCTAAATGCTTAGAAGGGGCGACCTGTGGCCTAGATTTGACGAAGTTAGTATTCCCTACTCTATCCAAGGAAGTTCATGATCACCAAATGGAGCACCAAATTACGGAGGATAAAGTCCACAATTTGGGTTTAAAAGGATAGTCCCCAATATGGCCCAAAGGTGATTGGTTTAATGGGCTGCTACATGTTCACACAAGCATAGATGCGACTATAAGGGTAAGAAGGTTCCTGATGGCCATGCAATAACTTTGTTGTCGCCCCTTCTAAAACCAAATCATAGACGGATCCATCAATTAATAATTATTAAATATTAAAAATAATGTGTAATAAATACATATTGCATGAAAATAAAATACACTTAGTTGCACTTGGTATTTTTTAAATAAAATAATTATTTAAGCATTGTTCTCGAGATACAAATTGGTATTTTTTTCTTTTTAATATTATTATTATTTCTTTAATTGTGACTTTGATATCGAAATAAAATTATTTACTAATTTAACATTAGATGGTATTCGACTAAGACCTTACCAACACTTAACAAATTTTTGCTAGGTATTGGAACATGTAAAAGTCAATGACTTATTTGTTGAACTAAGGAATCAATAGCAATTTTCTAAATGGTCTACTCATTGGTTGAATCAATTGGCATTTCTTTTAACAAGGGCGGCCTAATTCAACTAAGGGGGGTGTATCATATGTGCCAAATACCAAGTGTTGGACTCGCTTTGTTAGTCTTAATCAACTTGGATCTTTATGTAATTTTAAATTGATACCTAACTCATCCCAATATCAAAATTATAATCAAATTGTCACGGGCATACCCCAACGATTGATACCGTACATGTGATAGTCCCAAAGAGTCTTGAATTCTAACTGCTATATAGCCAGTCACAGGTCCCGTGTTCGAATTTCACTGTAAGATTCTGTGATTTACCTCTCCTGCAAAAATCTTGGAACTGAACTACGGAGGGCTTTAAGGTGAGAGATTTCACCTTTTGGTCCCAAAAAAATTATAATTAAATTAAAAAATAATATCATTTTTAAAATATAACCTTTAAGGATATGTAGACTTGAAAATGCTAATGGAAATTATTAGCAACACAGCATTATCTGATGTCAAACCAAAAAAAATACTTTTATAGTAGGTAAGAACAATTCCTTTTAACACTAAGTGAGAATTCATTATCTTAAAATAGTCGTATTTTTATTTTATTTTTTTTAGATAAATTTAACAAATATAATAAAAATTACTTTTGTTAATAATATTTTTCATCTCACGTTTTTCTGTCTAAATTTTTTTTTTTTTTCTCTTCGAGTAAGTTATTTTGAACCTTATAGATAAGTTATCTTAATGTAGTCTTATCTTACTCATTTTAACAAACATTATCTAAGTGAATAAATACACTAATGGAAAATCACTACAATTTAAAGAGTTTTAATTACAAGAAAAACAAATAAGTTATAAATGAAAATTCCTTTCAATCAATGCTCAAACTTCAATAATGCACTTTATTTACCCTGAAATGATTCAATATTCTTGTAATTATTTTCAAATTTATGTGTGTTTTTGTGGCACTATAAATCTATTTATTTATAACACTCAATTTAGAATCTAATTGGAGGATATACAAAATATTGTTTTTATTTATAAGTTTGAATTCTTTGGTTTAGACTTTTGAATAAGGCATTGTTGAGGTTCAAACCTTGTTTCTACACTTGAGTAGATTTCATTCATATGTCTAAATAAGTAATAATGCATTTTGAAAATATTTAAATGTCTAAGGAGAAACCTTGGAAGCCCAAATAAAGTTTGTAATAGGAAAAGGGTTTTTGGAAAGGTTTAAACATTTTTAAAAATGACTTTCAAACTGTTAGAAGTGAGTGTGTGTGTGTGATTTTTGTCTTTATTTTTATTTTCTTTTCTTGCTTGGTCCCCAAGGTGTTCTAGATTTCCTTAGCCCCCAAGGTCTTCTAGAAATACTTGGCCCCCAAGTTCTTTTAAATTAGATTGGTCTCCAAGTTTCCTTCATTGCTAAGTTTATGGGGTGCCTATATATATTGGTTGTGTTGGCTCATTTTTGTGTGTGAAGTTTTTCATTTCTCCACAAGGTTTCAAGTTGTTCTCTCTTCTCAAGTTTTGCCTCCCATCTTGAGTTTTCTTCATTGAGAGCAAGCCCGTCTTGAGTTCTGCTAGCTCCGGTTGTTCGTGGCTGCCGTTTACCGGAGAGGTCGTTTCATCCTGCTGAGATAGTCACCGTAGTCTGCTTGCCGCCAGTGCAGGGCGCTAACTGTTTTCAGGACAGCGCAAAGCGCGACTCGACCTACTTCTGTTCCTGCCTCTTCCACGATCCAGAAGTTTGTTCCTGATTCCTTGTCGTTCCAGCTGAGAGCAATGCTGTTCAACCATCCTCTCTGATTTACTGTTTTAGTCTGGTAATCTATGTTGTTGTTCATTTAATTATAAGCTCTTGTTACCGTAAATATCAGCTGTTATAATAGCGGTCAAGTATATAGTATATGTTTCTTGTATCGTAGCCGGTTAGAACTACTTTCTTGTATCAAGCAAGTTACTTTTGTATTACGTACACATCTATACTCTCTGTATCCCTAACACAAACGTCTAAATAAAATCTAAAATTTGTTTGAATGTCTTGTTCAAGTTCAGAATTTTGAAACTTTTATTCATATTTCTAAACATTTTCTTCAAACTTCTAAATGTGAAGGTAAACTAACAATGTTTATTGTTCATATTTAGGTGCTTGACCTTAACTCTTATACTGTTTATATGATATTAGATTTTTTTTTTTTGTAATATTTATATCTTAAATGTATATATATACGACTTTTTTTTTATTTGTTCTATATTAAATATTTTAAAAATGATTTTGTTAACTTCAAAATATTTTAATTATGTGTCCCCATTAAATTGGTCCAACTAGAACCATGTATTATGGGGTCTATTTATTTTTTGTGTAAATTACACCAACCCTATGAGGTTTTGCATAATTACTATTTTACTCGTATTATAAATTTCACATATCTCATAGGAGGTTTGATAAAAATACATCAAGTACCTTTATGCTTTCAAAAGTAACACTAAGCGTGTGTTTGATTGCAAGTATGAAATATTTTCTAGATAATTGAATTATTTAGAATTAAATTATAAGAAAAATGTTAATTGAAGATGTTTGGTTGGCTTAATTTTTTACTTAGAAATTGTTATACTTTTCTAAGTTTTGATGTTTGATTGTCATTATTTTTCATGAAAATAATCACATGCATACATGTAGATAATCAGTAATTAAAATACATAAATCAATAATCAACTACATAAAATAATCAAATATACTCATATTCAAAAAATAAATCAAATGTACATATACAAAATAATCTACTTGCCCAGCAACTTCAGCCACAACCATCGTCGCCATCACCGTTCAGCCACTGCCCACTGCCATCGTCGCCCATTGTCACCGTCTTCTTCGCTGCAATCGCCCCTCCCACTACACACTGCCATTGTCTTCTCCACTACCATTGCCCCTGCCATGGCTATCGTTATCATTTTCTCTAGTTACCACGCACTGTCATGGTCGTTGTCGCTACTCATTACTCGTCGATGGCCTCTGCAACCGTCGGTGGTGGAAAGGAAAGGCTAGTGTGAGTTTTCCATTTCCATGGAAAATCAAATCTAACTCTTTAGTGAGAAAATCAATTATAGCAAAAGTGGGATCACGTGACCACATGTGCGAAATTATTTTTCATGCAAAATTTGACTACTCAAACACCCAAAAAGCTATAATTTTGGTGAAAAATAACAGCTTTTCATGAAAAAAATAGCCAATCAAACAGACCCTAACATTTATTATTTTTCATTACTCCATATAAATTTCCCTTAACATTTGAAAACTATAGTTAATTTTTTCTAAATGCCAAAAATATGCTCATATTTATATCTCTTTATTTCTCTTTCATTCTCATCTCCATCTTATCGATTAATCTCTTTTATCTTATGTCATTTTTTAGCATAGTCGACCAATGATGTTATCAGCAACCATGATTATCGTTTTTCCTCTTTCTTTCTCTTTTGGACACATAATAATAGTTGACAAACAAACCCCTTGATAATGAGCTTGCAGAAACCCTATCATCATTAATGAGGTATCAATGATGTCAATGAGAATAAGGTGATTAATGAAAAAGGATAATTGTGACAATAATAGTTAATTCTTTCTCTCTCTCTCTATGGGTTTGTGTTATAGAATGGTGAACCTAGATCGAACCGTATATGGATTTGACATTCTTGGAAGTATCAAACTATATCTAGTTTGATTTGAGCTTATGTTTGAGAACACACACTAGATATAAGTTTGTCATTCACATAAGTGTTGGTTTGGATAATGATGAGCCTATATATATATTGGTTTTGTGTTTTAGATTTTGAAGAAATAAATCGTATATTTTGTTTGATCTAGGATCATTGATTTTGAAAACATCAATCTAGGTAACAATACACCCAACTTAAAATATATGTGGGTTTGTTATTTTACTTAAATCAATAATTTAAAGAATAATGAACCCATATCCAGTCCATGTGTTATTCTTAGAACCATTAAACCCAAGTCTAGTTCAACTGGGCTTCATGTTATGGATCGAATTAAATATAGGTATATCATTCCTAAAATCAAGCCCTCATGTTCGTTCATTTTTTAAATCAAAGATAAATAATGAAATGTTCATTTAGTTGAGTGTACATTGCTAGTATAGAATTTTGGTTTTTTTCAATGTTCATCTTTTAATTGGCTTTGTTAGTTTTTTTTTTTTATCATCTCTTACTCTAATCTCTCATTGGTGGTTGCATGACTAACATTGGCAAAAAATGAGAGATGTTAAAGGGAAACGGTAAATATAACTAGTGGTAAAATTATATTTTTACCTTTCTTAACATTAAAAATAATGGTGCCATTTTTTAAAATATTGAAGTAGTTAGTGCATTTTTATTAAACCTTAAGGGGCGTTCTATAAAATTTTCCCTAATTTTTATCGCTTATATTTGCCCTTTCTCCATCCTTTTACCTTTATAATTATCAACCATTTTGCTATTTTAGCTTTTTTTTTTAATGTCAAAAAAGTCAAACTAGTAAGCATAATTTAAACAAAATTAACGTGATACATATTAATTTAAACTCTATAATTACTTGATACCAAAATTAATCTATACCTCATAGCCAAATAAATTTATAAAAATATGTTAATTTATATCATGTTAGCTTTATTTGAAGCCCTTGGTTTTTCATTGTTCATCTTTTAAGGAAAAGACTTTTGAAAATATGAAGGTCTAGGTTTGAAACTTGTTTTATGTAGTTTATTTGTATATTTTTTCTCCAAAATATTGTTGGATTTGATTGCTTCGTAATTCATTCTTATTTGATGTGTTGTATGTGTAATTCATTGTTATTTGATGTGTTGTACTTGTTTGAATTTGTTGAACTCAAAATTTAATTTTATTCATATTTCGAGTCCATTTCTAATTTTATGAACGAGTTATTGAACTTTTAATTTCATTTCAATTACGATATTGTCGTTAACTTTGTTTTGTGTTACTATTAACTCCTGACGTGGGAGATTAATGTGAAATTTTTTAGAATGAAATGGAATTTTCATGTCACACTTATTATCTCTTATTCTTTTTCATTCTTTGTATTTCATATGTTAGAACATTAAGATTATAAACTTGGAAAATTATATTCAGAGACAATATGAGATTTTGGCCATCATGTTTCCAATTTAGATTGCATAGAACCGAAAAACGTCTCCAATACAAAATTGAAATAGGAAAATTGATATTTTCTAAAAAAAAAGTGTAAATAGTTTTAAAACGGAAAATAATTTGTAAACGTTGAAACAACACCTCTGAATCGTTTTCGTGCCATACTATTTTCAACTTAAATCTCTCTCATTTGGTGTTACATATACCTAATGTCATAATAATAAGTGAGAGATGTGGAATAAGAATAAGACTAGTATTTTACAATATACTTTACAAAAGTAAACACACTAATCGAGCGAGTCTTAATTATGTTACATTTAAATAACTATTTTGATTAATCATTTTATGTAATATTGAATCAAACATTATCGTTGTCGAGGTGATTTTTTTCCCGACATAAACCTTGACTTATTTTTTTATATTTGTAATTGAAATAAACTTTAAAGTAAAATACAAAAATAGGAGGTAAACTCATTTATTACGGAGATAGAGGTTAAAATAATAATAACATTAAGATATTTTAGAGATGCGATGATGTGGACTTCTCTTATTTTTTGATTTTGCATTGAGAATAGTTAGTTGCAAGTGGCTGATTTAAGCAGTTTTCCTTCGTGCAAATCAGATTTGGTGTTATTTTCTTGCTAATGATTACTATGGATTGGTTGATTTGAAGTTTGTGAAACCTACGAGATTTAGCGCAGCACTGTCCGAAAGCTGGGCAGTATTTTTTGCTATGATTAATATGAGTTTGGCAGGTTGCGGGAGCTATTATTTTTGGGGAGGTGTTTGGAAGCAGGGAAAGCAAACGTGAGGTTCTGTTTGGAAACACCCCCCGCGCCCCCTATCCACAACAAAAGAATCATATTATAGATATATCATAATGTGTATCTTAAATTATAAAATAAATTATATGAAATTTCTTTGCACTTAAAGTTTTAGTTTTTTGTGCTTTTGATTATACCAAAAAATCTCTATATTTTTAAAATATTATAATCAATCACAATTTATTAATATTTTACATAATTTTATATAATAATCTACATATAAAATACATAATTCTACATACATAATTCTAATATATCAAAAAAATATAAAATTTTGTATTAATTAACCAATAAATTGCATAAAATTATGTAAAATAACAACAAATTATAGCTGATTGCAACATTTTGAAAGTGCAAGAGAGTTTTTTGGTGCAATCGAAAGTACACGAAGGTAAGTTACATATGCCTCTAAGTGCAGGGGGTTTCATATAATTTATCCTAAATTATATAATGTATTACAAATGATAAAAAATATTCTTTACGCCTCATTACATCACCTTGCCTTATTGAATGTGAAATATTTTAGTCATGTGCCTCATCGCCTTAGATGAGGGGCATTTTAGACATTTTAACATAATTGTATAATTCAAGCTATACACAATGATGTAACAATAGCATTTTTTTTAAAAAAAGTAAAAGGGAAATGAATATTTAAAAGGGGTTAATAACAACAAAAATATTATTTATTGTATTTTTAAGTTTAGACTTTTAATTTATTAAATGTGTAATATTATTAATGTAAGCACCCCCGCCCGGATATCCCAGCCACCCGGACAACCCGAACGGGAGCGCCTACGGGAGGAGAAAAGAATGAGACACCAGACAAAGACCACCCCGGCATGCATACACAAAAAATAAGAACAGCGGAAGCAAAGCTCAAGACATGCATGCACTATGGGTACCCCGCTAACACAGCGGTCACAAGATAAATAAACAAACACAAACTCCTGTGCCGACATCCACAAGACTCAAGAAAATACCTGGCACAGTACGAAATAATAGAGTAAATTCTACCTAGACATCAGAGTGGATAGGGATTGACGAGACTGCCTGTACACCACACCGACTCTGTCGTTAAAGCTGACTCCCTTGCTATGGCCCACGCCGCCACTACCTGGAATGATGGAAAGCAAGGTGAGTTGAGAGACTCAGCAAGCATAAGGAAAAGAAAGGCTGTAGGCTGAGTATAACCAAAAAACTCTTCCCAAAATAAACCCCCAGGTACACACAAGCCATGAGACGCTACAACACAACAGCTCAATAGCATAACAAAATAAAAGCACATACCGGTCCTTGGGGCCCACATAAGACACTTGGCACCCAAGTCCCATACCAACCTGTCGCTGCCCTGAAAGGCAACAAATATCTGCAACAAACCTGCGCGCGCTGTCCCAGGCCGGTACTCCCGTCACCTGTATCCGTCGGTACTCCCGACAACCGAGCCATAAGCTCCCTCGGAACGGTACTCCCGTCCGAGAACTAAATACTACCAGTATCCATGCAATGCACATAGAAATGCAATGGCGTAGTGAGCATCAACGTGATACAAGGCGCCCATACATCCAGGCATCAGGCCATGCTCCGCCCACATAGTAAACCACACGCCATGCATATGCCGCGCTGGATGCAACCTAACGAATCTAGAATGTCCGTGTGCAAGCATACTCAATAAATGAATATCCCACATGCATCCCGTACCCATGTGCATATCAAATCATGAACAGTAATACAAGGTATTTAATCATGCAGTAAATCACAAACCGGCAGAGCTAGTTAGCAGTGCTCGGCACCGGTCAACAGTCAGTGACAAGGAGTGTCCACCCGACGGTCCACATCAGGGCCGTACAATAGACTACCCCAACGTCACCAACAATCGACCCCTGCCCCACTGCTCAATAGCTCTAACCGAACCATAAATAAATCTGAGAAAAATTGTAAGTAAATCCAATAAAATCGTAAATAAACCCTCACGTCTAGGAACCTAGTCCCCAAACCGGTTCAGCATCATTCCCGAAAGGAATGGGGTGGTACAAACCCCCGTAGGCTCATAACGAATAAAATTATAGAAGTCTCGGATTTAATTTAAATTAAAACAAATGAATAATACTTCAACCAATAAGACAAGGTGCCGAATTAAAGTAAGGGAGGTGATAAAATACAGGAAATCACGGGGTCTTCCACGGAAATTAAAGATCAGGAAGAGAGGGTTAAGAACTTGCCTTTACACGGCTGTTTCTTCTTTTCCTTGCACTCCCGCTGCGAAGTAAAACGTTTAAGAACGATTAATAAAACCCGTAGCTCGCATTAATTAAATCTAACCGTCTAAAATCCCACGTAGGCACACCGTAAATAAAATCCCAATAAATCTCATATTTCTTTTAAATTAAATCATGCCCAAAACATTCCTAATTCGTATAATTAATACGCAAAATCAAACCGAATTAAGGGAAGACAAGGGATTCACCAAATGGAAATAGATCGCAAGGGTAGAGGAGAACTTGCCTCGCTTAAGCTGATTACAGCGTTTCCATGCTTAAACATCACCAAATTAATACACGCTGTAAATTAGATTAAACTCCCAAAATTAATAAAATTGAGCCCAAAATTAAATTTCAACCGTAGAGAATGTATAACACATAATTATTTACTTACCTGATTAATTAAATCACGATTAAACGTAATTTAATCTTCAATTTTTCTCTAAAAAATGACCCTCGCGCGCGCTGCTTCTTCTTCATTTTTCTTCCTCTGGTTCTGTCTCAAATTTGGCCGAAATCGGCCTTAAAATCGCAGCAAAAATGCTGCTTTAACGCGAGGCAAATGGGCGGCCCACAGCGCGCCACGTGGCGCGCCCAGCAGCTGCACATGGCTGCCACCGCCTTGCCCAAAACGACGCCGTTTTGGGCAAGGATTTTGGCTGAAAAATCAGCCAAAATTCTCCAGCGCGCGCGCACACCCGAGGGGGCTCGAACCTGCGACCTCACCCAGCACACGAGCACTCGCGACCGCCCGCGCTAGCCGACTCCTTTAACCATATAATGCCTTCACTTATATTTAAGGTGATTTGCGGCCACTTCGGCAAATCACATTTCAGCCCCCAGAACTTTCATTATTGGCACACACACCCCAGACTCCAATTTCCTTTATTGCACTTACACCCGAAAACTTTCAAAAATCCATTAAATTAATTTATTTTTTCTTATATCTCCAAATTCCCAAATAAATTAATAATTTCCATAAATGCAAGAATTAATAATTATCTTATTTACTTATTTTCTCAAAATAACATAAGTAAATATTTTCTCTTAATTTCTCTAATACTCCAAAATGACATCAAATGCCAAAATTATTAATCATTATTTATTTCTCAAATTTTCGGGATATTACAATTCTCCCCTCCTTAATAGAATTTCGTCCTCGAAATTCGCGCTCAGTCCATGTCCTCAAGATACGCTCACGATTCTCATGATATTACCTAACACATCTTCCGAGACCTTCCATATCATCATTTTCCAATTCTCACAAGTCCAAGTCCACGACATATCCTACTTGACTTAATACAGTAGCACATCTCCCTAATCCATCACCGCAAGTGAACCACGATATGACCACTAATACCTTAACCAGCCTAAGAGACGTCATCAAGGTTCTTCTATTACTATCTCATAACTCAACTGATAACGATAGGAGTGGGGCCATCCTCTTACATGGCGAGAAGCTAATATTCGATAACACGACCTAAACCTGCCACGTACTTACGACGCACTGGAACACGGAAACGATACGACATCCTCAATCAAGGATTCAGCAGCAATATCCTTTAGTCTGACTTTTGCCAACTGATTCTTAACCAGATACACATCATTTTCTCGGCAGTACTTTCTCCCACAATTTGCCGCGTACGTTCGGGGTTCTGTTAATAAACATGAGTAGCCATTTAATCAGAACTATCAAAGGTTACACGTTCCCCCCTCAATACACCTCGAGATCTTAAATGTCGCCAGATCTCCCCTCCTTAAAGGAATCAACACACCTAATTTTGACTTATTCGGTGACCACCAACCCTCAATCTTGACCTGCCGCCGATCTTAACTCCAAATAGCTAATTGGCCATACTTCTTCTCGATCACTAAATATTAACCCTGACCTCCTCAAAACCTTATACGGTAGTTGGGACTCGATCTTTAGAACCGATCTTATTTACTCTATAGCCTGTACGACTAAAAACACCTCACCGTATCAAAAACTATTCCATTCCCACGACATCTCATAAGTCGCCTCAAAAACGAAAAGCAACCTAAAGATGTGGGTTAAGCGTTCCTCTGACTGGCATAACAAGCCATCTCATGTTTCTGCCGATGTACCACTTGACCAGCACCCAAAGGAGTCTCATCTCCTCTCTCGGTCAATAATCCGACCCTAGGGCATGTGGTCCGTGATTAGCACCGCGCGTACTCATAGCAACTACTATCCTTGCAGCAGAACCCAATAGTTACTTAGACCTGTATCCAATTTCGGCCGTGGCCATACACCGGGGTATCTCCCACAACACCAAACGTAGAGGGGTTTTCCTTACTTCTAATTCACATTATCACGGATGCACCACGATAGCCTAAAACACCTGTTACCACCTTTACTTTACCCTATTTGTTACAGAACCTCACAGCCTTAGCTCTTCGTCACGCCAACCGCGACGTCACCTGTACTCCGCTCCACTTGTGAAAACTAAACACCTACACACCATAGCCAGGTCGTGATGCTAAATCTCCAAACAGCATAACCACTGTAAACTCCAAGTTCATAAGTCCATAATAATCCCTCAATAAATTCCCATCATAGATCTCTCTTGGGACTTCGTATTAATGTTCCAATTTATCCTTCTAGATTCGATTAAACTTAGGGTGGATGCCCTAAACCTCCAAGAAAATGCAAACCCCTCAGAACCTCAATTTACCTCCATACCTCATCAAATAACACGTCTCTCGACCAAATATGTACAGACAATTTAACTGTTACACACGAGCTACCGCATTACCCAACCTTCAGTTTCTCATCTCAGTACACCCTATACACATCTCGGTACCTACGGATCTACCATTTACCATCAGACTCCTATAGCACATTTTCCACCATGTGGGACCTTCCTGTACCACTCCTGGCAAAATTCAATCATGAACCTCCAGATCACATTCTACCACGACCTCATCTCTCATGAGATTGACGCAAGCCTTTTGTCGGGCGTCGACAACGCCCGGCGAGACCAAGGAAATCTCCAAACATCTATCTCTGTCACCGGTCCTGACCAATCCATAGATATTACGAAAACGTCGGTCAACCCAAATGACATGTCCACGAACTCAAAACGGTCGTACGAGTACAACAAACAATCGTTAGAAAACACCCCAGGGTTACCTCGACAAATCATTGCTCGGGACGAAGGACATTTATTCCTCAAGGCTACCCGGCTCAATTGCAGGGTCAATCCCTTGCTAAAACAACCTCTTACCCAAACACTTAGGGCAGGCACAAGTCCTAAATAAATCTCATTTATACCACCTCACGGTCCCATCCTAACGTGCACTCATCACCCTTGCACGAATATAAATTGGGACACGATCTCTTACACGAATCAGCAAAACACAACTTGACGCAGCCTGACCCTCCTCAATTCATCTAGACCTCCCTAACTCTACCCGACAACCTTGGTGTACAGGAACTCGTCCCTCAAAACTGACTCAAATAATGCTCTGATACCAACATTGTAAGCACCCCCGCCCGGATATCCCAGCCACCCGGACAACCCGAACGGGAGCGCCTACGGGAGGAGAAAAGAATGAGACACCAGACAAAGACCACCCCGGCATGCATACACAAAAAATAAGAACAGCGGAAGCAAAGCTCAAGACATGCATGCACTATGGGTACCCCGCTAACACAGCGGTCACAAGATAAATAAACAAACACAAACTCCTGTGCCGACATCCACAAGACTCAAGAAAATACCTGGCACAGTACGAAATAATAGAGTAAATTCTACCTAGACATCAGAGTGGATAGGGATTGACGAGACTGCCTGTACACCACACCGACTCTGTCGTTAAAGCTGACTCCCTTGCTATGGCCCACGCCGCCACTACCTGGAATGATGGAAAGCAAGGTGAGTTGAGAGACTCAGCAAGCATAAGGAAAAGAAAGGCTGTAGGCTGAGTATAACCAAAAAACTCTTCCCAAAATAAACCCCCAGGTACACACAAAGCATGAGACGCTACAACACAACAGCTCAATAGCATAACAAAATAAAAGCACATACCGGTCCTTGGGGCCCACATAAGACACTTGGCACCCAAGTCCCATACCAACCTGTCGCTGCCCTGAAAGGCAACAAATATCTGCAACAAACCTGCGCGCGCTGTCCCAGGCCGGTACTCCCGTCACCTGTATCCGTCGGTACTCCCGACAACCGAGCCATAAGCTCCCTCGGAACGGTACTCCCGTCCGAGAACTAAATACTACCAGTATCCATGCAATGCACATAGAAATGCAATGGCGTAGTGAGCATCAACGTGATACAAGGCGCCCATACATCCAGGCATCAGGCCATGCTCCGCCCACATAGTAAACCACACGCCATGCATATGCCGCGCTGGATGCAACCTAACGAATCTAGAATGTCCGTGTGCAAGCATACTCAATAAATGAATATCCCACATGCATCCCGTACCCATGTGCATATCAAATCATGAACAGTAATACAAGGTATTTAATCATGCAGTAAATCACAAACCGGCAGAGCTAGTTAGCAGTGCTCGGCACCGGTCAACAGTCAGTGACAAGGAGTGTCCACCCGACGGTCCACATCAGGGCCGTACAATAGACTACCCCAACGTCACCAACAATCGACCCCTGCCCCACTGCTCAATAGCTCTAACCGAACCATAAATAAATCTGAGAAAAATTGTAAGTAAATCCAATAAAATCGTAAATAAACCCTCACGTCTAGGAACCTAGTCCCCAAACCGGTTCAGCATCATTCCCGAAAGGAATGGGGTGGTACAAACCCCCGTAGGCTCATAACGAATAAAATTATAGAAGTCTCGGATTTAATTTAAATTAAAACAAATGAATAATACTTCAACCAATAAGACAAGGTGCCGAATTAAAGTAAGGGAGGTGATAAAATACAGGAAATCACGGGGTCTTCCACGGAAATTAAAGATCAGGAAGAGAGGGTTAAGAACTTGCCTTTACACGGCTGTTTCTTCTTTTCCTTGCACTCCCGCTGCGAAGTAAAACGTTTAAGAACGATTAATAAAACCCGTAGCTCGCATTAATTAAATCTAACCGTCTAAAATCCCACGTAGGCACACCGTAAATAAAATCCCAATAAATCTCATATTTCTTTTAAATTAAATCATGCCCAAAACATTCCTAATTCGTATAATTAATACGCAAAATCAAACCGAATTAAGGGAAGACAAGGGATTCACCAAATGGAAATAGATCGCAAGGGTAGAGGAGAACTTGCCTCGCTTAAGCTGATTACAGCGTTTCCATGCTTAAACATCACCAAATTAATACACGCTGTAAATTAGATTAAACTCCCAAAATTAATAAAATTGAGCCCAAAATTAAATTTCAACCGTAGAGAATGTATAACACATAATTATTTACTTACCTGATTAATTAAATCACGATTAAACGTAATTTAATCTTCAATTTTTCTCTAAAAAATGACCCTCGCGCGCGCTGCTTCTTCTTCATTTTTCTTCCTCTGGTTCTGTCTCAAATTTGGCCGAAATCGGCCTTAAAATCGCAGCAAAAATGCTGCTTTAACGCGAGGCAAATGGGCGGCCCACAGCGCGCCACGTGGCGCGCCCAGCAGCTGCACATGGCTGCCACCGCCTTGCCCAAAACGACGCCGTTTTGGGCAAGGATTTTGGCTGAAAAATCAGCCAAAATTCTCCAGCGCGCGCGCACACCCGAGGGGGCTCGAACCCGCGACCTCACCCAGCACACGAGCACTCGCGACCGCCCGCGCTAGCCGACTCCTTTAACCATATAATGCCTTCACTTATATTTAAGGTGATTTGCGGCCACTTCGGCAAATCACATTTCAGCCCCCAGAACTTTCATTATTGGCACACACACCCCAGACTCCAATTTCCTTTATTGCACTTACACCCGAAAACTTTCAAAAATCCATTAAATTAATTTATTTTTTCTTATATCTCCAAATTCCCAAATAAATTAATAATTTCCATAAATGCAAGAATTAATAATTATCTTATTTACTTATTTTCTCAAAATAACATAAGTAAATATTTTCTCTTAATTTCTCTAATACTCCAAAATGACATCAAATGCCAAAATTATTAATCATTATTTATTTCTCAAATTTTCGGGATATTACAATTAAATAAATCATTAATTTATTAAATTCAAAAACAAATAATTTAAAATATCATATTACGTTTCTTCAAATCTCTCATCTACTAAATATGATGACTAATACAAATATATATAACATTTAAAATTCTTAATTTTTTAATAAAAAGCAAATCAAATTGAGAAAAAATAATTTTATTATTATTTTTCACAGCTCTTCCCAATACAACACCCAAAATAGCTACTTTCTTTGGCTTTATCCTCCCTTTCCTTTCTTTTTAAAGTTTAAAACATGAATTATAAATATTATTTATTTATCTTAAAACTTAGGTCCACCATTGACTCTTATAAAATTATTATTAAAAATTATCTCAAACTAAGTTTATTCACGTTGCTTTTAAGATAAATAAATGCCAACAAAATTTGTTATAAGTGACCTACAATTTAGAGAATTTTGAAGATTCCCTTCAATCAACACTCAAACAGCTTTAATAAATGAAGATTCCTGCGATCAATGCACAAACTTTAATAATGCACTTTCTTTGCCCTCAAATAATTCAATACTCTTGTAAATATTTTAAAATTTAAGTGATTCTCAAGTTATACATCAAACAATTGATATATTAGATTCGCATTAATGGATCGTGAATTCGATCGTTGCCCTGAAGTAATGAGATAAAATTTCATACCTGTAATTTTTTTTATTTATCGAAATCGATAACACAAGCGACAAAAACCGTGTAAGAATAATCATCCCAAATATTTTCAAATTTAATTAAATCTTAATAACTTACAAATATATAATTGAAAAGACAATTATATGAAAGATATACTTTCAAGTTTGATGAAAGCTACAAAAATGATAAATGCTCAAATTCCTGGTGTAATAGGCAAGATATCATAATAAGAACGTACTTATAGTAAAATATTTACTCATCTAACTCAACTTGAAAAATATTTATTTTGTTTGAGTTGATTTATAATGAAACAACTCGAGAAAATTTAACATTTACTAGAGATATTAGTCACTAACAAACAATACATTTTTTTTTCTTTTTTGTGCTTTTGAAGAACAGAAAACTTTGAGGATATACAAAACATTGTTTTTATTTATAAGTTTGAATTCTTTGGTTTAGACTTTTGAATAAGGCATTGTTGAGATTCAAACCTTATTTCAGACACTTAAATAGATTTCATTCAGATATCTAAATAAGCAATAAACATTTTTAAAGTGTTCAAATGTCTAAGGATAAACCTTCTGAAGCCCAAATAAAAGTTTGGAATATGAAAAGGGTTTCTGGAAAGCTTCAAATATTTTAATGATAACTTTCGAACGTCTAAATAATTGCTAAAAAGAAAATGTTATTGGTACACCTATTTTGTACATCTTATGTTACATAAGGGAGTATTATAACAAAAAAACCCATTATGAGGCGCGTGAGGCGCATGTGAGGCGCAGGATATTTTGGTCATAATACCCCCTTATGTAGTTCAAGATGTACAAAATGCGTGTATATCTAGCATGATTCTTGCTAAAATTTGTCTAATGTTTTGTTCAAGATCAGACTTTTGAAACTTTTATTTATACTTCTAAACATTTTCTTCAAACCTTTAAATATGAAGGCAAACAAACAAACAATGTTTATTGTTCATATTTAAATATTTGACCTTAACTCTTATATTGTCTATATGATATTAGATTTTTCTTGTAATCTTTATATATGTGACTTTTTCCTTATTTGTTCTATATTGAATATTTCAAAAATCATTGCGTTATCATCAAAATATTTTAATTATGTGCCCTATTGGATGCTTATATTTAGATACGAAAAGTTGGTCAAACTAGAATCACGTATTATGATTTATTTCATTTTTTGTGTAAATTACACTAGCAACCCTTATGAGGTTTTGCATAATTACTAAATAGCCTATTTAGTTTAAGAAGTTACAACAACTTTCTCTGCTGTTAAATATCAAGCTAGAATTATAATTTTAATCATATGATAAATTTTACATATCTCATATGAGGTTTGATAAAAATACATCAAGTACTTTTATGTTTTCAAAAGCAACACTAACATTCATTGTTTTTCATTACCCTATACAAATTTTCCTTACCAATTGAAAATTATAGTGAATTTTGTTCTAAAAGCCCAAACTATGCTCATATTTATATCTCCTTATCTCTCTTTCACTCTCATCTCCACCTTATTAATTAGTCTTTCTTATCTTATCTCATTTGTTAGCATAGTCAACCAACGATGTTATTAGCGACCATAATTATCGTTTTTCTTATTTCTTTTTTATCTCTTAGACACACAATAATAGCTTACAAACAAACCCATTGATAATGGGCTTGCAAATGCCCTATCATCGCTAATGAGGTATCAATGATGTCGATGAGAATAAGGTAAATAAAAAGTAATAATTATGGTAATAATAAGTATATCTTTCTCTCTCTTTCTGTGTGTGGATTCGTGTTCAATAATAATGAATCTAGATCAAACTATATATGGATTTATCGTTCTTAAAAGCATCAACCCAAATCTAGTTTAATTTGGGCTTATGCTTGAGAACATAGACCATATATAAGTTTGTCATTCTCATAAGTGTTGATTTGGATAATGATAAGCCTATATATATATATATATATGTTAATTTTGTGTTATTTGTGTTCTAGACTTTGAAGCATTCAACCTTATATTTTGTTTGATCTAGGATCATTGTTCTCAAAAACATCAATCTAGGTAATCATATGCTTAAATTGAAACATATATGGATTTGTCATTTTATCTAAATCAATGCTTTAAAGACTAATAAATCCACATTTAGTTTGATATGGGTTTGTTCTTATAACTATTAAACCTAAATCTAGTTCAACTTAAGTTCGCGTTCTATATCGAATTAGATATGGATTTACTGTTCTTAAAATCAAGCCCTCATGTTCATTCATTTTGTAAATCAAAGATAAATAATAAAATGTTCATCTAGTCGAGTGTACACTGTTAGTTTTGAATTTTGGTTTTTTCCTTGTTCATATTTTAATTGGGTTTGTTCATTGTTTATCTTCAAATTAAGTTCGTTAGGTTTTTTTTTTTTTAGCATTTTCTCGTTGTAATCTCTCATTGGTGGTTACATGACTGTCAACAAAAAAAGAGATGCTAAGAGGAAAGAGTAAATATAATTAGGGGTAAAATGATATATTTACCCTTTTTAACATTAAAAGTAATGATGCCATTTTTTTTTAAAATATTGAAGTAGTCAATGCATTTTTATTAAATCTCAAGTGACGTTGTATAAAATTTACTCTAATTTTGATCTCTTCCATTTACCCTTTACTCTTTCTCTCTCGTTTCTCAACCATTATACTATTTTAGTAAAACTTTTAAAAAAGGTAAAATAGTCAAATTAGTAAGTGTAATTTGATCTCCAAGCAAAATTGGCGCGATACATATTTATTTAAACTCTATAATTACTTGATACTAAGATCACTATACCTCATAACCAAATAATTTTAGAAAATTATGTTAATTTATATCATCTTACTTCTTTGAGTATAATTTATAATATGACGACTTTTTTTTAGCAGAATTTTATAGAAAATCAAAAGAAAATTAAATTTTAACAAAAATCAAAATCTAGTAATTATGGTAATAAAAATTAAAATAGTAACTAATTTATTATAAGATATAAAATTTAAATACTAACAATGTAATTTATCTTCTCCAAAACACAATATATAAGCTAATGAAGCTTTGTTTTATTGATAAGTAAAAGACTTATGAAAGTCTTTAGATCTAGGTTTGAAACTTGTTTCATGTAGGTTATTTGTATATTTTTTCTACAAAATATTATTAGATTTGATTGATTTTTATTTTTTTGTTCTTCGATGTGTTATTTTAAGGTAAAATTAATAAACACTTACTAAACTTTAAAGTTGTAATTATTTTCTCACTAAACTTTAAATTGTAACCAGTTATTCACTGAATTGTACTCAACGTCAACCATCCATCACTCGCTATAATTCCGTCAACTATTACAAACGAAAAATACTAACAGAATCTAACGTAGCTAATGAAATCTGACATGGCAAAAATTAATTTAACATATACTCATTGAATTTTAAAAATATAACTATTTATTTATTGAACTTTGTTCAACGTTAACCATCCATCACCCCATTACATCACCGTCTGATCTTGAAACACTCGTTACATCATCATCTGATATTGAAATATATTAAAAGATTTTTATATGCATTTGAGATAACTTACTTCTCAAACCAAAAGCAAAAAGTTAAACTAATGATTCAAATTAAAAAAAAAACAAAAGTAAACAAAATATTTGTTTAGATTTTTTTACCTCCATTATAAACAACGAAATTCACAAAAAATGTATTTAATAATGAGACCAAGAGACAAAAACTGATTACAAAAATCATTTTAGACAATACATATTTATTCTATCATATTTTGTCTCCAAATAATTGTATTAGTTAATAAAACACGATACATTTTTTATATGTGTTTGAATTCAAAATAAGATATAATAAATGTATATTTACTCTATAAGTTTAAAGATTGTTGGTTTTTAACATAGAATAAATACGATTTTTGTAATTAGTTTTTGGCTTTGAGCTCATTATTAAGCAAACATTTTTTTACTTTTGGTTTGCATCAGTAGTTTTTTTAATTTGAATCATTAGTTTAGTTTTTGACTTTTGATTTGAGAAATAAGCGATCTCAAATACATACAAAAATATTTTAATATATTTCAAAATCAGACGATGATGTAACGAGGTGATTGATGGTTGACATTGAACAAAGTTCTGTGAGTAAATAGTTACATTTTTAAAGTTCAGTGAATGTATGTTAAATTATTTTATGCCACGTCAGATTCCGTTAACATTTTTTGTTTGTAATAGTTGACGGAGTTATAACGAATGATGGAGTGCGATTTTGTTCACCTCATTTAACGGGTGTGAACATAACCCCTGTCAGTGGGGGTTAAAAAAATAATCCCTTTTTGAAAAAATAATATTTTATCTTTATATTGAAAATTGTAAAAACTAACAATGTTTCAAAAAAAATAAATTGTTTTTAGTCACTTTTTCTGAAAAAATCGTTTTCAGTCACTCAAACAAACTAATTGCTAAAAACAGCCACTTTTCAGTTTTGACTCAATTTTAACCCTGTCAATTATTTTTATAAATTTGTCATTTTTTTATAAGTTCTAATCCACCAATTTTAATCTTGTCATATTTTCAGTTAAATTCTAAAAATAATTTTTTTTTTTGAAACATGGTTAGTTTTTACAATTTTCAACATAAGGATAAAACATTATTTTTTAAAAAATGGGTTATTTTTTTAACCCCTACTAACGGGGGTTACGTTCACCCCATTAAAGGGGTGAACAAAATCGCACTCACGAGTGATGAATGGCTGACATTGGGTAAAGTTCAATAGGTAACTAGTTATCAATTAAAGTTCAGTGAGTAAATAATTACAACTTTAAAATTCAGTGAGTGTTTATGAATTTTACTCGTTGTCCTTATTTGAATTTGTTCTGCTCACATTTTTACTTTATATATATTTTGGTCAACATCTTATTATCAATGAATTATTGAACGTTTAATTTTATTTCAATTATGAGATTGTTGTCAACTTTGTTGGGTGTTACTGTGAACTCATGACGTTGGCGATCAATGTTAAATTTTTGAGAATGAAATTAAATTTTCATGTCACACTTTTGATCTCTCCTTCTATCCCTCGTACACTATAAAGTTAGGGTTATAAATTTGAAAAATCATACTTAAAGAAAACATAGAATTTTGACTATCATGTTTCCAACTTAAATTCTTTTGATTCGGTGTTGTATATAGGTAGTGATAAGTGAGAGATGTGAAAGAAAGAGAAGGTGAGTATTTATCATAATCGAAAATAAAATGGAAATTAGGTGGCCTAATTGATAAAATTAAAAGTTAAATCCAAATGTGAAAAAAATTTAAAATTAAATATTTTTTGATAATTCACAAAAAAGAAAACAACACAACGTACAAAATCAGTGGTCCTCGATGTCAGCTTTGAAGTCACGCGTCAAACCTGTGTACTGAGATGCGCCTCTTTTAATGAGTCGGCTCCCGGGCGCCTCCCTTATTTACAGGGGCTTCCGGCTCACAAATTATCCCTAATTTCATTTAAGAGCCATTGACTAAATCACCCCTTTCATTTCCCAAAATGCCCAGGTTCACAGAACAGTAAACAACGTAACTGTAGCATCACAGGGGCAAAATCGTCAGACCACGTTATTAGCTGCCTTGATAAACATTTATTGTTAAGAACGATAAAATAAGAAGACAAAGGAAGGAGGGGTCCCATATTCGACCGACTTAGGGTTTGAATAGAACGAGTGCACAGAGGAGGAAGGAAGAAGACGAAGGAGGAAACTCGTCCATCGCTTATCCCATCTGTCTCTCCCTCTCTCTGCGATCGAGGTACGGTCGATCGATTTATTCATCTGATTTCTCCCTCTCTCTCTGTATGTTACGCGTGCTTTCTTCCTGAGTTTCCTTTCCCGTCTTTTGCCGAATCTGAAAGTCAGCGCACCATGGATCTCTGGTGTTATATGTGTGTTTCTGAAAATATTCCCCTATCTATTGGAGTTATGAACATGATCGCGGGCAATTCGTTGGTAATTTTTAGTTATGCTGTTTTTTTTGTTATGTAATGTGAACTTAAATCCTGTATCTGCTCTTTTTGGTTTGACTGAAATAGATGTTGTAGATTTGTCCGTGGTTTATTGTTAGGTTTATTTTGTGAGTGACTTCGATGCCAGAGACGGTAAAATGAAGAAATTTATGTTCTTTTAGGTCGTTTAAACCTTAGTTGCCTGCGAACTTCTTGTCTAATTAAGCGAAGTGCACTTGGAACTGTTGTCTAACGAGCAACTGGATGCAGTGAATGTGGGTTTCTCTCTTGCATTCGGTTTGAACTTCTTAAAGTATGTTGCGGTGATGCGGGTCGGGAAGGCTTTCTAATGCACAGGCAAATGGGAGGAAATAACACAACGGTGAGATACAAAGGCAAGATTGAAAGTGAAAGTAGTTGGAAGTGTAATTTAGTTCTACAACAGCGTTGTTAAAGTAAGCAGAGAATTTCTTTCAGTTGTTATTGTTAATAGAATCAATCAAGCACAGCCCTTTGCAGGGGGGAATTGCTCTTTGACTGTCTATTAGGATCCAGTTGAGATCCATTCTTAAGGTGGTTTCTGTTCAGCTCAATCTGGAGGTGCAAAAAAAGCTACTGCTCATAATTAAAATTACAGAAAGACTATATTAATTTCTAAGAGAAGGATCAATTGTGCTTCTGTAGCTACACTCACACAAATATGTATTGATAAATATCTCGGTAGCAATTGCTTTTTAAGTTATAATTTTGTAGCCTAGTAAAAAAATAAAGAAATTATAGACTTGTTTTCTTAGGCTTTTTTTTTTTTTTTCCAGATAGGTGTTGCCTTTTTTAGATGAGTGCCTTGTATGGCTTTAGGCAATACAGTATTTTGGGACCCTTGATGGGACATTTTCCTGTGATTAGTATTCCATTCTTCTACTCCTACATCATTGAGCTTTCCATCACACTTTTTATTTTTTTTTGTCTTTTCATACCTTCTATCTTGCAATTCACATTCTTTCCTATTTCCTTGTTTATGCGATTCGCAATAGCTGGTACATCAATCAAGGGTAATGTTACTTGTGCTTGATGGCCCCATCGTGTGTTTCTCTCACTGCCTCAACCGTTGTGTATGTAGTGACCTTATTTTGTGTTTTTTCTCACACACTCAACCTTCTTGGAGGTAGGCTATCTATTTTGTTTACCTATTTGGGCATGCTTCTTTTCCAGACCCGGTAGAGACTAAAGTTGTTGAGGAAAACCAGCATTAGAGCCTTCTTGACTTGGAAACAACCTCAGCATCCCAATTTTAGTAACCCAATCAGTTCTTGAAGCCCCTTCACATCTATTTTTGATTTGTCTATTCAGATTTCTGGTGAAGCTCCTCACTATAAGAACTAGAGAGGAAGGCGGGAATTGTCACCCTTTGTTGGTAGCTCATCCCCAATTTTGTGCAAACCTGCAAGGAGATGATAAAAGACCCTTTGCCATTGAGACCTTGTCACGACTCCAAGAATCCCCAAGGATAGATTAGTAACATGAATTATAGGTATTTTTCTTTTAGTTGTACTCTTATGCTGTAGCTGTTAGTAGTTAGTACCTTCATTTGTGAAGCCGATAAATAGGCTAAGGTAGCTAGAGAATGGCATGTTTGAATGATAATTGAATTTAGTCATTTCCCTCTTATCAATTCTCTCTCAATTTCTCTCTGATCTCTCTTCCAATTCCTCTGATTTCTCTCTAATCTCCCCCAACTCTCTGTTCAATCTGCAACTCTCCCCTCATTTCTGTCCGTTATCTCCCTCTTTCTGTCCAATTCTCTCTCCAATCCTTCTGTTCGTGGTCCTAATTCCCTCGGATTCTTCTGACTTCCAATCCAAACCCTAGGTTCATGTCAGACCTGTAGCTGAAGAATGCCTTGGAAGAGAGAGATCACAGAGATTGCTGCAAAAAATGACATCTGGAGCAATCTATGAAGACCAGATTGCTTGTCGCTGTTCGCCATAGTTGAATCAACATTGAAGTGCGAGAGTGTCAAAGTTGAAGCCGACATGTTTGAGTCTTTCCACTTGTAAATTTGAGAATCCTTAGAATGTCAAAAGAGTATTGTTTGGGTGATTTGTCAAGCATCTTTTGGTTGGTTGGGAGATTGTTTTCCAATTTTTGACTATAGCCATCCTAGAGTATGTGGAATATGGTTGTGTACTTAGTAAAAGAGATGAAAAAAAAGTTTAGAAAGCAATTGTTAAAAAATTGAGTATATCCTCATCAACTCTTGAAGCCTTGGTGGACTCTTGAGTACTCTCAAACTGGGAAGAGATGATGGAGGACATTGGGCAGCCTGTAAAGAGACACTAGATGCTGTAAAACTAGTTCATATGGTCAAGCATTAATTTGGAATGTTTTGGTTGACGAAGGGTCCTCGTCGGAGCTTTAAGCAGCCTAGTTTTATGTTTTATGCATTATGATATTTTTTCCATTCTACATATATTTCCCTAAAGTCTTTTTTTTTGGATAGGTTTTCCTAAAGTCTTTTTGTAACTCTAATTATGTGTGTGGGTTTTATTTATGGTGTTTTCGTTGGTAGTAATTTCAATTTTTGTTTAGTTTTCCTACTAGGGACAGGATTTTTCTAACCCTAGTAGGAACGACATTACTAGAGCTCTATAAATATATTGTAACCTCTTTTCTGATTAGTGAATGGAATAACCACCTATAATTTTCTCTAAAGAAATATGCTGTCTTTGAATTGTATGATACAATTATAACCTAAGAAGCATGGGCATGCCAGTGGAGGTGTTGTACTAGTGTCACCGGTGTGTCAAGCAACATGCATGGCCACACGGCACGCCCCACACTTCTTTATTATTTATGAAATGGGTATATGATGGGACATGTGCAGGATATGCGTGTCCCCTTGGCAAACACTTCATATACTCATATAGAATTAGGAAACCAACCTTGAAGACAAGATGAATGGGAGGGACAAGGGTTGAAGACGAGATGATTAGGCTGTGTTCTAGGAGTGACTAACGATGACTGGACTGAACTCTGTGTTTTACTAACCTGTGAATTGGATTGTGGGCAATGTGATGACTGATGGTGACATTGGCGAGTTTACAATGAAGTGGCTGGGGTCAAGATGAGTAGTGTGCGATTGAGTTTTTTTAGTGACATCAATATTGTGATGTAGCTGCATGTCTGTTGGAGTTTTTGAGGACAACTCAGGTCTTGACCTTTTGAATCCCTATGAGTTGTGATGATGATGACTCTGATTCTTCTTGAATCTTGATGTGTATATTACAATATTTTGTAAGGCTGGAGTGGTTTCTTCTTGGTACTTGATACATATTATATACTTAATCGTGTTGGACTGCTGGAGTTGAATTTTCTTAGTGCAGAATATCCTATTCTAATATTATAGGTTACATTGTTATTTTTTTTAGAATTTTGCATTATGGATTTTAAATACACGAATTTTTTATAGATGCATATGTATGAGTTTGGAATATATTTTTATATTTTATTATGTCATTAGATATATAAAAGTTTAGTTCTTTAATTAATGTATCCCAACTGTGTCGTGCCTTACTTTTTTGAAAAATGCCATGTCCCGTATCCTATGTCCGTGTTTCATAGATCATAACCCTAGGTGCGATGCCCAAAAGATATTCTCTCTCTTTTCTAATCTTTCAATTTCAGATTCTTAATTTCGTAACCCTACTTCCAGATATATTTTCCATCTTTTCAGATATATTTTACCTACCTACCAATTTTCCCTAGATTTCTAACCCTATCATTCTGGTGAGTTTTGAAGGGTGAGAAGCAACTGTATTGCTGCAGGAATGCTCTTAACCATAATGGTGCTTTTTTGCAAATGAAGCCTCATGGAGGATGGTGGTCAACAAATTGGAAATGTATTCATTTATATGTCTGTTATATAAAAATGCAATCCTATGGCTGATACAGTAAATAAATATATAATAAATGATATATGTAATCATATGGTCAAGATATATGTATTCATTTATATGAATTTTGTGTGTGAAGTAGGAGAAGAGTTGGTATTATAATTGTTGGACGAGATTAGGTGTTCAAGTTTAAAAAGGAAAGATAAGGTGGTTGGATAAGATAAAGATTTAAAAAGGAAGCCTAGAAGATATGATAAAGCTCCAAGATTCAAGGGAGAGATTCAAGCTTGAAACTAGAAGATAAAGGGCAACATGTTTTGAATATTAGTTACTGCTATCTAAATTTGAATTTGCTCCTATTTTCTAGGAGATGAGTAGATATTTTGCCTTGTATAAATAGCTCCCTTTATACAAGGCAAAGCCATCCCAGCATAGGGGTGTCAACGGTTCGGATTGGTCCGGTTCTATAAGAATTCAGTAATCGAACCATTTTTAACGGTTCCGAAAGAATAAGAACCGTAACCGAACCGTTACGTATATAAAACCAAACCATGACCAATCCGTTACACCGGACCGGTTTCGGTTATATCCAATTAACATTTAGCTTCTAAACATTTTTGCAAAATATGAAATTACAAACAAATGTGTTAATTAAAATAAACCCATAACTTTGTTAATGCTTCAAGTCTTGAAGTAAAAATAGAACAAAATAATTCATAGACTACCTCATCAAATGATATTACATCAACCATTTAGTATAGCAACAGGGCATAGAAGTCTAGAAATAAAAGAGTTCATGAATCTCGCTAGTTTTCTGTTGTACGCAGTTTGTAGAGAATTGAGAGAGAGCTTATGCTCGATCCTTGTATTCTCAAGAGGTAGACTGTTGTTCATAGTCTGAGTGTGTGCAACAAGGAGGAGTGTTGTAATCTTGATTGTGTTTCTAATGGATTCTCTGAAAGGCTTCGGCAGTCTGGATGTAGGGCATTTCATGCTTGAACCAGTATAAGTTCTTATCTCTTTTACAGTTCTGTTATTGCTTTGTTATTTGTTCTGTTTTACATTTCTTTGTTTTTATTACTATCGGGTGAGGGTTGAGTGTGCGAGAGTGAATATTCTTGTGAGGAAACCAATCCAAGATTCAACAGGGATATTTACAATTAGGCCCTCGAAATACTAAGTATATTACACTTGGCATATTAAACCTAATTGATCTAATCTTCTAGTCGATGCATTTTCAATATTTATTGATCTTCTATCGAACATACTTGAGGCAAACACAACATGGAGTGTTCAGTCGATAGCACAAAATACAATAAAATGTTATAAAAAGATAGTGTTTTTGATTTTCTCCATGGTCTTAACTCTAATTTGGATGAAGTTCGTGGAAGATTATTAGGTACTAAACCCTTACCTACACTTAGAGAAGTGTTTGCTGAGACAAGGAGAGAGGAAAATAGGCGTAAGGTGATGCTTACCCAACATATAGACTCCATTTTAAGTTATCAAAACTCTGCTCTTGTTACTATCAAACAGGTGGATACTTTGTCAAGAAATCAGGGGAAGGATAAGCAGTGGTGTGACAACTGTAACAAACCCTACCATACGTGAGAAACATGCTGGAAGATTCATGGCAAACCAGCAAACTGGAATTCATGAAACAAGAGGGAAACAACTAGATCTGCTTATGCTGTCGAAGTCTCCACTGAATTTGGAAATAGCTTGAATCTAAATTTATCAGCAGAGCAGGTTTAAACCTTGTACAGGTTGCTAAATCAAGGTATAAACCCCTCAAGACCTCCTACTCCTCAGCCAATAGCTTCAATAGCCCTACAAGGTATTGCTCATTACTCACTAGTCTCACGAAAGCTCCCTAAACATGTTTGGATAGTGGATATTGGTGCATCAAATCATATGTCAAGTTTTGCTAACTCTATGATGGATTATACACCTTGCAACACAACTATTGATATTTCTATGGCTAATGGCACTATCTCTCTTGCCTTGAGGTTTGGAATAACGTGTTTATCAAAACTAAAGTTAAATTTGTTCTACATGTATTGGGATTGCAAGGCAATTTACTTTCAGTTAGTAAACTCACAAGAGATATGAGTTGTAGTGTATCTTTTTTTCCCATGCTACTATATATTTTTCAGGTTTAGGCTTCAGGGATGATGATTGGTAGTGCTAAGGATGGCCTTTACTATATGACATAAGATGTTCCAAGTTCTTCAACCAGTAAAGCTGTCCCTACTGTAACAACTAATGCCAATGTTTTGCTGTGGCATAAACGCCTAGGACACCCTAGTTTCCCATATCTAAAATCCTTGTATCTTAACATTTTCATTAATAAAGAGCAATCTTTTAAATGTGAATAGTGTACTCTTGCAAAACAACTTCGTTCTCATTATTCTACATAGCCCTATAAACCATCTAAACCTTTTCACTTGATCCATGGTGATACATGGGGTCCTTCTAAACTTTCCAATATCTTGGGTTCTCGATGGTTCATACCTTTCATTGATGATCATATTAGAGTATGGTGGGCCTATCTTATGAGAGAAAAATCAGAGGCCATTAACACTTTCAAAAGGTTTCACAAACTCATTTTGAATGTGTTTCAAATTTCCATTCATGTTCTTCAAACTGATAATGGCCAAGAATACTTTTCTCATGATTTCATTGACTATCTCTTTGAACATGGCGTATTTCATCAAAATTCATGTCTATACACTTCTCAAAAAAATGGAGTGGTTGAGAGAAAAAAACAGACACCTCCTTGAGGTGGCCCGAGCTATGATGTTTACTACCTATGTTCCTCATTCCTATTGAGGGGAAGCTGTTCTTACAACTGATTATCTGCTTATCTAATCAACCAGCTTCCTTCTAAAGCCCTGCTATTTAGAACTCCTCTTAACACCCTTTGTGATCTAATGCCCAAATGTTCATCGGCTCACTTCTCTTTCTCCCAAGGTTTTTGGTTGCACTGTATATGTTCACAACACCAATCCCTCTTAGACCAAATTTGAACCAAAGGCACTTAACTGTATCTTTGTTGGGTATTCTCTTTCACAAAAAGGATACAAGTGCTATTGCCCCTCTTGCAAATTTTTTGTGTCCTCTAATGTCACATTCTATGAGGATCACTCATTTTATCCTCCTACATCTACTCTAGAGGAAACTGACAGTACAAGTGGCATTGAGATCCTCTCCTCTCTCTTCCTTTGCTTGGCTCTACACTGCCAGTATGTTCTCAAGGGAGAGCATCATCAGCATCACCTCCTGACAACGTACTAGTAACTCCTACTCTCCACCCATTTGGATTAGATTTTCTGTACTTTAGCTTCCTGTACAGCTGCTCCATCTTCAATCTGATCTGGAATAAGATCCAGCTGCTTGATATGTTGCTGAAGCTTTGAAACTGGAACAACTTTGGTGAATATATCTGCAGCATTATATTCTCCTGCAACTTTGATTAGATTCACAAGTTTATTTTCAATGATATCCCTAATGAAATGATATCTAATGTCTATGTGTTTTGTCCTCTCATGGTGGGCCTGGTTCTTTGATAAATGTATAGCACTTTGACTATCACACATCAAAGTGACTTTAACCTCTAAACCTAGAAGCTCTCCTACTAGCCCCTTAAGCCATATAGCCTCTTTAATTGCATCAGCAACAGCTATGTATTCTGCCTCGGTAGTGGATAAAGCTACCACATGTTGGAGGCTGGACTTCCAACTAATAGAGGAATTCCACAACTTAAAAATGTAACCGGTTGTGGACCTACGTTTATCAAGGTCTGCAGCGTAATCTGCATTTGAGAAGCCTAGAATACTAGGTTTTTCTCCTATTTTGGCTCCACCATAGGACAACACATTTTTGCTGGTGCCCCTTAGGTATCTAAGCATCCATTTTACAGCCATCCAATGGGATCTACCTGGGTTTGCCATGAAGCGGCTAACTACACTCATTGCATGAGCTAGGTCGGGCCGGGTGCAAACCATTCCATACATCAGGCTGCCTACAGCATTTGAGTATGGAATCTTCTCCATTTCTCTCCTTTCCTCCTCATTTTTAGGGGACTGTTTTGAGGTTAATTTGAAGTGAGGGGCAAATGGCACACTTACTGGTTTTGAAACAGCCATACCAAACCTAGATAACAACTTTTCTATATATGATTTTTGAGATAGAAATAATTTTCTATGCTGCCTATCCCTAGAGATTTCCATCCCTAGAATCTTCCTAGCCTCACCTAGCTCCTTCATTTCAAATTCAGCCTTTAATTTCTGCTTTAGTTGCTGGATTTCTTTATGGGATTGACTTGCAATAAGCATGTCATCCACATAGAGTAGTAAGTATATTGAAATGCTAGGGGATATGTGCTTAAGATACACACAACAATCATAGGAACATCTTGAATATCCTTGGCTTATCATAACAGTATCAAATCGGCGATACCACTGTCTAGGAGATTGTTTGAGCCCATAGAGAGACTTTTTGAGCAAACAAACTTTCTCCACCTTATCCTTGACTTCAAAACCTCTAGGTTGGTTCATATATATCTTTTCTTCCAACTCTCCATGTAGGAAAGCTGTGGTAACATCCATCTGCTCCAATTTCAAGTCTAATTGGGCAGTGATGGCCAACAAAACCCTAATTGATGTATGCCTTACAACTAGGGAGAAAACTTCATTGTAATCAACCCCTTGGACTTGGGTAAATCCTCTAGCAACTAGCCTAGCTTTGAATCTAGGCTTAGAATTTACATCCGCTCCTTCTTTTATTTTGTAAAGCCATTTGCAGCTTACAATCCTCTTCCCTTTCGGTTTTTCTACCAGTTCCCAGGTTTGGTTTTTCATAAGAGAAGATATTTCTGATCTCATGGCTTCTATCCATTTTTGGGAATGCTTAGAAGCTATAGCTTGGTCATAGGACTGGGGCTCTTCATTAGAAATTTTGGAGGCACTATATAAAGCATAGGCTACTAAATCTGAGTAACCAAACCTAAGAGGTGGCCTGCGGACTCTAGGTTGCCTATCTATAGCCACACTATACCTATTTGGGTTTGGCTGATCACCAATGCTGGAATCAGCATCACTGTCAGCTTCTTCTTCCTCATATTGAGATGTTTCAGCACCCTGATCTTCCTCTTGGACCTGATCATTTAGGTCCAGAACTGGTTCAGGTTCTGTGTCATTCATTTCAGGCTCTATACCTTGAATGTCTACCTTCATAGAGTCGTTCTTCTCATCTAGATGCTTCTGGGTTTCATTTGAGCTTAGACTTATGGTAGATGATTCATCAAAAGTTACATCCCTAGAGATTATTGTCCTAGGTCCTTCTTGTTCAAGGTTCCATAGTTTGTATGCCTTCACACTGGTTGGATAACCTATAAAGAGACATTTCCTAGCCCTAGGTTCAAGTTTGCCTTGCTTCACATGAGCATAGGCTAAACACCCAAACACCCTAAGGTGGGCAAGGTTTGGCTTATGGCCTGTCCATTTCTCATAGGGAGTTTGCAAGTCTATGGCTTTAGATGGGGTTCGGTTGAGTATATGGGCTGCAGTAGAAACTGCTTCCCCCCGAGAAAGTTTTTGGAAGGTGTGCATGGAATAACATGCATCTTACCCTTTCTAATATTGTCCGATTCATCCTCTCAGCCACCCCGTTTTGCTGGGGGTTTCCAGGGGCTGTTAGGTGACTAATTATGCCATTTTCTTTGCACATTTCATTAAATTCCTTATTGTAGAATTCCAATCCATTATCTGTCCTAATGGTTTTAATTTTCTTGCCCATTTGAGTTTCTACCATTGTCTTCCAGTTTCTAAAGGTCCCATAAGTTTGATCTTTAGATTTTAGCACATAAACCCATAACATTTTAGAATAATCATTTATAATAGAAAGGAAGTATCTAGATACTCCATGGGTTGGGGTTTGGGCTGGTCCCCACAGATCCGAGTGTATGTAATCTAAGGTGGACTTAAATGAGTGAATGACAGTCTTATTAAACCTAAGTTTTGCTGCCTTTCCATAGATGCAAGACTCACATTTGGATAAAACTGAGACTTGGTTATTTTCTAAGATCCCTTGTTTAGCTAACTCCTTGAGCCCTTGCTCACTTATATGTGACATCCTTAGATGCCACAATTTAGCCAAATCTTGGGATTTGCTACTTGCTGCTGCAGCCTCACCACTTAAGGTGGAGGCTTGCAGGATATAAATGCCATTCTGCAATTTTGCTTTCATGCAGACCAGTGACCCTTTGGCCACTGTTATGGCTCCTATCTCTCCTTTGAATTTTAGGCCATTTCTGTCTAATTCTCCAAGGGAAACCAAGTTCCTCTTGAGATCAGACACATGCCTAACTGCTGAGAGAGTCAAAACCGAGCCATCATTCATCCTTAACCTCACATCTCCCACTCCTATAACCCTGCACTCATGGTCATTGCCCAGCAAGACCTTACCCCCATTAATTTCTCTATAATTTTGCAGCCAATGCCTCCTAGGGGTCATGTGAAATGAACAACCCGAATCCATCACCCAACTGTTAATTCCAGCTATTTCTGTGACAATCAAGGCCTCTGAACTGTCATATCCAAGGTCAGCTAAGTTTGCTCCACCATCGGATGTTTTCTTTTCAGCCATGTCTTTCTTTCTTTTAGGGCAATATCTCTTGATATGCCCTTCCTCCTGGCAGTAGTAACACTTAATAGGACCCTTTCCATTTCTAGACTTTGATCTAGACTTTCCCCTTTTTCCTTTTGTGTCCTTTTTGGTACTCCTAGACCTTACGATTAGGGCATCACTGGGGGTGGTTTTTATTTCCATTTTTATTCTCAATTCCTTTGAGTTTAGGGATCCTATTACATCTTCTAACGATAGTTTGTCCCTACCGTGTTGCAGGATGTCTACAAAGTTTTCATAAGACTTAGGCAGAGAATAAAGAAGAACTAGGGCTCTATCTTCGTCCTCATAGTTTACTCCTATATTCTCTAAGTCAAGACATAGCTTATTGAATTCATCTAGATGCTCTTGAAGTTTCTGATTTTCTTGCATCTTATATGTGAAGAATTTGGCCTTTAAATACAGCCTACTGGATAAAGTCTTCTTTAAATAAAGAGACTCCAATTTCTTCCAGATTTCAGTGGCTGTTTTTAATTTTGAAACTTCTCGGAGAACTTTGTCTCCAAGACTCAAGATAAGCATGCTGTATGCTTTCTTGTTTATTTCCTTATCCTCTAAAGATATGGTTTTAGGATCCTTACCTTCAGAGCTTCCCTCGGTAGTTACCTCTTGTTCGATTGCTTTTTCCAACCCTAGACTGCACAGCAGGGCTTCCATTTTGATCCGCCAGAGGCCAAAATCGTTGCTGCCGTCAAACTTCTCCACATCATATCGAGTGGCCGATGAGGGTGCCATGATCGCCTACCAGAGCTGATTCTGGTTTCTTGAGAATCTTGAAAAATCTTGATAGATTTGCTGGAGTTTATCCTTGGAGTTCTGATACCAGATTGTAGTCTTTTTAAGACCGACACACACTCACACACTCGCTGCAATCTAGCCCTCAAGATCTCACTGCCATACCTCTTATTTAGAATACACAATCACCCGATAGAAATATAGAGACTAGGAATAGAAAAATAGCAGTAAACACACCAAATTTATCCTGGTTCAGTCTCATAAATGAGACCTACATCCAGACTGCCTTAGGCCTATGAAATCTCCACTATCTTGACAATCTTTACAGCAATTACATGAACTAGAAAAGTCTTCTCTTCTTCCCGAATCTAAAACCCTAGACTACCAAGAGAAGAACACCCCAAGAGAAGTACAAAACTCTCAGCCTAGCTCACCCGCACACCCTTACAAGATATCCCGAGATTTCACCCTTACAATACCAAGTTTTCCCAGCCTCTATTTATAAAGGATAGAGGCGGGCAAGGCAGTTACAACTGACTGCCCTAACTGATCGGAAACCCATTTATTTAATGGACGGCTATAAAAAACAGAAAAGAAAAAACATTACAATAGAAGAACTTTTGCTAACAGATTTATACAATAAATTGAACCTAAGTACATAAACTAATCTAACACAAATGTCTTCACACCTACCTCCCTTGATACCTCTTTGCACCACCCTCTTAACTCACACCCTGATCCACACCCTCCTGATACCTCTATGCCTAATATCTCAACTCATAAACCAGTTCCTGCCACTCATCTTTCGACTCCAACTATTGACAGTTCTCTTCTAGTTTATTCTAGACAGCCTAAAGGTCATCAGGAACCTCAGCACAATCAACCATCAATTCCAGAGACTGGTCCATCTGTGGACAACACTACTACAAGGATGGATGACTTGGATTGGACTGTTCCTATAACACTATGAAAAGGGGTAAGGTCATGTGTCAAGTATCCTAATTCTAATCATCTGACCTATACAAAATTCTCTCCTCAGTTTAGGGCTTTTGTTGCAAGTATTGACATCATTGAAATTCCCAAAACTATCCAATGTGCTATGAAGGATCCTAAGTGGAAGGCTGCTGTTTTGGAAGAAATGAAAGCATTGGTAGGAAATAATACATGGGATCTAGTAGAATTGCCCTCAAATAAGAAGGTAGTCTGGTGTAAGTGGGTATTCATAGTAAAATATCATGCAGATGGGAGTGTTGAAAGATATAAGGCTTGATTGGTGGCCCAAGGGTTCATAGAAACTTATGGGATCGACTATGAAGAGACATTTGCTCTTGTGGCTAAGCTGAATTCTATCAGGGCATTATTCTCTATCACTGTTAATTTATAGTGGACTTTATTTCAATTTGATATTAAAAATGCCTTTTTTAACAAAGATTTGGATGAGATATATATGGGGGTTCCTCTTAGTTTTGAGCATGAAGTTGACAGTGGAAACTGGAAAGGTTTATAAACTTAAAATGTCTCTATATCACTATATGGGTTAAAGCAATTATCAAGAGCCTGGTTCAGGAAGTTTGGCATGACCCTAAATCGGTTAGGGTATAAATAGGGGCAGGCAGACTATACTTTGTTCATAAAACACATATCAAATGGAAGGAAGATTATATTAATTGTTTATGTGGATGATATTATAGTGATAGGAGATGACATGCAAAAAATAGTGAGCTTGAAGAAGCAATTGAGAGCTGAATTTGATGTTAATGACCTAAGAACAATGAGGTATTTCTTAGGAATGGATGTGTCTCGGAGTAAAGAAGGTATGTTCATTTCACTGAGAAAATATACATTGGATTTATTGAAAGAAGCATGAATGTTAGGGTGTAGACCTACTGGAACACCCCCAGAAAAGAATTGGAAATTAGGAGAAATCAATGATGATGGTTGAAAAATTAATTTACTTGTCCCTTACAAGGCTGGACATAGCTTATGCAGTAAGTGTGATAAGTCAATATATGCATTCTCCCACTCAAATACATATGAATGTTGCGTTTCATGTCCTAAGGTATCTAAAAGGGATAACTAGAAAAGGATTACTATTTTAGAAAACTGGGGAGAGGGGAATTGAGGGTTTTTGTTGATGCAGATTGGGCAGGGTTTATTGAAGATGGCCGATCAACCTTAGGTTATTGTACCAAAGTATGGGGAAATGTGGTTACATGGAGAAGTAAGAAGCAGTTGGTTGTTGCCCGCAACAGTGTTGAGGCAAAATTCCGAGCTATAGCTCAAGGAATTTGTGAAGTGATTTGGTTAGAAAGGCTGATGGACTTACATATTCCTTTGTCACAACAAACAAAGGTGTACATTGATAGTAAATCAGCAATTAGTATTGTTAAAAATACACTTCAGCATGATCGCATGAAGCATGTGAGAATAGACCGAAGCTTTAACTTATCCTATATTCCTACAAGTAGTCAAGTGGCTGTTGTGTTTACAAAAGCCATGGCAAGACCAAGTTTCGAATTGCTAATTGGCAAGTTGGGAATGACTAGTATTTATTCTTCAGCTTGAGGGAGAGTGTTGGACGAGATTAGGTGTTCAAGTTTAAAAAGGAAAGATAAGGTGGTTGGATAAGATAAAGATTTAAAAAGGAAGTCTAGAAGATAGGATAAAACTTCATGATTCAAGGGAGAAATTCAAGTTTTGAATATTAGTTACTGCTATCTAAATTTGAATTTGCTCCTATTTTCTAGGAGATAAGAGTAAATATTTTGTCTTGTATAAATAACTCCATTCGGATTCAATAAATTCTCAAGTAAGCTTTCAAGAATTTAGCTTTTTTCAATAACCTGCCCATATTTTCCCTTTGAAGGTACACGAGTGGATTCTCTTCCATTTTGATTATGAACTCCTTCCTTGATAAAGTGACCATGTCATTAAACTGTTACTATGATTTATTTATGAGCTTTTAGGATGGGGTGGACCAAGCAGACATGGATTCTTATAGGCAAACAAGATTTAGCATTCTTTTTTTTTTTAATTATTTTTTGGTCTAATATGTTTTTTGAGCAATAATATAAAAATTAAAACTAAATTTATAGTCCAGTTGAGCTAGGCTGCAAATGTCTATCCCTAGTACGACATGAAAAATGGTTGGTTCTAAATGTTGACCAAGGAGGCTTTTTGGGCCTTGATTCAAATGCATGTCCTAAAAAATTTGCATACGCTTCCTGTGTATGCCTATCTTTTACCTATCTTTTACATTCATTTGCTTTTAAGCTTTTTGTTTTTGTCATTTTTTTGGGGGGTTGGTGGGGTTTGGTTATAATATACTTCTTATTGGTTAAGATTTTATTTTTTCAATTTGGGAGAAACACTTAATCACATATAAAAATGTCACATCAAACACCCAAATAGATTACTTCCTCATGAGACAAGAGGATCGGTTATGTTGTAGGGTTGTAAGGTGATACCAGGCGAGTGTTTGACTACTCAACATAGACTTTTGGTACTTGACATTCAAGTAAGAAATTGGAAGAGAAAAAATCACATAAAACAAAATCCAAGAATTAGGTGGTGAGATTTAAAAGGAGAGAAATAACTAATCTTCAAAGAAAAATTAAGGGGTAGAAAAGAATGGAATGGAGAAAGACAGACAAACCAAATGTGGAGGGAAATGGCTATTGCCCTGAGAAGCACGACAAATGTTGTCCTTAGAGAGACAAATGATAGAGCTCCAAACCTTAAGGAGTCTTGGTGGTGGAATGAAGAGGTACAATTGAAAATTAGAAATAAGAAAACTTGCTATAAGGCTGTATATCAATGCAACAATGAAGAAAATCTAAAAAATTATAAAGAAACAAAAAAGGCAGCAAAAAGAGCTGTTAGTGAAGCAAGGTCAAAAGCATATGGGAATCTATATAAACAACTTGATACAAAAGATGGAGAAAGGGATATATATAAATTAGCTAAAGCAAGAGAAAGAAAAACAAGGGATCTAAATCAAGTGAAATGCATAAAAGATGAAAACCAAAATGTATTAGTGAATGAGGGAGCGATTAAGGAGAGATGGAATGAGTATTTCACAAAATTATTCAATGATGGTGAGGACACAAGAGTTAGGTTGGGACATCTTAGTAACTCCGAAGGGAACGTGAGCTATACATTTTATCGACGCATAAGTTCAAATGAAATAAAACAAGCATTAAAAAAGATGAAAAATCATAAGACGGTGGGACTGGATAATATACTAATAGAAGCATAGATTTGCATAGGAGAAGAGGGCATCTCTTGGTTAACAAAATTATTTAATGCGATCCTTAAATAAAAAAAGATGCCAGATGAGTGGAGGAAGAGTACTTTAGTTCCTATATACAAGAACAAAGGAGATGTTTAAAACTGTGAAAATTACAGAGAAATTAAGTTAATGAGCCATACCATGAAACTTTGGAAGAGAGTAATAGAGCGTACGCTCAGAAAAGAAATAGATGTCTCAAAAAACTAGTTTGGTTTCATGCCTGGTAGGTCAACAATGGAAGCTATATACCTACTGAAGCGTCTAATGGAAAGGTATCAGGATCAGCAGAAGGACCTGAATATGGCGTTTATTGATCTAGAAAAGGCCTATGATAAGGTCTCTAGAGAAATATTATGGAGGGTTTTAGTGAAGAAAGAAGTCCGAGTAGCCTATATACAAGCTCTTAAGGACATGTATCACGATGCAGAGACAAGGGTTAGAACATGCGGAGGGGATATTGAATCGTTTAAAATTACAATGGGACTGCACCAAGGTTCTGCACTAAGTCCATACTTATTTGTTTTAGTAATGGATGAATTCATTGAACACATTCAGACAGAGGTGCCATGGTGTATGCTATTTGCAGATGACATAGTGTTGGTGGATGAAACAAAAGAGGGAGTGAACACTAAGCTTGAGTTATGGAGAAACAATTTAGAATCTAAGAGTTTTAAATTAAGTAGAAGGAAAACATAATATATGAAATGTAAATTTAGTAAGAATGCAAGAGTGGAAGATGGTGTAATAAAATTGGAAGACCAAATCTTATAAAGAAAAGACCATTTTCGATATTCGGGATTAGTGATTCAAAAAGATGTAGAAATTCACGAGGATGTCACGCTTAGAATTAAGGCAGGTTGGCTAAAATGAAGAAATGCATCGGGGGTGTTATGTGATGGTAAAATTCCATTAAAACTAAAAAGAAAATTCTATAGGACAACTATAAGATCAGTCTTGTTATATGGTTTAGAATGTTGAGCAGTCAAATACCAGCATGAGCAAAAGACGAGCATAGCGAAGATGAGGATGCTAAGATGGATGTGCGGCCATACAAGAAAAGATAAAATTAGAAATGAAGTTATTCGTAATAAGGTAGGAGTAGTGCCAATCGAGGAGAAGATGAGAGAGACTAGACTAAGATGGTTTGGTCACGTGAGAAGGAGACCAAGAGACGCTTCTGTGAAGAGAGTTGATGAAATGGAACAATTAGTCAAAAAAAGAGATAGAAACAGACCTAAGAAGATTTTGAGAGAGACATTAAAGTTTGATATGAAGTGTATGGACCTAAATGAAGATATGACAAAAGACAAAATTACATGGAAGTCTAGAATTCATGTAGTTCACCCCACATAGTGGGATAAATGCTGGATATGTTGTTGTTGTTGTAATTTGGGGGGATGGTTTATTGTTCTTCTTTATGTTTAACATAAAGTGTTGATAGTCTCATAGTCCTCATAATTTCATAATTCTTATTATGGGGCGATGTTTAGCTTTTCTGATGTGTTATTGACTTAGAGTTGCGTTACCTTACTAATATATACTTTTGCCTTGATTATCATTGTGCATCAATGATGATCTTAAGTCTCCAATGTGATAGTGAGAATATTTCTTCAATCCTTGGTTCAAGTGTGTTCTGGCAAGAAGCAATTAGAAGTATTTATTGCATGGCATTCTCTCCATATAATGTTGCTAATTTTCTCTTCCTTTAGGATTTTCTGTTCTATGTGCGTGCATATAGATCCATGTATATAATTTTTTTAATTTATCATGATGTCATACCTGTTTTGTTTTTTATTTTTTGAGTTATGGATGGCCACTATTCAGGCTCATTGATTTGGATGCATTTAAAAGAATAGGGTATATGGTTATAGTGGGTTGCATAATGAATATATTTCTTTAATGTATTACAGCTTTGGGAGAAATATTTCTAAAGCCAGGGCTTTTAGAAATTCGTCCATCTATAACATGACAAGGAAAGAAACTCATTTTTTTCGAAATTCAGTAAAAGGCTGTAAAACTTTTCATACCAAAGGTTTTTCATATTCTGGAACCTGTTGTGCCACAATATCGTGTAGTTATATTTGTTTGATGGGAGCACCTCTAGAATTTCTTATGCTACAACAACACTTTTTGGTCCTTCTCCCCATTTACAACTACCACCATAATGCTTTATTGCATTTTATTATGTACATTTATTTCTTTTCCTTCGTTGATAGAGCCTTTGTTGTGAACTAATGTGTTGCATGATGTCTTAATCTCATCGAAGTTGTATTTGCTGTCTGAGTGAGTATTTGACCAATTTGAATTCATTTTTATTTGATGTCTGATGTGCACTAGCGGGTTGGTCTGCAATTCAAGTAGCTTTTAAATTTGTGTGCTTATGTTTTGATGGAGTGCTTTTATTGCAGAGGATTTTACCAATTATCATCAATGGCACGGTTTTTCTGAGACATTGCCAAGAGTAAGTCATATGTAATTGTTATCTTTGAACTTCTGGCTTTAAATTCTGTGGATAGGGATTGATCCTGTGAGTAGAAATGGAAACCAAATACGCAAAGGTATTGGATAGTCGCCGAAGACTTTTCGTTGACTTGAAGAGAAAGCGGGCAGCCAGATGTGAAGCACATTTCTCTGGCACAGCCTGCAGTGTGCTGTCACAGAAGACCACCTTTAATTCTTACATCCATAAACTTCGGAAGAGGAGAAAGTTGGATGATTCCAAAGGCAAGAGTAGATGTTGTGCTTCTTGGTTCAAAAAATCTTTGCTTCAATGTTACTCAAATTATACTAAAAGTGGTATCCCTCAACGTCTGATGTTCTATCAAAGTGGCGAATGGATTGATTTTCCTCAGGATCTTGTTGGTTTGATTCAGAAAGACTTTCAATTGAAGAAGGCCGCCACTGAGGTGGAGTATAATGGTCATCCATTAGTTCTTGATTTTTTGCATATGATGAGTTTGGACTTAAAGACAGGTTTACAGGAGCCTATTGCCTGGATTGATGAGGCCGGTAAATGCTTCTTCCCAGAAATCTTTTCTAATGGTGATGAGCTTCATCATGAGAACTGCTACCCTGGCAATGAGAAAGATCAGGAGCATCTGTTTCTAGAGCCTGGTGGGTGCCAGGATATTAGGCTGCAGATTGAGATTGAAGTGAATGGATCGGATAAGTTTAAGGAGTACAGTGGAGAGTCAGATACAGTTGTTAAGCAAATTGAAGTGGATGTGAAACCTGCCAATAACCATTGTGATGTAGGAGTTGAGGATAGTAGTGTCAAAGTGGCTGATGCAAAAGTTGGTTTGGCTGCTGAGGGAAACCAACAAGTGAAGAAAAATCTGCTGACCACTATGGATGCTGTATTTGGATATATGGATACTGATGCTGTGAGGAAAATATTTTACTCGGGTATGGGATCATCTGCTAGTGTAGACATTGTCAATCTATATCCTGTCTCAGGTTCTTTGATGGAAGCTCGATTAGAGTTGTTCCACAAGCAGATTGAGGTAACTAAAAAATACCGTGGAGATGCAAACGTTCGATATGCTTGGCTTCCTTCATCCAAAGAACTTCTGTCTGGTATGATGATGTATGGGCTTGCGCATTGTGGAACATCCAAAATAAAATCCACTTATGGCATTGGTCTTCATCTTTTACCTGCAAGCTGCACTGCTACCAGGTCAGAGGTTTATTCATGTATTTGGTCTCTATAGATATAATATACTGCAATTGATATGACTCTTGGTTTCCCCTTCAACTAATAGAACATCAACCTATTAGAGGACTGAAGAGACCACACTCAGTGTTCTCTGTCTTGCTATTGGCGTTCATTATGATGAATAGTAGAACTGGTGTGGCTGGTGCATCTTTGTTTGTGGTAAATGGTCTTTCAATTTTGGGTTGTTGAATAAATCTTTTTATTATGTTTAGCATAACACATGCTTCAGCTGTTCATAGCAGAAGTGGCAATGACGCCACATCTACACAAAAAACATCTTTTTAATCATTTTTCACACGAATGAGCATAGCATGGCTATGGCTTTATTGTTGTTGCATTATGGAGAATCTTGGGTTATTCATTAAAGTTTTTGTTGTTTGAAAATAAAGTAATGAGTGGATAAGATCAACCATTCTGTTTGTTGAGGCAGGGATCTTTATTATGATACCAGTGGTTACTAGCAATGATATGTATAATTGACAAATCTTGTATTTACTTTTGGAAGTTTTGTTTTCTTTTTTTCCCTTTTCCATTGATTGGCTTTTTTTTCCCCTTTCCATTTATTTTGGGGAGGAGTGGGTATTGGGAATATGGAGCAGAAGCCCTGGGGCAGGGGTGAAAGACCAAACTCATGATCTGAGTCATTCACATTCCCCTGATTGGGATGGAGTTGCCATTGGGCTAATGGGACTCTATCACTTAGCTGTTTTTTTGTTTCCTCTTAATCCAGTGGTCTTTCTTCTTGGTTGTTTTTATTTTTTGGTTGCGATTCAATAGTTATATCCAAATCTATTGCGTTAAATGGGATCTGATATAGATTTTACTCTGTTTCTACCTGCTTTGTTTTCCTTTTTCCTCTTACAGTGCAAGTTATTGTGATGTTGACGAAAATGGGGTTCGACACATGGTGTTTTGTCGTGTAATAATGGGAAATATGGAGCTTGTTCATGCAGGATCTAAGCAATTCCATCCTAGCTGTGAGGACTTTGATAGTGGAGTGGATGATCACCTAAATCCTGGAAATTATATAATCTGGGATATGAATAGGAATACTCATGTCTACCCTGAATATGCTGTTAGTTTCAAAGTCTTATCTGATGCTAAAGGTGATTTTACCTCTTTAAGTTCTTACGTTGTTTGAGAGCCACTGTTTTTTCTTTTTCTTTCTGATATTGCATGGGGCCTAATATATATGACCATGATACTTTTCTACATTGGTGTGTTGCTGACAAATTTGGATGGCTTGGGACGAGTCAGTAAATTGATTTCTGTTTCCAATCTCCTATAACAGCCTAAAAGTTTGAAAGCTGCTTGGTGAAAGCAGTGTTTCATCAATCCATGCTTACTCTTTAAGTCTTATGTGCTAGTGGACTTGAACCGCATTCAAGATACGTGGGCTTTCTTTCCAGAGGGTGTATTATTTTTTATGTGGCCCTAGTATTTATTTTCTGAAACTTTTCAGCAGATAGCCTAGTACTTATATTTTCCTGCAGGGTTCTTGGTTGGAAATGAGAGCAAGCTTGATATTTCGGGTGTAACTACTTGTTCTCCAGAAACATTTGTTGCCTTAGAGTCATATCCAGCTCAATTGGTAAGTTTTGTTTTAATCTTCTTGTTCTACCTTTAGTTTTTCTTTACCTGTTTGTACTTATTCTTTTTATCATCTTGAAAGCTGGGAAATTAATTGAGGACTATGAGTGTAGCTTGGGTATAATTACTAATGTTACAATCTGGTTGACTACATGTGCTGCTATTAACTTTATGTGAATATTTATTTGATTGTTGCAGCCATGGTAGAGCTCAGATCTTTATCATGGACATCGCTGGAACTCATTGGCTGTTTTAGAGCTTGTTTGAACAGTTTGAGGAGTCTAGTTTGAGTACTACAAGCAAACATATTGATTAAGGAAAAAATCCTTTTTGTTATGCTACTAGTACTTGCTATTCTTTCAAGCTTTGCTGAGGAAGGTTTACAGGCCATAAAATAATGGACACTTTTGAACAAATTGACTGATTTATGGGTCTATATATTTTAGACTCCAGGTAAGTGATACATTTATGTCATGCTTCTGTATAGACAATGGAACTGAATGAATACAGTAGGATTTATGGCTATAAAAACTGCTAGTGTCTGATATGGCACTTGTTCAAGAGAATCTAATATGGTGAGCAAGCAGTCCTTGTAATGCTATAGATGGTTGGTGATAAGCTTGTTCTTGTTTGGATGCCTACAGGCCTCAGTTAGAGAGCCTAAGATCCAATGTTAATGTGTTTTGGGCCTAGGGAACAATAACAAATTTAGCAAGTGTCATCTTGTGTTGGACCAGCATTGTGTGGAGTCTGGACACTTGTCTGGATGCTTCTTAATTTTTGTTGTTTAACTTGGGCTTTTTAACATTTGGGGGGAAATGAGGGTGTAGAGGAATAATATAATATATCTCTAAAATGTAAAGAGAAGGTATATATGCAAAGAGCATACTAAGTACCTTAATTACAATAATATCCCTTATTGTATACTTAAAACACTTCAACACTCCCTCTCAAGTTGAAGCATATGTATTTAGCATGCCTAGCTTGGTACAAATGTCTCTCGCATGAGGACCTCTTAAGTGTCATAATGAGGAAATCAACCAATTGATCATTGGAGTCCAAAGACAACATCCTCGAAAAGCACCTTTCTTTATTAAAATGGCCATCAATCTCAATGTGCTTGGTTCTCTTGTGGAATACAAGATTTGAAGCAATGTGCATAGCCTTTTGATTGTCACACTCTTCATGTACTAGCAAGATAAGAGGGAAATACTGTAATTAGAATATACTAGAGGAGGAGAGTAGTATATTAGAAAGTATGTAGTAAAGGGTTGTACTTAGTTTGTTGCTGCATTGAGCAGCTTGTACATTCCCAGCACATGTAAGCGGTTACCTGCACATGGGGGAGGGTTAGAATTAGCTATAAATAAGAGTTGATTACACCCCACAACATATATGAAAATTCTCTGGAAATTCTGATTGTTTTCTCCCTTTTCCTTCTCTTTCTGTTCTATCTGCTTTTCTCCCTAAACCTCTCTGATTTCTCCCTATTTCTTTCTCAATCCTTCTATTGATTGAGAATTCTTAGTTAGATCCTTCAGGAGTTGACAACACTTAACTACATAGACTTGATGTTAATGATTTCTAACTTCTCAAGTAATTGTTTTAGCCATAGTAACTCACAAGTTGTTAGGGCCATGGTTGCATTTAGCTTCTGCATTGGATCTAGCAATAAAATTTTATTTCTTGCTATAGGTGATCTTACCCAATCAGCATTTGTATATCCCACAATCTAACTATGTCCATGATCTCAATACATCACACCTTGACTAGGGGCATTTTAATATATCAAAGAATATGAATCACTATATCAAAATGACTGTCACAAGGTGAATTTAGAAATTGATTTACTATATACACAACAAATGAAATATCAGGGCGAGCGACTGAGGTAATTAAGCTTGCCAACTAATCAATGATAGCACAAAGGGTCATAAATAGGCTCCCCCTTGCCCCGAAAGCAACTTGATATTTGGGTCCTCCCATAGGCTTACATCCAAGTATTCCTGTCTTCTCAAGCATATCCAAGGAGTATTTCCTCTGAGAAATATAGATTCCCTGCTTTAACCAAGCCACTGCCAAGAAAATATTTCAGGAAACCCAAATCCTTGGTTTGAAATTGTCATTGAAGCTGAGCCTTGAACTCTATAATACCAATATCATCATTGTCTGTAATAACTTTATCATCAATATATACCATCAAGAGAATATGGCGATCGGATTGAGAGTGGTAAAAGACAAAATGATCAGCCCCACTTTGAGCTAATCCGAATTCTAGGATAGCTGAATTATTGAATCTACGAAACCAAGTTTGAGGAGATTGCTTCAAGCCATATAAGGATTTTTGCAGGTGGCACATTAGGCTAGACTCCCCTGAGCAACAAACCTAGGAGATTGCTCCCTATACACCTCCTTTAAATCACTATGATGGAAAACATTCTTGATTTTGAGCTTTATGGAGAGGCCAATGAAACATAGCAATAAGTGATAAAAAGAGACGAACATAAGAGATCTTAGCAACAGGAGAAAAGGTGTCCCTATAATCAAGACCAAAAATTTGATTGTACCCTTTGGCTACAAGGCGAGTCTTGGGGCAATCAATGTGGCCATGAGGGCGAAACTTGATAGTAAAACTAACAACATCCAACAATAAAGTTGCCCTTTGGAAAAGGTACCATGTTCCAAGTTCCATTAGAATGTAAAGTGGACATTTCTTCAACCATAGCATCTTGTTAGCTTGAATGGGAGAGGTCTTCTATAATAGTCTTAGGAAGAGAGGCAAAAGACAAGTAATAGATAAAAGTAGAGTACCTAGGAGATAACTGTGATAACTAACAAATTTGGAAACTGGATGTTTAGTAGTGCAATGATGAGTACTTTTATGAAGAGCAATAGGCAAGTCAAGATTAGGAACAGAGGGAGATGGATTGGTGGTGGAAAGGCCAATTGGCATGAGGAATGAGTCCAGTGAGGGCTCTATAGGTTTGTTAATGATTGCAATTGTTGGTGGGTTCACATGTTGAGGATTCTGTTGATAAGGCTGAAGATTAGAGCAATCAAAGCGAGATGAAGATGAGGGTGGAGAAGAAGAGGGAAGATCAAGAAAGGGGACAAGCTAGGGTAGGTTAGGTGACACCGACTTGAGTAATGTAGAAGATTGAGGAAAATAAGGAGAGGACTCAAAACAAGTAACGTGAGCAGAAACAAAGTAGTGGACCAACTTAGGGGAGTAGCATCGATACCCCTTTTGAAGACGTGATTAACCAATGAAAACACATTTGAGAGAATGAGTTGCTAGCTTATCATGACTAGGGATGAGCTGATGAACTAAACAAATGCACCCAATGATGCACCCAAAGATATGAGGAGAGAGGGCATACAAGTCAACTTGAGGAACAAGAATGGAATGAGGAACTTGATCATTAAGGATAAAGAAGGGCATTCAGTTAATCAAGTAGCATGCTGTTAAGACAATATTATCCCAATATTGGAGAGGAACGTGCATATGGAGGAGTGCATGTGGTCTCAATTAAATGATTGGTTCTTTCATTAAGCAACCCTTGTTTTGAACCGACATGACTTGGACCTCATACATTCAAATGAATAACTGAAAAAGGAGATCTGACATGCTTATTGACTTGGGAAAGAATTACGACTGTGTCGACAAGACTCACTAAAGCAGAAAGACTAGACAGACAGGGAACCTTTTTCTTGAAACAAGTGCCCTAGTCGACAATGAATGTGTAGTGGTGAAGTGGTAGTTATGTAAGCCACTGATGAAGTATTTTAAGACAGATAGTAAGGTCCTTGAGACTTATACACTTGTGCAAATCATTTGTTCAGTCTTTCGATCTTGAACAAAAATGTATCACTGATAATAGTGGTAAATTTCCCCAAGGTGTGATGACAGTGGTAAAGACTCTAAAGTAGGAAGGGGTTTTGCATTTCCAATACCTTGGACTAAGGCTTGAGAACCATTAGCCAAGGCAAGTAAAGATCCCAAGGTGTTATGATGTGAGAAGAGTGAACGATCACCAAACATATGATTGGTAGCACTATAGTCAAAGTTCCGTGGACCATGAGAAGATGAGGACTTTGTAAAGCAAGCAGTGGGATTACGAATGTGAGCAAGGGATGTGATAGGTGAAGTGGCTTGTTATGATGCTTGTCCACTTGTGTTACCCCCCACAAGTAGGAGGGGGAACTTGCCTTGGTAGTGGCAAGAGCAGAGTGGCCTCCAGGTAAAGAGAGGGCTATCATCAACAATAATTTAAGAGGCTTGAAGTAATATGGAAAATACCTCTGTCAAAGGTGAAAGGCTATAATTTGTGTTTTAATCGGCTCAAGTTTTGGCTGAATCCCATGGAGACAAAGAATGGGGAGCATCTTATCCTGTTGCCCTTGTTACTTATTCACATCAACATCAAACGGCATTAGTTCATTAAAATCAGTAATGGCAGCCTGAAGTGACCAAGATAAGTGGTTATGTTGAAATCATTTTGTTGAACACGAAATAGAGCATCAATCACATCATATACATGTGTAATGTCACTTGTATACAGCTCACAGGCATGAGTTCATAGGACACTGTACTCATGAAGAGGTTGAAAAATAGGCATCGAAGTGGGCTCAATGGTCTGCCACATCGGACTATGTAACTGCGCATCCACCTTTCATTAAAGAGATTGATTATTCTCAGGAATGGTTGAGATGGTATGTGTTAAATGATCTTCAAGTTCATGCCCAAGAAACTGGATTTCCACTGCTGCAAACCATGCAGAATAATTGTTCCCATTCAATTTTCCTGTGGATTAGCGTATATGAGAATTGGGGAATGGTAATAGTTGATGTTAATGTGATAGTTATGGATGAAGACCGTGGAGTTGACAAAGACATGATGATGATTACAAACCTGAATCCGATAATCAGTGAGAGCCAGCAATCAAGTCTTAAAATTGCCTAGAAAGTAAGGGATTGCAAACTTGCAACCAGATCTGAAGTTGAGAAGCAGATCTGCAGACCACTGGAAGGCATGGCGAGTAGCGCCCATAAGGAGATCGGTGCCTGTAAAGTTGACAGCGTCGGAGCAGTGAAGCAGATCTGCAGGCGCAAAGCACTAGGAGTTGCAGCAGTGCCAAAGATTGGGGCCCATGAAGATGATGGCAGTTGGTGAGTAGCGCTGGTGAGGTCGACGGTGGCAGTGTTAGTGAGTGGCAGTGCAGCACAGCAGATCTGCGCTCATAGGAGTTTTGGCAACGAGCAGCAGCATCAGAGATTGGCACCAGTGAAGGCGAAACAGTCAGCGAGCAATGCTGGTGAGGTCAATGGTTTGCAGTACTAGTTAGGATTAGGGTTTGGGTTTGGCTTTGATACCATGTAGAGGAATAATAATATTTGTATATCTCTAAAATGTTTAGACGAGGTATATATACAAGAGTATTTTAAGTAGTGGCGGATTTACATGTGAGCTGGCTTGGGCTTCAGCCCACAATTAAAATTAATTTTTATATTAAAAAATTAATTTTTAATATAAAAAATAATTTTTTAATGTAAAAAAATAATTTTTAATAATAAATTAGTCTAAAAAAAATTTCAGCCCACCCCAAAATCCGTGATGTACAGTTTTACATCTCAAATAAAAATTTCAGCCTCCCTCTACATAAATTTCTAGATCTGTCCTTGATTCTAGGTACCCTAATTACAAGAATACCGCATTGTTCACTTAATACACTTCAACAGAGGGAAATTGTCTAGAATTGTGTTTGAAGTTTAAACAAGTAAGTTGAAAATCAGTTAAATCATAAGAGTAATGTGTTGCATATTGTCAGAGTTGGATCTGACAAAAGGGGAATTCTCCTCTGTATTGGGGAGAATTAGTAAGAGTTGAGGGAAAAAGAGGGAGAGAACATAGAGTAATGAGAGAGAGAGAGAGAGAGAGGAGGGAGAAAATGACCAAAAGTGTTCCAGGATGTTCTAATGGAGCGGGATCAGTTAGTCTTTATACTGATCCTGGCTCGGGAAAGGCGCCAAATGGCTGCCCAAAATTCAAACATTAGATATTTGGGTTTCAAAATAATTAATCAAATAAATACTACTAAGTTTGAAAATAAAAAATTAAAATACATCATACAGACTTATATTTCATATTATGGACTTCAACAAATTAATAATATATTATTAAGATATTTATAGTTATAACAAATTTTTCATACATTAATTTCTTGTGTTGATACTTATTGCTTTATAATTATTTGCTTACAAAACAATACTAAGTATTAGATATTTGTTTTTCGTATTTCTTGAATTATTTGCAAAAATAGCCTTGGGAGTATTAGAGCCAAAAGATAGAACAGTCATCTCACTCTTATAGCTCACCTGCCTGGCTCTTCCTCTTCCTGGCTTCCTGTTTCCTCGTGTCCATCTTTGTCAGTCATTCTGCAGCTCTGCCTCCTGATCCTCCTTTTTTGAGCTTGTTATAACCCAGATCTGGGTTAAATTTCAATAAGATTTCAACAAAACCTATGCTTGGATTCCATTGAAATCCAGGCAAAACCAGAGCTGAGTATTCAATGAGACCCAGCGTTTCATTAAAATCTGGGTTTGAAGTTTGGAACCACATCTGGGTTTCCTTTTTCTTCTTCAACCCCGGACCTGGGTTCTGCTTTACTTTGCCTTTTGTTTTTTAACCCAAAATTGTGTTTAGTGGTTCATCGGCAAATTTTTTTGACCTGGTTAAATCAAGCCAACTCATCGGTTCTTGATTGAACCCATTTGGTTCACCAGTTCTTTGGTGGATTTTTGTTGGCCATTTTATATGGACTACCTGAATTAGCTGACAATCAATTGACTGGTAATCTGATACCTGCTGTGACTATCCCGATTTGAGAACACGGCATTGTACAAATGATCCCTTAAGGGGCACAGAGTATGTGAAAGATTGAGTAGGAAAGCAGTACTACTACTAGAAATTAAGAAGCAAAATGGAAGATCATCCAAAAACCATACAACAGAGGACAGGCAAAAAGGTGTTCCATTGTCAGCCAAGCATATAAAGTTGAAATTATGTATTCTTAAGTCAGTAAGCTGAACTCTTTAAGTCTTCCTTGTCTTGTATAACATGAAACCCGGCTCTCATTGCTAATTTGGTTTATTGTCATCACTGAGCCTGTTAAGCTGTATCTATTCAAAGTGTAAAAAGTCTTGAGCATTTTTAGCTTGCCAAAAGTTCCATGCTTGAAGTGTAATGTTCTTATATTTCATTAGTGGATAGTAGGTTGTTAGACTTGAGTAGTGGAGACTCATAGGTGTACTCTGGAGAACATATACTCAGATCTGGTGTATAATTTGTACTTTATTGGGCCCTACTTAGGGGAGGTCTGCCCCAACTGGGCACTGGTTCCCTTGCACAGCTCAATGACTTAAATAACTGTGCTCTGCTGTTCTTGACTTTCATATGGTTTGTTAATGATAAGTTGTATGTGGAGCTTTCTGGATTGATGCTGTTACTGTACAAATGTATATCCTTTTCAATCTTTAACATTTCTTTTGCTACTAGGTAAATAACGCCCATCAGGTTCTGCCAGTTGTGATACATCAAGAGAAGGCTGCTAATATGGGCTCGAGCACCACTAGGATCCCCAAGTCTCCTTGGATGCCTTTCTCTATGTTGTTTGCTGCCATCTCAAACAAAGTCCCTCCTAAAGATATGAAACAAGTTGAAACTAATTATGAGTTGTTCAGGGTATGTCCTGTGACATTTATGGTAGCTTCTCTCCTTTTTCTGGGTTGGATTTTCATTTTTTTTTTCCTTTTTTTGTTGGTTTCTGGCAGAGGAAGGAGATCAGCCGGGATGATTTTGTTCGAAAGTTGAGGTTGATAGTTGGAGATGCTTTATTGAGGTCCACAATAACAAATCTTCAGTCTAAGGTAGGCCCTTTACTTTTTTGAGAATGAAGTTTACTTGGTGGGGTGGGTTATATGGGTTAATCAGCTGTTGCTGCCTTTTTCTTTTGACAGAACTTGGTTGGATTATCACTTGTAAATTCTTATGTACAAACATGAGATCTTTGGTTATTCATCTCAGATTTTGTGCATTGTCGTTCAAAGAACAAAATAATAGCATACCACATGATTAAATAGAAAAAGCTTGTCAAGTTCATTATATTCTATTAAGCAGTGATGATACCCAGAAATGCTTTGACATTTAGACTTCTTATATTTGCTTATTATTCCCAATTGTTTCTGGAATCCTTATTGGTGTCATCCATCTATACTTTTGTTTTTATCAAAATTTGTTTAAAAGCTATACATATGGACTAGAACTTGCTTGCATTCACTAACTTTCACATTTCAGTATTCATTCTGTGACTCTAATTTGTGTTTAATCTATATCTGACTGCCTATTCAAAAATGCTATCGTGTTGGGGTACTCCAAAAACATTGGTGACACCCCTAACCTTCCTGAAATAAAAAAGAAAAAAGGAAAAAGGAAAAGAAAAAAGCTGTGGAGGAAATAGAAAAATAGCAGGAGGAAGAAAGAGACAATATAGAAAGTGCACAATTGTGGGCTTTGATAGCATCATCTGCAGTTGATTTGTGGTGATAACATAGGCAATGGGCTTTGCATCTTAAAAAATATTACCCTTCTGAAGACTTTCTACCTGAGTTGGATTTGTGGCTTGGATTCTGTTAGAAGGATGCAGCCTTGTAGTATTATACATAGTGTTATGTTTCTCCTAGTTGCAACGAGTGAGTGAGTTTGTTTTGCATAAGCTGTATATACACATAATTGTGAATAGAGAATTCAAATCTTCTTTTTCCCTCCCTCTCTCTCTCTCTTCTTCACTGATTCTAATGAAGACAATTGAAGTATGTAACCTGGGCACAATCCCCTTCATTTTTGCTGTGTACTTCTCACCAGCTGCTCATAACCAGAGCCAGCAATTGCCTCCTCATGGCCTGCCTTTTGGGAGGTTGATTCTGATTATTGATGCCTGTTGATGCCGATGGGTCAATATATTATTGTAGGAAAATCTTGAAGATCAACGGGGTGTTTTTTGAGAATTTAATGACTCAAAAAAAATTCAGTCAATTGCCATGTGGTCTTTCGATCCCATGAGAGGCAGTACAACAAATTTTCTGTTGGAGAGGGCATTCCGTCATTCATGCCCTAGTGGGTAGTAGTGTCGTTTTGCATGGGATGGTAGGAGTTTGGAGAGGTCTTTTCGGCACCGTCTCCATTTTTTGGCTACTTCCTTTCCTGGTCCTGCATTGTATAAATGTTAGGTAGTCCTTATAACTATATATATATATTTCTGATTAGTAGTTTAACTCTCAGTGGAGCAAAGGTCTGACTTCAGAATTCTGCAGTCAGTATAGTTTCAAATAAGTTCCAAGCATTTGGTCAAGGGTCCATGATATCATTATTAGTTTTGCTAATTTGCAATATGTATGTGTGTATACTGAGGTTAAATTGGATCTATCTTTCTATTTGTTTTTGTTCTTCCCATTTTCCTTCTTTATCTATTGTTACTGTTTTCTTATTTTATATAACTTCTTGTTGTTTTCTTATTTTCTAGAACTTGTTGCTAGAAAATGTTGTTGTCTAAATACTGTCTAATTCTAGTGATAGTAATTGTGTGATGGTCCTCAACCAACACGCCCCCCCCCCCCCCCCCCTCCCGTGTGCGCGGTGGCCAGAGGGAAAAAAAGCAACAGCACAATTAGTTAATTGCTTTTGGTGTATTATTCTGATCAGGGAAAGGAAAAAGTTCTATTTGGAAACGATGCCAATCAGGATGGCACTGAAAAGGTTGAATCTACTCTTGATCAGGTAAAGGCTAATTAATCCATGCCATGATTTATATATTAATCTTCACTTGTGTTATTGAAGTCAGGAGTTTCAATTCGATGCAATATTAGAACCAGAACCTATCAAATTTGACCTGACTCTACAAATATATCAACTTTTGTTCAGTATATTGTTATTTTATTTTTTATATATTGTAACTAATAAAAACTATATATGTTCATGGTAGCATGTCAATTCGATCAAACTCTCTGTTTTCCAGTTTGATCTGAACATAATCAAAAGTCAGAATGGAGGAAAACTTGGATTGGTTCTCTGAGTTGGTTGATCCATTCCCATTTGCTGTCGTATGCTAACTTATAGATCCCAAGTGTTTTCATTGATTTTAGCCCATGAATTGATGTTGAGATATTGTGGTGGTTGATTGTTGAAACGGGGGGGCCTGTGGAGCTAGGAAATCTTTTGGTCCTGAACAAAATTGATACGGATCGTCTTTATGTTATCTTTTTGGTTCTCTTAGCTGATGGAGTGGGGAAATCCCTTCCGTCCTTAAATGCAATTTGTGGATCTGTTTGCAGGTAAACTCCAACTTTAAAAATGAACCGGATGCACTTGAAGAGCAACTTTAAAGCTCACCTGGAATCTAAACTACTTTTGAAGCATGAACTTTTTAGGCCGATACCGGACCGGACCTTACCTTTTTCTAATACGAGAGATCATATCATGCTTGTGGTAGGAATGCGTCGACATGAAGTTGTAAAATTCTAGTTGACCCGGTGAATTTTACCCGGTTTTAAGGCTTTAGGTGTGAAGTAATATGGACTGTGTTCGGTTGGAAGTTTTATCTTCCATTTTAATATGTGAACAACAGATGATGAAGTTGTACCGACTTGAAACCTCGCATATTGTAGATATATTTGTCTCTATATGATATATGTGTTCTTCCAAATGGACGTCTTCCTGAGCAGGTTCTTAGTCAGGGGGACACTACTTCAGCGCTGAACCCTTTCAGTCGGTTGGAACGGCTAGACCTGTTTTTGTTCGGAAGCAAACTATCTTAAATTCTTCCCATTAATTTTATCATATATGCACCTATACGGTACAGGAACTTTAACAGGAACCCTTCACACTGAGAGAGCTGATTTTTTTTTTTTTTTTTCTTTGCATTTGGTATTTCTGGGTTGCTTTATTTAGCTATATAAGTACACCAATAACAAAAAAGGGTAGGGAAGGCTTGTTAGGAAATAAACCTTTTAATATAACTACACGCACGCTCGCGTATGCTGCTGGTAGCATGGATTAGATGGATGGGGGGCGACTGACCCAATGTCTGTAATTCCATAATGTCCCATTAAACGGAGCAGTTTTGCTGGGTGAGTTGCAGAAGACAGTTCCATTCGAATTGACAAAAATGTCACTTCGTCATGGCAAGAATTCTGGTTAGGGAGTGGGAGTGGGTGGTCCTGACCTTCGGCCAATGTTTCAAACTTGGAACCTGTTCTAAACCTACCCTAGCAATGGGCCATGCTTAATAGATTGGGGCTTGTCCAGTGGTTCTTTTTTAGCATCCAAAGCCATTGGATATTGCTGTCAATAATGGTGGACTGGTGGAGGACATGTTGTATTCTGTGGTATTGTTGCGTGTCTTTTGTGAGACCAATGATTTATGTATAGATTGGTAACAACATTTTGGTTAGATGGGTGTGATGTATTTATTGATTATTTAAATTCACAAGTACCAGAGTAGGAATTAATTTTATGGAAGTAGTAGTGGTACGTAGGACAAGGAAAGAAATAGAGAGCACAAGAAGACATGGAAATGGGAAGAGAAGAAAAGGTGAGCCCGGCTTGAATGCCGGGCAGAAGAAGGGCAGGGCAGCTGGGGGTAGCAGAGAGGAGGGACAGTATGGTCGCAATCAGAGAGCCTCCGATCTGCATGCCCCTCTGCTCAGACAGAGGGGAGATAATGAAAGGAAAAAATATATATATATATATAAAATAAGAGAGATGAGAGAGGGTGACAATACAGATAGATAGAGAGAGAGAGAGAGAAGGGGGGGGGGGGGGGGGGGGGGGAGGGAAAAGGCTGCAAAAATGAATGAAAAACAGTCGGCAGAAGTGGGGGCAGCGAGGCGTCAATCATAAAGCAATAGATTGCAAAATCATTTTTGCTTTTGTCTCTTTTCCCCTTCTCTCTCTCTCTCTCTCTCTCTCTCTCCAAGCTGCCTTGTAAAATACGTATCACTGCAGAGTCTACTGCTCGTACATTGCATGCATATGGTTGGATGTACATACTTGGTCTTGTGTCTCGTTTGGCCTTTAGCACCCCATCTGCCTGCCCTTGGCCTTAAAAACATGTTTTCTTGTAAATTCCTTCCTAAAACAATTTTTTTTATATAAAATATAGCTAAGGTTAAATTATTCAAAAATAAAAAAAAAAAAAAACTTACTTTCACTGTATTTTTTAAATTTCAATACAGCCATCCATCTTCCTATTTGGAAATTGGAATTAATTATAAATTGCAGTCCAATAATTATATTAATATTTGGTGTTAATTTATAGAGAGATCGACGTCCAACCCTAATTCCATACAATTAATGTTGGTGGTATTGTCTTTTAGCGACAGTGATAAATAAATAACGATGTTAGAGATGATATTTTTGAAGGCGATGGATACCAAGGTAACTTTATGAGTGTGGGTGATTGATTTCAGGAATAAAAAGAAAGAAAGAAAGATGCCCAAAGCTGGTGTGTAACGACAATCCACAATATATAGATTATATATATATATATAGTATGACTATTAAAAAAAGAAAAATTTAAGAACTTAAAAAGTCAAGAATTAAAAATACCCAAAAACTTCAATGTTTTAATAATATAATATTTTGTCATACATTTTATTATATATATATATATATATTCTCAAGCCATAAAGTGTTGTACCAAAGCAAACATTCGTTCTATCTCTTCCCCTCCCCTTCCCTTTGGGGGTGGGGTTGGTGGTTTGTGTCCTGAAAAGCAAAGGGGCGGGCAGGCGGGGGATGAAATATACAAATGGGCGGGCGGGCGGGCTCCCACGGGAATCTCGCCTTGCCGTGCTTTCCGAGGAGGAGAGATACGGTTGTAAGGTCTCTTTTGTTAGTTTCCTTTAAGCTCCTTTGCTTTTGTTTCTGTCTCTCTTGCATTGCATTGCATTGCATCTGCATTTGCATTCCATCCATCCATCCATCCATGTCTTGTCACTTTATTTTAGTATTATTAATTAAATTAATTGTTTTATGGCTATTTACGTACTCTTTACTTACTGTTGGATTCTCCATAACATCTCTGGGCTTTCCTTTCCAACCCACCATTAATTCTGTTTTAATTAAAACAAAATATTATTCGTACAACTTTCACTCCATAATTAATAATTATAAAATCATCAATTAAGAATCAAGATGTCATTAATTACTTTATATATTTTTATCAAAATGAACGAATACACACACGCACACACATATATATATATGTATATATATTATAGGGCAGAGGGTGTGACTGTGAATTGTGTGTCTGCGAAATGGGGCATTGAAAGTTGACCCTACAAATAGAAAAACTGGTGGAAAGCCTTCTTTAAAGACAGTGAGGTGGGCCTCTCTTTATCAACTTTCTCATGCAACGTTCCTCGAGCTACTCATCAAATTAATTAATTTCCTCACTCAACCCTTCTACACAACAGACCTTCTCTCTCTCTCTCTCTCTCTCCTCTGCTCTGCAAATTAATATATATATTTATGAGAATAAGGTTGGGTTGGTTATGGGTTGGATATATGTTGTTTGGAGAATTAAATGAGTGTACAGATTTAGTGAGATGATAATTGACACGTTCATTTATATATAATTGATTAAATAAATATTAAAAATTTATTAAAGCCGGATGGGGTGAACCTAATCCCAAAGCTTCTTTCTTTCTTCTCTTTGGGTTCGGTTGGCATAGATAAATCTGACGGCTCACAGTCGCTTCTTGCGTCCCCATGCAGGCCACATGATGGCGACACGTGTGTTGGATATCTTGGACGAAGAATGTGAAGTGAATGATAATGTAATCATGATAAAATAATTCGACATTCTTTGCTTCCGAATGCTGCAGCAGCAGGAGCAGCAGCAGCAGCAGCAGCGCTGCATCCACGGCTGACCCTCATCTGCTGCCTCTGCACCGCCACAACCACCACCACCACACCACAGTACTCTCTCTCCCTCTCTCTGCATTGGACTTTGGCCCATTGTGATGGTGGTGGTGGGGTTAGTAGCTGAAAGGTATTTTAGGTTTTGGTTCAGTCTCTGTCACCACTGCATCTGTTTGTCAATCACCCATCTCTCTCGCCATATATATATATATATATATATTACATGCGTATGTTTTCCATCATATTTCAAGGGAATGATATATCTTTACAGCATTAATCCGCTACTACAATAATATATGATCCATCGATATACTGAAAAAACTATACATATGATCGACTTCTTGTTATATTCTAATTTGGTATTGTGGTTTTTCCACTTTTACATAAAATTATAAATAAAAATAATTGATAGATTTTGTCTTTTCACAGTTAGTGTCTGCAATTTTTCTTTGAATATTATAATACTGTACAAATAGAATATATAAAATCACGTTACACAAGTAATTTATATTTTTTAACTGTGTGAGGAGATTGTTGTAATTTTTCAAAATCGGAGGAACATGGGTCCTTTGAATTGCATCTAATTAACCCCCCTTAAGGGTACGTGTAAATGTATCATCAATTGTAATAACTAGGAGTTACTATGCATCTACCTAACATAATATGCCTGTTTTTTTTTTTTTTTTGGGGGGGGGGGGGGGGGGTGTTTGTAGAATCTGATGTGATGACAGAGGAGAGGAGAGGAGAGAGGAGGATATGTGGTTGATTGATATAAAGGTCAAGCATTAGAACTGTAATAAATAACATTTAGGTGAAGAACATTTATACCATACTTTAAGAGCTGAGGTCAAAAGTAGAAAAGGTTGGGAGTAGTTGGAACAGGATAACAACAGAGTTTACTTTTAGGCTGGACCTAGTGCTTTACTTGATTGACATCTGCTTTTGACTCCCAACCCAGCAACCAACCAGACCCAGACTACATTTTTAATCAGATTAGCACATATATAATAATACATAATAGTTTCTTCACAAAATCCAAATCCTGTGACTAGCCGAATACATAATAGTTTCTTCACAAAATCCAAATCCTGTGACTAGCCGACAGGCCAAATGAACTAAATTAAAGTGATTGCAACATTAATTTTTAATGATTTTAGCAAATGACAAAGCATGTTGTTTTGAATAATTGTAGTTTTTGTAATTGTGGGTTATCTTTCTTCTAGCATAATTGTTGTTGTTATTGTTAGTGTCTCTAACGTTGGCATTCTCTGCCTACTTGACAAGCCAAAATTTTTGTTGGGGGATGAGGATGGGGGAGAAGTTGCTCCAATGCAACTCGCCATTGAGGGGTGTGCTTACCATCCATCCAAATAGTAAACCTTTTTCCTCTTCTCAAATTAATATAGCGATTGCCATCCCTTGCCTCAACCCTCGGCATCTTTTCATGGACACAATAGTTGATTGTCATCGATTGTCGGACACAATGAAGAAGGAGAGGCCCACGGCTAGAAAAGATGACTAGAGGTGGAGAAGGAAGAGATAAATGATGTAGAGAGTGTGAGGAGACGAATCTTTTCAGGAGGCGACGCGAGAGAGATAGACAAGTGGCAAGATAACCAAATTGGTGAAAGAGCAAATGAACAGACATGGCGAAAGAGGTCAGGCGACAAAATAGCAGAGACGAATAGGCAGTGAAAGAGGTCATGCAACGAACAATAATATTTATTATTAATTATAAAATAAATATTAAATTTTTATAGTTGTAAAAATTATAAGTGAGATAAAAAAAATTAGAATTGAAGTTTATTAATAAATAAATGAAATAAAAATTAAATAGAGAGTAGAATAGAGAATGTGGTTGGAGTAAACACAATTTTTAACGTAAAAACGAATAGGAAATAAATTGTTTATAATATAATATAAAGTAAAATAGAGAATGTGGTTGAAGATAATTCATTAGGTAGCGTTTGTTAAAATGAGTAAGATAAGATTGTATCAAAATAATGTTAGAATACTTTTGGAATCAAGATATAGAATAGTTAAGATAAGACTGAGAAACATTCTAAAATTTTTATCAGATTTTTTTTTTAATTTTTTTTTAGAATGTATTATGGGACATATACGTTATTTTTTCTTACTTGTAAAATCTAAGATAAACTTATCTAGAGAGAGAAAAAAATAAATTTATCTGCACAAACAAAGATAAAAAAGTTATGTGATTTCTTTTTCAAGAGTTGTCAGATAAATATAAAAATACTTTTATTGAAATACTTTTCATATCTCATTTTTTTTAATTTATATATTATTTAACAAACACAATCTAATTAAATCACAGCATGATTGTTTTATGTTTTACACATTTTGGTTGCGCTAATCAACATCACAACACAATAATTGAAGGCAAGTCTTATCCTAATTATTGTGCAAAGTATTATTATTAAAATAAGTAATAATTAAATCCTTTGACTTCTTTTGTAATTTCTATAATTTATCGTATTTTTCCTGGATGATGTATAATTTTGCATCAGCATGATCTTTTAATGCATCTTTTTATGTTGGGAATAAGATGATTTATAATATTATAGAAAAATAAAATTACCTTCATTTCTTCAAACTATATATATATATAAATCAAATTATATGAGAACAATTAATGCTTAATAACAACTTCATTATTAAAAATTTCAGCAATTAATGCTTAATAAAAACTTTAGAAAATCTTATTAATTAAAGGCTTAATTACAATAATACAGTTTATAGTATTTTAATAAACAGCTAAATAAAATAGTTAGTTCCTCAATTTTATCTTTTGTAACAAATAATCCTTGTACTTCAATTTGTCTTATAATAAGTATTAAAATTTTAATCTTATTACCATTTAGTCTCTTTTTAAAATTTTTGTTGGCTTTTATTAACAAAAATTACTTTGCAAATATATATATAAAAAAAAAAAATAAAAAAAATAAAAAAAGTTGTGCGACACTGTATGATTATGTTACACGAGAGGCCACAAGCATGAGTTTTTGACCCAGATTTACTCGAGCCGATTGGATTGTCTGATTTAATTAGTTGTTCATAAATTATAAGGGAATGAGTCGATCGTATTTTCCAAAGACTTATATATCGAGCTTTTTTGATTTTAACATAAAATATATATATATATTTACAGTAAAATTTTATACATATATATTATATATAATACAACTTTACATATATAACATTTATAGTAAAATTTTAGTAGTTGAATGGAAGAATCTCTCTACTCATGCAGAATTTTTTTCAAGAAATTCAAGTAAAAATGATTTAAAAGAAAATCTAACAATTTTTTTTAAAAAAAAACATAGTAATAGATTTTTTTTTTTTAGATTACACGTTATTACTCGTGTTTTCAACCAAATTCGCCCCAAGATCATCACGAGAGATAGGTTTTTTTAAATATGTAAGAGCGGACTAACCAACGATGGCCACTAACAATTGCTTTTTTTATGATTTTTATTTTTAGTAATAAATTAAATTGTAACAAAATTAAAATTTTAATAATTAGTATATGACAAATTAAAGTATGAAGGGTAATTTGTTACAAGGCATAAAAATTGAAGCACATATTTACTATTTAATAAACTATAGTAGATGTACTAAGAAATTGAATTTTCTTTCTTTTCTTTTCGTTTATTTTAAGAAATTGAATTTTCAAGTACTTGTGAAAATGACACTTTATAAGAATAATTGTGCAAACATCTCACTCCCCCAAGCTGATATGACAACTCCATATTGTTGCTCTTTAGTGGCGGTGTCTGATGAAGTCCTTTCATCAGCAGGCATGAACTTTAATAAAAATATTAATGGAAATTAAAAGACAACTTAGGTCCACAAGTACGTTGAAAACCCCAAAAATAACTTTAATTGTAATTGCACTTTCACCCCTCATACTGTTCCTTCTCACGAGTGCATGACATGCTAATGCTATATATATATATATATATATATTCCTAATCACAATCAGGTAAAACGTCACTAATTAAAGTTCGTTGACTGGCTTTAGAACATATATATAACAACTAAAATAATTAAACAATGAAATACGCATTTAATATATTTACAGATATAATAAATTGAATATAATTAGCTATATAAAGTTTTAAACCAATTTTATCAGCGATGCCTTCACTTAAGTGACAAAAACAGAAACCCCATAATCAAGAGGGTTTATTTAGGGTTCAAACTCCATAAACTCATCATTTCAAATGGAGATTGTCAAATCCCATCAGTATAATCAATTCTCTTACTGGCGTGTGAGAAAGTTCACATTAAACTAGAAGTGTTAGACGCTGAGTTTTGAGACTCAGTATATATGATATTTAATATTAGTGTTTAAACAATCACTAATAATTATCTTAATATTAATAATAATAAATATCACATGAAAATAGGTTTCTCATGTAAACAAAAGTAATTTGCAAAGAGAAACAGGGTCTGGGGTTGGTAAAGATGAAAGCAATAATTGCTGAACAGCTAATTACCATGCAGATTGGAAGGAGCTGCCTCATAGGCACAGATATATATGTGTGTGTGTGTGTGGAATTTGAGATGCCCAGTGAGCGTTATCTATGAATATGATAACAGTAAATGAAGAAATGAGGTCCCCACCATGCTTTCTTTCAGCTCTTTAGTCTTTGGATATATTCATTCTGTCCATTATTATTATTATTATTATTATTATTATTATTATTATTATATATTACATCTTTTCTAATTAACGTTTTGTCCCAAACTCACCAACATACATGCATGCTAAATCCTCTTCTGCCCATCCAGTTTGAATTTTCTTTGGAACGAGTGTCATCAATCTGGGCATCATTCATGCATTTAATTAATAATTAATCATTAGTTCATTCGTTTGATGAAATTAATAATATATATGTATATAATTTGAAGATGAAGTGATGAGAGAATTAAAATTCACTTTGCCCTCAGCCTGAGATTCCCTTGAAGGGAAAATTAACAAGAGGAATTTGGTCATCCAAGGCCATGGTTTTACCAAACAAGAAGCCAACTAAAAGGCTAGAACAAGAAGTGGAAGAGTCAATTTAGAGGTTCCCCATCTTCTATTCTTGCATGCTAAAACCAGCAAAAGTCACTGTACACACACGCACGCACGCACGCGCGCGCGCGCGCACACACACACACACATGGGTTCCAGGAGATGCATGATTAATTTCTCTTGTCAAATATCAAGTTCAGGAAAGGCTTCTCAAACATGTGAATGGTTACTGTACTGCTGTGCTGAATGAAATGTGAAATGGTTCTGTGGAAGCAAAAGTGTGTCATCATTGCACAATTCCAGCTTCTTCTTCTGCCCCCTTTCCTTTCCTTTAGGCAATCTTGAAAAGGATACCAATATTTTCCACATTGCCTTATATATGTGTGTGAGGTTCCTCTGTCTTGCACTTAGCTAGCTAGGGTACATATGTTGGTATTCTGGGCCTGGTTTTTGAGCCCCCCAAAAGAATCCTGAAATCCTGAAAGAATATTATCATTTTCATCAACAACTAATTAAAATAATTCATTTCTCTAGAGAGACCTAATACAGTAGATAAATGTTGATGGGGCTCTCATTACCTAGATATGGTACTCGTGGGTGTCACTATTCCTACCATTTTAGGGTTGTACCCTTAAGCATGTGGTTTCTTACTTTGGACCTTCCGTGATTCATTTCCTCCAGCCACATTTTTTTTTGTTGTTATAATTACAAAAATACTAATATAACATTATTTTATATATATATAATTTTGTTTTATTTAATAACAATATAGTATTATTCTATTAGTGTTTTCTCAATTATATGATGAGTAGTACTGTGGTATCATTAATATAACTTTTAAAAGATTTTTATATGAATGATCTGTTGTTCTCTAATTTTAGTCATCTTACGCCAAATCACCCATTATTTTGGCCTAAATTTTCAAAATTGTTACTGTCACATCCTTTATATTTGATTTTTCAGATAACTATTACATTTTGTGTGGTGTGATCTTTAGTAATTCATCAATTGAAGTGTCAAGTGAAAATTGGTAGTATCTCCCACTTTGTGCTGCAATATGAGCTTTTAGTTTGATGACATTAATTGATGATGGACACTGAGATGGAGATGGAGATGGAGAAGCTAAATGATAAGATCACTGTCCCATTAATGCCAACTGGGTAGAGGTACATGAATTTTCCCTACTGCCCACTCTTGACATTCTTTACTTCGAAATGTGCCAAGACATCATATTTTGTACTCATGAGAGGAAACATCTGAGACCAGCTAGCTACAAAACAAAGTTTTGGCAAATACCAACCCCCCACCAAAAAATAAAAAGAAAGAAAAAGGAGAGAGAACAAAAAAAGAAAGAAGAAGAAAGTTTTCTACATGAAAAGGAGAGATGATCTATATATGTCAATTATGTCCAAAGATAACTTTATTTATAGTAATGAGAAATTTATTGCTATCACATGTTAGATAATTGGTCAATCAAATATGATAGGAATAAGACTTAAGACTCTCTCTACAATAACACTCAATTTCATTATGATAATATAAGAGGCCTAGTCTACTTAGAGTCGTTGCTTATACGATAATTAATAATTTGTTAGATAATGTAGCTAGATTATTGGTTGTGTCCAGAATGTGTGCCTCCAGCCAAATGAACAAATCCTCAAAGTATGTGCTATCAATTATTTAGTGTAGTTGGGTTTGGAACGGTTTCAAGTTCTGTTTGTGAAGAACTTAAGCATGATAGAGTTTGTGGTTTTACTATAAAAAAACTACTAGTTACCTGATTATCCCATTGTGGTGCCATAGTGAAAGTATGGCAAAACCATGTTAAATATTTATTATTATTATTTTAATTTTTGTGTAGTAATTATATGTGCACATTTTATTTCTAACAAATGGTATCAGACTCTGATTGGCAATGACACTAATTTCTAGCAGATCGAGGCGGCGAGACAATTGTTGCCATATGTAGCTTAATTAGCTGTTGTTGCCTGAAGTTGTGGCTATGAGGAAGCCGATGTTGAAGGAACGACATCGAAAGCCTTCTTTTGTTGATTTAAGAATGATACAGAAGGTGTTGCCATGTACTAGAAAACGCTTCTGCACTTGTCGTTGCGATGAAGATGCCGCTATGAATGTCGTTATTGGAGGAGGTGGTGAGTGAAGTGAGGACGCAAGCCATTGCTGAAAAAGATGCAGCAGCTAGATGAAGGGACCCAACAGTTGGAGATTGATTGAATTTGTTTCAGGTATATGGCCCATTAGTTTGTGATAGAGACTGGGTATCATAGGGAACGTACTTTGCGCAAGAGAGGATTGTAAGATTAACTCTTCAAATTTAGATCTGATAAAGATAAGAGTCTCTCAAATAAGATTCAGTTTGATTGTGAATAGTGAGTAAGAATCTGTTCAGGAGATCTACCATCCAGTTAGAGTTCTTGGCTGTAAATAAATGCTGATAGATTAGTTTTTGGTGATGTAGTCAAATTATCGTGGTTGTGTTTAGAGTGTATCGGTATGCCTATAAGTAGATATATTAAATCTCAAGGATGTGCGACTTATTATCTAAAGTAATTGGAAATGAGATGATATCTAGATTAATCTGTGCATAAATTATGCGCACAAACAGTTGGTAGTTTTAGTGTGCAAACCTACTAAACTATAGATTATCCTCTTATGATGGGATCATAAATGTCAATATTAAAACAAAATTAACTTAATTTTTTTATCAATTTTATCCCTTAATTTCTGTACTTGAGCATGCATGATTTAATCCAAACATCACATTTAAAAACATTAATAGTTGGTTATTTTATCCCATTTGTGTTTCCAATTTCCTAAAATTATTTTCTTCTGAATTTACTCCAAAAAAATTAGCTGTATCCTTATTTGATATGGTGGGCTATATTTATTAAATCATTTCCAAAGCACAAATATCATCTCTAATACACACACACACACACACACCTTTTCTTGTTCACATTATTCTCTAAGCAATAATATTATATGTAATGTAGAATTTTTATACCCCTTTTGATCTTAATCATCCCATTTATATCCAATAAATGCTGCTACCAGCCAATATCCTTGTAGTCTATTCAGTCAACAATGCTGCAATTAGCATTTCAGACATGCCAGAGGAGTTGAAGAATACACACACACACACACTCACATATGTAGAGAAGAAGAAGCTGCTCATTTATTTCTTGTGATTAATTCAATTTGGGTTTCTGTGCAATAACACTTGCAGCAAAGCTACCCAGCAAAAGAGGAGCTCCCTGCATATACACCCAAAACAGAGCAAAAGCCAGTGGGGAAGAACAAGCCAGGAGTGGATTGCCTTAGCAGAGGCAATACTAAGGACATCCATTTTGGGGGTTCTTAAGAGTACCCAAGGGTACCGTTACATTGGGATGGGATGTAGTATAACATGAAAAGAGTGCAGTGTAATGCGAATGGGGGTGCAGCACAACGCGAAGAGAGCACGGTACAATGTGAAGAGGAGTGCGAAGGCTTGGCGAATAGTATCCACTATCTACTACAAAGAGGACCAGCTCCAAGGGCATCAACTGGACAAATGCAATGACAAAATCAGCCCCATATCGACCCATAATGAACTGCGTTCCATCACAAAATCCATTGCTAAAACCAAAATTCGTCACTAATAGACTGTTTTCTTGTAGTATAGATTGTCATTGGTTAGACTTAAGGTCGGTAGATTATGGCGAGGGAGGAAAGGCAATGAAAAATGTTTGCATCTGAAGGCATGGAAGGAAGGAGCTGTATAAACCTCTTGACTTGGGGTTGAGATCATATTTGTGCATTTAAATAAGACTTTGTTGGCTAAATACCTGAAGTGAATTGGGTGGAAAATTCTAACTGATATGGAAGGTGATCTAGTCCTTTGTGGATTAATATCATGGAGGATAAATACCTCAAAGAGGAACAATCAGAAGCAAGGATTTTGCCCCAAGTTATTCCAAGGAAATAAATAGATTTTGACTGGTAGCTAGAGTATGGAAAATAGAGAAAGTAGCTCCTTGTTCAAAGATAAGTAGAAATTATTTGTCAAATTCCAATCCCCAGCCACTTCATACCAGATATGTGGACATGGGTCCATGACAATTTCAACAGTTTTTCAACTAAATCTGCTTAGTCTCTGCAGCAACAGAGGTTAGGATCTTCCTCTGTCTCCAGTAGCTCCTCCATGTGGAGGGTGAAAGGCTAAAAATGGTGCTTCGGAGAGCTGCACTTGAGCATGCATCCTGATTCGTGTATGCTACATGGCCCCCCTATGGTCATTGAAGGCGGTGGCTGGACTACTACTATGCCGATTCCCCTTTTTTTAGTAGTCTTGTTTGGGTGTTGATTCTCTGGGGGTTATTCTTTTGTTTATCTTTCTTACTGGTATAGGTTGAGATTAGTAGTTACTTTTAGTATTGCTGCCGCCTTAGTGGACATATGGTTTGGAAACTGATCAAAAACCTTCAAGAACTGCTACTCCAGAGAACAGGGGATGGAAATTATTGATACACTTCCACAAATCTTCTAATCTTAATTAATTTTCCATTACCATCCGAGGAAATACTATTTTTACAGTCTGTTAAAATTGAAAATAATAGCTTATAGAGCTACAAGAGCACCAGCTAGGGAAGGCTGGAACAGATAATTATGCTCTCTTTTCTCTTTTCCTGATATTGTCTTTTTCCCTTTGTAACATATCTCCTTTCTTTTCCTGCTCTCTGTGTTCATTTTTCAGTTCTTTCTCAGTTGATGTTATCTTTTCTTCACTTTCCTCTGCTGGGAAAGTGTAGAGCATGTGACAATGCTTAGGATGAATGAGAAACTCCAACTCCTTTGGTAAAAATATGTATCTTTTGTAAAATGTAAAAAGTGTTCCATTACAATTACCAAGGATCCTCTCATCCCTTTTAACATATAGTTCACTCTCTCTCTCTCTCTCTCTCTAAAACTAGGTGGAGAACATGCAAAATCAATTAGATTGCATATTTACGTAGGAATATAATATGCTGATATGAATCTCATACAGCTTTGCAAAACATGCTTTTTCCCAGCCTTCTACTTTTGTTGCTTTGTCTTTCTTGTCTTCTTGTCGTTCTTTAGCTCTCTTTTTCCTCTTCTTTTTTCTACTTTCTCTTCTTTTCCTTCCTCTCTCTCTCTCTCTCTCACTCTCATTTCACCAGTGGGTACCTGATTCTCTTTATATACCAGCAGCAACCCTCTTCAGAGATATAATGATTTCAAAATGAGTAGTGGTAACCCACGAAGATATATGTACACATATATTTTGGTCATCATCAGTTTGGTGTGCCCAAAGTGAATTCCAGATTGGGCTTCTTGGGGCTTGTTTCTGAAAGGTTTGAAGAACTACCCTCTGATATTCTTTCATAGCTTGACATCTTTGGATCCATTTCCTTCTGCCAAAACAAAAGATGAACAAAAGCCATCCGTTAATAACTGCATGTGTTGAATGCTGGATAAAAAGGACGATTGACTCCTTAACAAGCTAAGAGAATATTTATCAAAGACTTATAGGGTACATAATATATCCAAGGAAAATGATAGAACATGATTCATCGATCACACAACCACACACGACCTTTTGTAGGAAGACAATTATGTCATAGTGCCATCATCATTAATTCTAATTATGAGTCGGTTTATTGCAAAGTAATTAGTTGTCTCATAAGCTTAATCAAAGGTTTTTCATGCATAATAACCTATCCTAAACTACACTGATTATATTTGTTCATTAAATTATGTGTTCAGCTGTTTGCTGTGATACATATTCCACCTTCATGAATAAAAACCGCACTTGATTAGTGAAGTGGGTTGAGTACGAGGAATAATTAAAGGGTATTGTTGATAGAACCTTAGAGTGCACTATAAAGTGCATTGACTTAAGGCTGTTTAAAAGCTTAAAATGACTGATTGATTCAGATCAGAATTGGCTTTTTTTTTTTGTTGACAAAAATGGTACACCCAAACTCAGCGCGCGCGCGCACAAAAGAAGCAAAAGAAATAGATCGCTCGAATTCTACCCAATTTTGTTGCATCCCCATTTGTTCTCTCTATCCACTTCACAGGGCACACTGGAAAAACAAATGTTCATTGCATCTCTAACTTTAAGATATATAATGCTACATTCACAATTTTTATGAAGAATTCTAGCACAAAATGATTATGTGGCTTATTAAGATTCGAAGGAAAAAACCGGCCAAACAAAATTTCAATGCCGGTACAAAAAGTCCTGTTTATATGAATATCACTTTCCTAGAATTAAGAGAGAAGGTTTATTTCTGGGGCTTGGAGTAATTTTAATTAAGATATTTACCTCAACAAATGGTTTATTTCCTCCACAATCCCTCGGTTTGCCATGCAACCAAGCTTCCCTGCTACAAACAAATTAAAACCAGTGCAATATTGAGAATAGATATTTCCATTCAGTGAAAGCTATGCATGCAGACCGAGGAAAAGCAACAATGGAGAAGAGAAAGCTATCTTTTACTGTCTTGTTCATATTTCCTCGCTTTACATTATAATGTGCTGATTGAAATAAAGTTAGAATCGATCCCATGTGATGGCCATAACTCATAACACAAAAAAGAGCAGTGAATTAAGGAAAGTTTCAAAGGGTATATAGCTTTGGCACTAATATTTCTACAAATGGGTCCATCTTTTAGCTTAGCTTTGACACTAAGTTTCTGGGATGGGACCCCTCCTATGAGCCCACAAAATCCAGAGGAAAGAGATATCTCAATTTTTTAGGTTGATAATCAAATGGACTCCAGGTGATTCAAAGTTTCTTTTTTCACCGTCTCCTTTTCAGAACCATTAGAAAGAGATTGCTACTCTCTATATATAAGATCGAATTTGTGTTAAGCTAGTTGTGCATACACAGTAGAAAAGCATTCTTTTCAATGTTATTTCTTATTATAATCTCTTGCATGTATATGTTCATAGAATCAGTCGTAATATAAATACACGACAAAAGAGATCTATTACATATGTACGCTACATTCTGCCTTCATTGAACTGATAATCCTTTGTAAAGAAAGTCAATATATGCTATGCTATAGTGCTGCATAAAAATAATTTTTACATAAAGTATATTAAAATGATGTATTTTTGTCATTGGCTTTTTCTGTGCAGAAGGTCCGGAAGATGCAATTTTGCCATGCTGAAATGTTGCATTTATTCCTCCTTTCAAAGTGAGGTATATATGCTGTACAAGGCAAGAGACAAAGTGAAAAGTTTTTGTAGTAATTAGAACAATGGAAAGTATTGATGAAACCTATTTCATTAAATGTATATGCTAACTTCTTTCATATTATTTATATTCAGAAGCCAACTAATTAATTCACAGCTTATCATAAAGTTTTAGTTTCTACTGTGTGCATCTCTAATAATTCTACCGTTATAAAGAAACTAAAATTTGAATATTTCCTTGACAATATGAAGAATCAAAGAGAAAAAACCAGTAGAAACACTCTGACAAAGAAAGATACATGAAGTACTTTAATCAAGCATCACAAGCCCATTTCCTCGTGGGGTTAATTAACCAAAAGATATTAACATAAAATTGCACTAAGTTTGCTTAGAATGACAGCTTGCGAGGTTCCAAAACCTATTCTTTTTGCCTACTGTTCTGGAAACCAACCAAATCAAAGATGGAGGAACTGATATTGAAGCATTTTTCAGTTAATTAAGAAGTTAATCTATAACAAAATGATATATATATATATATATTTGTGTGTGTGTATTGTAGTTTCACCTTGAAGAGTTGCTCCAAAGGCCATGATAATCCTTTTCTTGATGCGGACTTGGTCTTCCCTGTTGAACTGAGAGTTCAGGCTTTCTGGGTTTTCGAATCTCAAACATCAGATCGTCAGAAGTATCTCCTGAAGATCCATTCTCATACGCTTCTGATTGTCCTATGTACGTATAATTAAATACCCACTGTCAATATATTGTATCGATAAGTTGTACATAATATTGGAATTTGTAAACTGTAAAATCTACCTCTAGTAACAATTGGAACATATAAAAGTAAACAAATATGGGGACCAACCTGATGAAGCTACCGCTCGATCGGTGGACTTCACTGTCCGATACATCTGCAAAATTATTGCATACAAGTACTTTATATTAGGGTAATGCACTAAACTTTCCATAGCAGTTTTCAAAGTATATATTATTTACGGGAGAAATAGAAAAAAATAAGAGATCAAATATACACTTCTCTGCGCTAATTAATAGAGGAAACTTTTCCCAATTTTTTTAATACAAAAAGTTCATCAAATTTTCCTTTTTATTTATACTATTGCTAGCTCGTTTCATTATTGCACACGCAGATAGCGTGCGAGATAAATTAACCGTGGTTAGGAATGTGTGGTTGTAAACCTAACCCGAGATAAAGATATCATTGAGAAATGATGGTGTTTCTGTACTAGTTATTTGCTGTTTCCCTCTGGAAAGGAAGAAAACTTGTTGCTATTATAAAAAACTATGGACTCAATATTTAAAGTTGTCTCGGGCTCTCAGCTTGGCCATTACTACTGTGCTTTGAATTCTTTGGCGTTTGTCTTACTTGATTTTCTCTCTCCTTCCTTGAATTTTTTTCTTTTACACGGATGGTTCATTCTTCCAAGCAAAAAGCTGCATAATAGCTTGCAGAACCATCAGATCTAGTAGAAAAAGAAGCGCTAAGGATTTGTGAGACCTCTCTGCAGGGAAACATTGGAATTTGAAATTGTATTGTATTAACACCTTCCTATAATGCAGGCTGTAGAAATGCAGCAAGGCAACGATTTTGAACTCAATCATCGAGAGAAGGCGCTAACATAATTCAAGGGTTTCTCTAAATCTGTACGGTGTAATGAATATGTGAAGAAAAGCAAAAACCCATCTGAGAGAGTATGAAGAAATTAATGGAAGGTAAATGAATTTACCTGTAAATGGGATTTAACATGCGCCAAGGTGAGATCTTTAACATCCATGAGCTCAAGAACCGACTTTGGTGTTGCTCCTAAATCCCCCAAAAATTAGAAAAAAAACGATAAATCAAGAACTGGGTAAGCAATTTTGTCAGTGCAACGAACTCTGTGAATTTCTTGATTGATTGAGTTATGAAAGGATGAAGAGAGAGGATGAATATCATACTCTCGTGACCACCCAAGAGCTCAACAGCGTGAACGAACCGAGCGTGAAGAGTAGTAGTCCACCGCATCCGAGGAGCTCTCATGCTTCGTTTGGCCGGAAACCTTGACGGAAACCTCGAACGTACAAGCCCTTGAGGCTGAAAGCCGCCGTGACCGGCGGTGCTGGCGGTGGTGGAAGAAGATAGAGAGGTGTCAAGAGGCTGATGATGAGAGAATGGGAAAGGAGGAGGATTTTGGTAAACTGGAATTCCTCTTATGGGTCTCAAGAAACCAATCTCTGAACTTAGCCCTTGTTGCTGTTGTTGTTGTTGGTGGTGGTTTTGTGGTGGCTGGAGGAGGTGGTTTTGCAGCTGCTGATGGCGGTGGTTTTGGTGAAAGGAGTGGAGGAGACTGGTGGCTGCGGTGGAGCCATTTTGGAGGAGGTGGAAATGGTTGGAGCTGGGCTGATCAGAAGGCCTTGGATTGGAAAGGGAGAGCTCAAAGCAAGTAGTAGCGTCTGGTTTGGCCATGGCTCTCTTCCAAAAACCCAACTCCATGTCTTCTTCTGCACTTCTTCTCCAACTTGTTGTGGGTTTGCTGTTTGGTGGGCTGATTTGGAGAGATAGGTCTGGCTGTGCCGGAAATAGCTCCATTTCTCTCCGACCAAACAAGCCCTCTAAAACCCTTTATCTCCTTTGTCTTCTCCTTGTTCCCTTATCGTTTTAGGTTTCTTCGTGTTCCTAGACAATCTAGAGCTCGATATAGGCAGGCTTTGCCAAGGGCTTGCTCTGGACTTGAATGATCAGGCGAGAGAATTCTGGGTTTAATTTCTTCTCTGATGATGATCAAATGAAAGGAGTAGTTGCAGAGATGTATGAATGGAGGAGGATGGGGGGGGAGGGAGAGGGAGAGAGAAGAAAGAACAAGGTATGAAGTGAATGGTTGTTTCTTTTGTGTGAAGTATATATGAGAAAATGACACTTGAGAGAGAGAGAGAGAGAGAGAGAGAGAGAGAGAGAGAGAGTTTTTTCCTTTTTGTGGACGTGGGAAAGGGCGAGAAAGCTGGGGAAAAGAAAATGACGAGAGAAAAGAGAAAAAAAACGAAAGTAAATAAGCTCTGATTCCTCTCTCTCTCTCTCTCTCTATTTTCCCTTTGATTTAAGAATTTGTTTGGAGAACAGGAAAAGCATTTCCAGAGTCTTTTAACGTGTGGATTTGTCTCTCAACTACTCAGACTCACCTTTCTAACCAATACTGAAACCTTTGGTTGATGTTTCCTTTCTCTAACCCTAAATTCAAACAAAATTCTAAATCATTTCCATTCATCATTATAAGAGCATGATGATGACTATACACAAGTTCCCACATCTAGGGTTTTGTTAACTCCCACTCATTGTGGTAATCATGAAAATGATGAATGTCCTAATTATAGCAATTGGAACAATTTGTTTTTAAGGCTACTGCTACAGTATATATTCAAATCTGGTTTGTCCTCATTTTCTCGCCATTTTCTCTTCATGGTACCGTGAGAATTTCAAATCAATATCTTTGTTTGAACGGTAAAGGGTTTTTGCCCTACTGACCCTATAAGAAGTGAAAAGTCAAAATTGCTTTTGCCACGTATCATAGGGCAACATTGTCTTTTCAGTTCTCTAATGTCCTTCTCGGCAAGGGAGCCCAATCAGGAGTCCTCTCTCTCTCTCTCTCTCTCTCTCTCTCTCTCTCTCTCTCTATATATATTATATTATATTATATATTGTGGAAGTACTTCTTTTAATGTTTCAGTATTTGGTTTATATTTTTTTGTACTCTTCCTTTTAATAAATCATAATATTATTAATTTTAGTTTTTTAAATCTAACCTTTTTACAAACCCTCACTCTATTTTCTTGCCTTTTTTTTTTTTTTTTTACATATGTTATCATTTTTGAATTATTTTATTTTTAAATGACTCTTTTATTCTATTTTTCATTTAAAAAATGCATATTTTCCCAATAACTTTTGTTCTGCATGCAATAGGAAAATTAAGCCTATTCAAGGGAAAACTTTCAAACTCTATCTTTTAATCTCTTCTTATATTTGCTCTTTTATATATTCTTATGAAATTTGTCACTTGCTTGTACATGAATATTAATCCTAGTAGTATATATATATATATATATTTGCAAGCAAATCTTAGTCGTTTGCTTTATTCATTTCTATTCCCATGCAAGAATATTGAGCCTTAAAGTGATCCATCTCAATTGGGAATATCCAAAACAAAGTTAAATCACAAGTTCACAATATAATTATCAAAAAGTTTTGGGAAATACATTTTGTACCCTTCAGCAAAAAAAAAAAAAAAAAAATCCACAATATTAAGCAGTTATGGATGTAAGAATAATTAATCATAGAGATAGAGGTTCTTTTTTCTTTCTTTTTTTTTGGGAACTAACATCAAGGAGAAGAACAAAATACCTGCAAGAACACACCTTTAGAGCCAAAATAGAAGCACAAGGCAGTTTAGAAAACAAAAAGAAACAAGAAGAAAAAAGAACATTAGTAGGTTAATTAATAAGGGCAAGGACTGTCTAATATCATGCAATTGCTTGCAACCAGATCTGATTTGGGGTAGAAAAAAACGTGCAAGGACCAGATGTCAAGCAATGAGACTAAATAAATTAGCTTTGAAAACCTTGAGAAGGGGGTAAAGATGACCCAAAGGTTCAGCCAACAAATTAAATTAGAGGATGCATCAAGCCAACCTACCCAATAAAGCAAAACCATAACTAGAAGAATCAAGACAAACCTGAGAGTTGAAACAAAAATATACAAGGAAGCAAGACCAAAAACACTAGAGAACTACTTCCAATCAACAAAATTAACCTAGTGGGATAAGGGATCATATATATTCTCGAGGACCTTTTCCCAATGCCTCAATGGGCGGAGCCCTAGTCATAGCCATATATATAATACCTAATTAAACTTATCAATTATTGTGAATACGGATGATAATGATGTATAGATCAACGTGTTAAACATTTTGTAAGTCAATGTTGTAATTTTCGAAAGCTTGTAGTTAGACTAGGACTTAAGGGTGCAACTGAATATACCCTTAATTTTTTCATTCACAGTCTGTACTTTCTTTTACACTATCGAAATACTCCCATTCAAATTTAATGATTTGGACACTACAATTTTGATTCACATATCTAATGCTAATATTTTGCTCAAAGCCTTTATCCTCGACCTGATCCTTTTGTTTAAAGCCCTTTTACTTTTAATTAACCTAGATTATTTGTTTCTATATATAGCCCTGCATTGATGCCCCTCTCCGTCTAAACCCTTTCCTTGCCCTTTTACTACTGATTTTGGCCTTCTAATGCTTCAATGTCACTGGTGATTTGAGGCTTTCTACTCTGTCTCTACAACTTGGAGGTTGTCTTGATCTCAAGGGCATCAATAGAAGATCTCGACTCCCCAAATTTTTCACATGCATGAACTTTCACTCTCGATTTGTCCATGGGATTCGAGGGAGAAAATGTATATTTTCTCTTCTTTGCATCAACAATTAGAGTTCAAATTCGAGCCTAACTTCCATTTGGACCTTGTGTTGTTAATGGAATTGTTGAAGATGGGTTATTGTTCTTGTTTTTGTTTATGCTCCCATGACAAGCGGTTAAGCTTCTATGTACTTTTAGTTTTAGGTTTTTCCATTCTCCTTTAATTTTATGTTTCCTTGGATCTGTTGTTGTACATGTGTTTGGGGCTCTTTCGTGTTATTTGTTGGTTATGCAACCATTCTCTTTAGCTTTTTCTTTTCTTTTTTTAGTTAGTTCTCGAGAAAGCGTGTTAAGTGATTTCCTTTACTATGTGGACAGTGGACTACGATTTTTCCGGGTCATTTCGCCTTTCATTGACCTCCTCAAGCTATTTGGTAGCCCCTTTGTTTTCTGACAATTCTCCACTGTTACATGGCATACTCGAGTCCCTTGAATTTTAGCCTTAGATGGTGCCGCAACTTGCAATGCTTGTTGTTACGAAATTGGATTGAATATAAATTACGATCAAACCATCAATCACACATACGAACACATAATTTTATATGAAAAACTCAAATTGAGAAAAACTACAAGTAAAAAGAACAAAATATCACTAAGCAAATATTGTTAATACAAAAGTGATATTGCCACACTCAAAATATCACTAAACTGATATTGATATTATAAAAGTGATATTATTGCAACTGATTACAGAGCATTAGACACTTATTTATAGACCTAAAATTATTTATGGATGCACGCAGGAAATTCTATCCTAATTAGAAGATGATTCATGAAGATATTTCTCTAAATTAGATAAATCATAATCAAAATTGAATTTAATAACATCATAATCATAGTCAAATTCAAAGTCATAATCATGGTTAAATTAGAAGTTCCGATCTCAGTCAAATTTGAATTCCGGGCCACAATTATAATCAACTTTATCTTGACACAAAATTCAAATATGGAATTATTTAAAATTAATTATTATAACAAAATCACGGAGAATTAATCACTTTATAAATACCAACCAAAAATGCACCACAGGGAATACCATCCAAATCCACACAAAATTTATTGTAGTGGACATCTTCAGCCGTATTCAAAGCATAAATAACAAGATTAGCCTCAACATATATATCTTTATTGACCTTAATGACTCCATATTCATCAATATAAATCCACGTTGATAACTCCACCTTTATCTAAATTTATTTATCCAAAATTGCATGCATCTTAAGCTGCTATAACGAAAATATGATATTTCGATCTAACAAAGGAATATCGTACTTCAAATAAGCCATTAAATAATCTCAAATAATTTAAATAAGAAACCAAATTAATACCAAATCTAGATCTGTTTGGTGGATCTAGCCTAATGGGTTAACTTTGGCTTAACCAAATCTAAAGCAAGTCTGGATGGGTCAATTGGGTCGGGGCAGATCCAAACCAGATTTGGGCAAGGATTTGGGTTTGAAGCTTGGAGCTTTTTTAATGGCAGAAGTTTGCAGGGATAACAAACATCAACGATGATGAGGGAATATATATGAATGGCCGATGATGGCAGTTAACCCAAGAGCCAATGATAAGGATGACAATACTCCTATTGTGATGGTGGCCTCGCGATGGCTCACGGTGAAGAAACAAAGGAAGCATTGATGTCACTCGTAGAGAAGAAGTCGTTGATCGACAATAATGGTGAAGAAGAAACGTCTGGTAAAGGTGGCAATAGTAGAAGCCCTTATTTTTTCTATCAATTCTTGTTATGGATGTCGGTTGATGACAGCAGTGGCTGAACGTCTGCGATGGCCGACGACGGTAGCCAGGCAACTTGTGTTCTGGCTGAAAGATGATGAAGATGTACAGATCCAACGACTAAAATTTGTTAAACGCTGATGGTTTACTTTGATACTAGTTTATTACAAAATTGGATCAAATACAAACCATGACCAAATCATCAATCACACATATGAACACATAATTTTTTACATGAAAAATCCAAATCGGGAAAAATCACGGGTAGAAAGAATAAAATATTATTAAGCAAATATTGCTAATACAAAAATGATATTGCTACACCCCAAATATCACTAATATGATATTGGTACTACAAACTAGTTACAGAATATTGGATACTTATTTATAGACTTAAAATCATCTAATGGATGTACACATGAAATTCTATAATGATCAGAAAATGATTCATAAAGATATTCCTTCAGATGAGATAAATCCCAATGAAAATCGAATTTGATAATGTCCTAATCACAGTCAAATTCAAAGTCATAATAACGGTCAAATTAGGAATCTCAAACTCAGTTAAATTTGAATTATGGGCCACAATTATAACACTTGTAGGTTGATCACATGTTTTTTTTTTTGGTTGCTTACTTAGATGTTGTTTGCATGGCCCTGTTAGTGTTGTGTGCCCTGATATTAGATTTGGATGACATCTAGCGGGCTTGTTTTATGCATTTATTGTATCTTTGTATAAATATATAAAATATAAGGTTTTCTTCATTTATATTTTTTCTCTAATCAATTATATGAATGAGTCCCTAGATTTTCTATCTGAGAATATTATTCTTAAGGTGTTGATAATGTGTGATAGGATTATCTGGTAACAAAACTTCTTGAATTATTTATAGTATTTAGATTCTTTGGATGAGGACTCTGATTAATCTAGTAAGGACTAGCACAAGGGTTATTATCTCGTTCAGTATGGGGATACTGATAGAAGGATGGTATGTCACGCGCCATATGACATGAGATGTCGATAGTAATCCCGTGGGTGCTCATTGGAGAACGATCATCTGAATATGACGCCGATGACTGACCACATGGCATGGTGGATAATGGTCGAGTCATTGGTTTCAATGGTGTGTTGATTTTTAGACTTGAACTGGCACGGTTGTTTTGTGTATTGGTGTGCGGGATTTGTTAATGAGCTAAACCATTTAAATGGGAGGTGAGAACGTTCATCTATGCAGTTCCATATTGCTAGTATATGGTGACATATGTTGGGAGTATGATCGGTCGCCCACATTGGTATTTGATGGGGTGAACGTCCTATGTGATATACTATTGATATGATAGGACAGTTCCTGACCATGGCAGATTGAAAGTCAGGAAATGTGTTTCCTCATGTGTTATCTAGTCACATTAATGAGGGTTGATTTATAGTTAATGAGTTGTGAGTTTCTCTCTTTATGGCTCTCGCTCAGTTAAGACGTTAGGTGATAGAATGATTATAGTACATGGTAATCATCAACTGTAATAAATTTATTTGAAGTAAGACTTCATTGCCATTTATACTGTCCTGAACTGCTTTTAGGCGCTATTTAATAACCTCTCAGAATGTTGTCAGGATTTGAAGAAGTTCCGGTGATGAGTCGAGGGGTTAATCAATACTAAAATGGGTTTTGAAATTATTTGATTGCTAGTGGGTAGTGAACTTAGAAAGTCACACACTATATAGTGTTACGTTTGGTATTAACATCGTGTGCCCAAAATGTCTCTGAAAATAATTGGTCAAAAGTTGACCTTGGCTCCCGGCAAAAAAATGCTTAGTATATAGTAAAATTAATTATTGATTGCATAGTAAAAAGCGACAGATTTCAATTGAAATTGAAATTGAGGAGGAAGAAAAAGAAGGGGGGATTGTTTAATAGCAGAGGTAGGGCCTCTGCATTATCTCTCTCTTTCTCTCGAAGCTGCAACTTCTTCTTATTCTTTTTTCTATTTACTCTGAAAATATTTTATTATTATAAAAATTATACTTGTGAAGGTCACGTGTATTATTTTGAGACGCCGTCACTAGTGGTACGTGAAATCTCTGTATCTAGCACTGGAAAAGGTGATCGGAATGGTACCATTCAGCATATTAGGTGTGGACCGACTAAAACCACCATATCTTGAGGTGGATTCAGTCTTAGTACAAAAATTATTTTTGTACTCGATCCTTACATCAGGACAACAAGTATGCATTTATTTATATTCAATTGTTGAATATGCGTGTTGTTTAAATACCCAAGATAGTATATAGTGTGTATGTTATATTCCCTTGCGTGTATCTGATACATGATAAAAAAATTATTTTTACTCGTATTGTCGTACATCCGATTCCTTTCATGGCTTAGCTTGCTCAATCTCTAAGCTTTTTATTGGTCTTTGGTATTAATTTCCTTATTAGTTAAAAAGAAAAATATATACTAGTTGTATACTATCTCAAGACTAATAAGAATTTTCCAAGCAAAAAGAAAAAAAGATTGAAAAGAATTTTTAATATTAACAGTAGTGAGCAACATGTTCTTTGAGTCAAATTACCTTCTTTAATAATACACAACACATATCTCTCTCAGTGGTCCTCTAAAGTCAATTTCACATTGACAACTTTGTAATCGATCATTTCCCCCATCTTAATTTGTGACAGATTCATGGTGATTTGATCTTTCTTCTCTTTTTTCCTTGGTCTCTTATTGTCTTCGGTGATTCACTTTTATCATTTTCCTGATGCTTTAACACATTTTTGGTTTGAGTGTGGCTACCTTAGGCATTACACATCCATGGATCTTAGATTGTGTTAGTGTTATGTGCCCTTATGTTAGATTTGGATGATATCTGGCGGACTTGTTTGTAATGTATTAATTGTATTTTAGTATAAATTTATAAAAGATAAGGTTTTCTTCATTCATATTTTATACAATCAATTATATGAATGAGTCCCTAGATCTTCTGTGTGAATTTTATTCTCAAAATATTGAGATTATGTGACAAGATCCTCTAATAACATAATTTTTTAAACTATTCCTAATCTTTAGATTATTTGGATGGGGATTTTGATTAATTGAGTATGAATTAACACAGGGTTACTATCATGTTCGATATGGGGATACCGATGCAAGGATGGTGTATCACGCGCCATATGACATGAGATGTTAGTAATAGACTTATGGATGGTCGTCGGGAATGATCGGTCAAATGTGACACTGACCACATGGCCTGATGGATAATGAACATGTCATCAGGTTGTGATGGTATGTTGATCCTTAGATTTGAATCGGCACGGTTATTTTGTGTATTGGTGTGCAGGATTTACTAATAAGTCGAACCAACCAATTGGGAGGTGAGAATGTTCATCTATATGGATCCGTATTGTTGGTATATGGAGACATGTGCTGCGAATAAGATCTATTACTCTCATTGGTATTTGATGGGGTGGATGTCCTATATGATTTATTATTAATGTGACAGGATTGTCTCTAGGCACTACAAAAAAACTGGCATTTAGCAGCTGTTATTTTTGTAGATATAGCCGTCGCGCAGTATTTAGCGGCGATTTTTAGCAACCCCTGGTATAACCACCGCTAAGTGATATTTTTAGCAGCGATTTTTAAAATTTAACCGCCGCTAAAATTAATTGAATTTAATATTAAATTTAATTATAAAAAATTTAACGGCAATTTTGGTAATTTTTTGCGGCGGTTTCAAAACCGTCGCTGTTTTCCACACGCGAGAAAAAATAGTGCGTGCCCGCGTGGCTCGCCTCTGCATGTCTGTGCGCCTGTCCACCCGCCTACTGCACCTGCTAGAATTTATTCCAATAAATGCCTTCCCCAATTTTTGATCCCATGACTTGCCGTACGCGCGTGCGCGCAAAGCCATCTCATCTGCAAAGGCACCTTGTAATATATTCGCGCATATTAATTGTAAAGTAATCAAACCATTAGTTTTCAGAATTCTCTTTGCACCCACAAACTCAAGTTTTTGAAATTACACTTGATCCCAAATTAAATTAATTAATTAAACTCTCAAAATACCTAAAAAAGAGTTAACATATTAAATTAATTAATTGAACATAAAATACTTTAAACTAATTAATTAAATTAAATTATTTAATTTAATTTAATTAAATAAATTAATTGATATAAATAAATTAATTGATTAAAAAATAAAAAAATTAGATTATTTTGTAAAATTTAATTTAATTTAATTTTTAAATTATTAATTTTTTTTAAATTTAATTTCTTATTTTTTTATTGCTGAATTTTGCGACAGTTGATTAAAACCGCCATGAAATTTATTTTTGAATTTTTTTATTAATGAATTTTACGACGATTTTGACAAAATCGTCGCTAAATTTAATTTTTTTTATTAATGAATTTGCGCAGCAGTTTTTACAAAATCGCTGCTAAATTTAATTTTTTATTTTTTTATTGCAGAATTTTGTGATAGTTGATTAAAACCGCTGCAATACATGATATTTTGTGGCGATTTTTCTACTACCGCAAAATATATTTTTTAAAACTGCCATAAAAAATCCATTTTTTTGTAGTGGCAGGATAAATTGAAAGTCATGAAAGGTGTTTCTTGAGGTGTCATCTGATCACATTAATGAGATTTGACATATTGTTAATGAGTTTGTGAGTTTGTCACTCCATGGCTCTAGCTCAGTTGGGACGTTAGGTGATAGAAAGATTATAACACATGGTAATCGTCAATTGTAATAAGTTTACTTGAAGTGAAACTTCACTACCACCTATATTGTCTTGATCTGCTGCTAGGCGCTATTCAGTAACTCTCGGAACGTCATTGGGATTTGAAGAAGTTCCGGTAATGGGTGGAAAGGTTGATCGATATCGAAAAGGCTTTCGATGTTATCTGATTGCTAGCGAATAGTGAATCTAGAAAGTCACACACCATATAATATTGTGTTTGGTATCGATATCGTGTGCTTAAAATGTTTTTGAAAATGGTTGGTCAAAAGTTGACCCTGGCCCTTCTTGCAAATAGTGCATAGTAATAATACATAATTCATGATGCATAGTATAAATCAATTATTGATTACATAGTAAGAGGCGACAGATTGTAAATAGTGTATAGTGAAATTAATTATTGATTGCATAGTAATCAAGGGTGACGGACGTGAGAAAGAGTAGAATTGGGAGAAAAAGAAAAGGGAAAGGGGGAAGAAAAAATAAATAAATAAAAGAGGAAGGCCTTTGCCCTTTTTTCTCTGATGTCTCTCATTCGCACGTTTCTATTTTCTCTTCTTCTTTCTTCTTCATTTGAAAAATCATAGAAATTATACATGTAATTGTTACGCGCATAATTTTGAGACACGAGCATCGATAATACACATATTCTTTGTGTCTAGAAAAGGAAGAGGTGATCAGAATGATACTATGCTTCATACAAGATGTAGATTGACTAGGACTACCACATCTTGAGGTGGATTCAATTTTAGTACAAAAACTATTTTTGTACGCCATTCTTATATCGGACAACAGGTATGAGATTTATTTATTTATTCAATTGTTGAATATGCGTGTTGATTAAATACCTAAACTTTGCAGCGTGTATATTATATTCCGTTGCGTGTATCTAATATACAGTAAAAATTATATTTTTACCTGTGCTGCTGTACTAGTGATTCTCTTTAGATTGAACATGGATCCCTGGGATCTAGTGAATTCATTTTTGAATCTTTGCTCACGATTTTGAGATTTGTCAGAATTAGATAACTTCAACTCCATCTCTGCCATAGGTTCCTCTTATCTTTTTTTTTTTGTATTGTTAGTACAATTGCATATTGTAGACTTGATGGTTCTTAGTGTGGCTGATTGTTATAATTGTGACTTGAAATTTAAATTTGTCTATGATTGAGACTCTTAATTTGAGATTGATTATGATTTTGAATTTGATTATGATTAGAATGTTGTCAAATTTAATTTTGACTAGGATCTCATATGAAGAAATATTCTCATAAATTATCTTTTGATCAAGATATGATTTTCTATGTACATTCATAGATGATTTTAGATTTATAAATAAGTATCTAATGCTCTAAAATTAGTTCAAGCAATATCATCTTAGTGATATTTTGGTGTGGCAATATCACTTTTATACTAGAAATATTTGTTTAGTGATATTTTATTCTTTCTGTCTGTGGTTTTTGACAATTTGGATTTTTCACATAAAATTATGTGTTCATGTGTGTGTTTGATGGTTTGTTTGTGGTTTGTTTTCGATCCAATTTCATTATAAACTGGTATCAAAGTTGTTGAATCAAACAATCAATGTTTGACAGATCTTAGCCATTTGGATCTGCAACTTTCACATCGTATTTTGGCTAGGGTTCTTAGCAATTGCCACCTCCGCCGCAGTCGTCGTCCATTGGTCGCCTCTAGTTCTTGCTCAACTGATCGACTGTCGTCTCTCCATATGTCGCCTTTGGTTCTTGTTCAGCTGACTAACTCTATTATTGCTTCTAGTCTTCCTTTTAGGTTGGTCATCTCTCTCTTCTCATTGTTGTCATTTCGGCCATTGTGCTCGCCATTATTGGACGTTGTCTTCTATATTTGGGACCGCCAATCAATCCTACCTCTGTGAGCCATTAAGGAAGGTTAAAGCCTCTAAGGGCACCCAGATCCTTGTTGAGATTCGACCCAAATCTAGTTTGCACTTCAAAAAAATTGGATTTTAGCGGCAGTTATTTTTGTCATTTTTTGGCGATTTTCAAAATCATCGCAAATACAGTTGTCGCGAAACATTTAGTGGCGGTTTTCAGCAACCGTTGGATTAATCACTGCTAAATAATAGATATTGTCACGGTTGGTAACATTTAATAGTAGTTTTAGAATTGTTGCTAAAATCATTGAACTTTAGAATCACCGCTGTTTCCGGTGCGGGCGCGTATGGCTTTTTGTTGCACGCCCACGAGGGCGGGCCATGCCTCTTTGCCTAGTCACCTGTGCGCCCGTGGTTGCTCGCCTCGTTGCCTTGCGCACCATATGGCCTTACGTTTGTTTGTCACGTGGCAATGTTGGAATTTTATTCCAGTTGCAGCCTTCCACAATTTCTTTCCCAGCACCTCCCATATGCGCTTGTGCGCATGCCAACTGATCTGCATAGCCTTCTTGTTATATAGCTAGGCATATTAATTATATACTAATTCAACCACTATTTTCTAAAATTATATTTTCTATTTTTTTAATATAAATTAAAAATATTAATTAATTGATTAAATTAAAAAAAATATTTTTTAAAAGAATCATGGAATAAATTAATTGATTAAAAAATAAAAAAAGAGTTAAAACATATTTTTTTTTTAAATTTCTTTTTTATAAATGATCAAAATTTTATATATATTTTTAATATGAATATTAGATTATTTTATAAAATTTTGCGGCGGTTCTTTAAAATTGTAGCAAATGTTAATTTACTTTTATTTTTTAATTATTAAATTATTTTCAAAATTTTGCATTGATTTTTGAAAAATTGTCTTAAAATTTTATTTTTTAATGATTAAATTAATAAATTTTGCGGCTATTCTTAATCGTCGCAAATGTTAATTTTATTTATTTTTTAATTATTAAATTATTTTTTAAATTTAAAAAATTACAGCAAAATTTAATTTTAAATTTTAAAATTTTTAAATTTTATGACAATTTTTTAAAACCTCCACAAAATGTTAAAAAAATCGCCTAAAAAAAACTGTCGCAAAATATCGAATTTTTTGTAGTGTGACCTGACTAGACCTGCCAAACTTGATTTGTTTAGCCTAGATCTAACCCAGTAGATCAGATTCGACCTGTCGGATATGTCTAGCCTAGATTCGTCCATATTTGCTACCTAGATCTTGTATTTTAGTTTGTTTTCTATTGAGATTTTATTTATTGATTATTTAACATTATTATGGGATATTTGATCTTCTTAGCTACTTTGAAGTACAATATTATCCTTTGTTGGACCGAAATATTTGATTTTTATCAAGACAGGTTAAGACGTTGGCAATTTTGGATAGATGAGATAAAGTGGAGTCATCAAGGGAAATTTATATTGGTGAACGTATGTTGTCTTAAAGTAAAGATATGTTAGAGTCTGATCTCATTGGCTATGTTTTATGTGTGGCTGAAAATATCTGCTACAATAAATTGTGTGGATTTTGATAGTATTTTTCGTGGTGTATTTTGGGGTGGTATTTATTAGGAGATTAAATTCTCTGTGACTTTGTTGGAAGGAAGAATTATGAATAATTTCATATTTGAATTTCGTGTCTAGGAGGAGCTTGTTATAATTGGGATTCAGAATTCAAATTTGTCTGTGATTGAAATCTAGAATTTGACCGTGATAATTTTGAATTTGATTATGATCATAATGTCAAATTTGATTTTGACTGGTATTTATTTCATATGAAGGAATATCCTCATGAATCATTTTTTGATCAGGATATGATTTCCTATGTACATGCATAGATAATTTTAGATTTATAAATAAGTACTCAATACTCTAGAATTAGTTGCAGCAATATCATCTTAGTAATATTTTGGTGTGGCAATATCATTTTTGTACTAACAATATTTTTTTAGTGATATTTTGTTCTTTCCACCCGTGATTTTTCTCAGTTTAGATTTTTCACATAAAATTATTTGTTCATGTGTGTGTTTGATAGTTTGATCGTAGTTTGTATTCGATCAAATTTCGTAATACTAATGATATTGACGAGCCTTCAATCGTGTGAATTAATTTGTTTCGCTCTCACCCCAAACAAATTTTGTTGCCTCTCATTTTGTGGTGAATCCCAAGATTAATTTTTCCCTTTGCTATGTGTTTTCTTTATGTATTTTCTGTATAATTAGGTTAATTTCGTTTTCTACACGGGTTTTTTCAACCCTCAAGCATTAGATCGTTTGGTTGTGTTTGTGAGTTGTCTCTTAATTAATTGCTCTTTCTTTTTATGTCTAGTGTTTTAGTTTGAGGATGGTTTATCTATTTTGACTGTTCTTGTAAGATGATATCTTATTTTGACTGTTCTTGGAAGTCTCCCTAGCGCATTAATTTTCCCATTTGAGGGTGGCTTTGTTCTGTTCTTGGTCTTCTATGTAATCATCCATCAAACAGATAAGAATAATAATAGTAAATGTAAAAATAAATAAAGAAATAAATATGTTTTCTCGCCTTCCAAAACAAATTTGCTTTCATGAAGGAATTACATAAGAATTAATGAAAGTTGGAGCGTGCACAAGTGTGTGTGTGTGTGTTGCTTAGAGAACTCATCAAAAACTAAAAGGGAAAATAAAAATCTAAACTCACTTTTAGAAAAGAAAAAATAGAATCAATTGCGTGGGAAGCATATATATTATATATAGAAAAGATATATATAAAAGGTTGCAGTATGGCTTTAGGCATCGGTAACCGTTGCTTGCCTTTGCTTTTGCTACTTTGCTTTAATTTGTTGCCCAATTTCTTCATCTCTATCCCACCTATATCTATCTATCTATATATATATACCTCTCTCTCTCTCTCTCTCTCTCTCTCTCTCACTCACTCTAAATTTTCTGATAATATATATCTATGGGTTTCGGGGTCCCCTCCTTTCCATCCCCAATTCCCTTCTTCCCGCATCTTTCCATTTTAACAGTACTCAGCTCACTCTCAAATACTCAACCAAACACCTTAATTTGTTAAATGGAATTAATGAAAGCTCAATAGGCTTTCTATTTGGATTGACCTGCCAACCCATTTGTAATTTTGCATTATTGTTGTTGTTGTTGTTTGGTTTAGGCTTCTCATCTTGGAAGTGCTTTGGGTGATTCTTCTTAAGGAAGAATAGCAAATGGTTTGTCATGTTTTATGGACTGCGAGTCCGATTCTTTTGAGTCAATCCAACACCCTTTTTTCTGAGATTCTCGAGCTGAATTTCTTAGCCCCTTTGTTCCTGGCTGGTTGGCTTCTTCTATTAGCCTCCCCCGATCCTCCCATGCCTTACTTTTAGGTCTAGTCTTCTTCTTCTGTTCTATTCGTTCTCTGCGGGAGCTATTTGGTTTCCAATTGCTGGTTTTATAAGGGCTGGCTGGCTAGCTATTATGCCCTTTCTTTTATATCTCTGTTAGCCTTTGGCCATGACTTCAATGTCAGCAACAAAAAGAAACGAAATTATATCACAATTATATATGTTAAATATTATTTTTTTTAATGTAAAGATTCTATTTATATATATAAATATACCCATAACATATATAGGCATAGATATGCATACAAGACATGGTGTAAATTAAAGAGCACCATGTTTGCTGGGATTGTCCATAGCCGCTGAGTAGAACGCCCCTAACCCTAGCTACCTTTGAAAAACCAAAATAACAGCTAGGCATGGCAATGGATTAAGGGACATAACATAACAAATCATACCCAGAAGATTCAGCCTATACATTAATTAAAGAACATACAGTAATTAAATTTCTGGCCAAACCTCTTGAACACATTTTATTCTAGACCGCCAGGTGGACCTTTTTATCTGTATTTATATTTATAGTATAATATACACATATATAAATTTTATATAATTTTCATTGCGTTGATATTTATAAATTGAAAATGAAAAAGGTCCATCGAACAGTTATTCATAATAATAAATATGATACTATTACATTATGTACGTTTTTAATATAAAATTTTTATATAAATATCATTCTTTATCACCTATGGACATGAAGCTTAATTTGGCCGTTCGTTTAGGCATCAATAATTTTTTTTTTAAGATTTTTCAATAGTTCAACCAAAGGGAATGTATTACTAAAGCAATTTTAGAAATTGTTTTAGGTAACAAAAAATACAGTTTCTCTAGTTCTTCCTTATTTCACGAAAATAAAACTTCATATCAAATAAAAAATGTTTTCAAATTTGCACAGTTTCCGATCTTGATAACATCCAAAACGGGGAAAACAAAAATAAACAAAACCCTAACGAATCATTACCTTAGAATTAATTTTATTGAGAACACAAATATAAACAGAGTGATCCATGCAATTAAACTATATGATTTTGGGACTTCCTAGGGTTCTCGACAGCATTGGAAGCCATGTATTACATTATCTTTTAATTTTTTTTTTTTTGCCTTAATCTTTATGTGTTTGATTATATACTAATACAAAATTTATGTTGCAGAGATCGATGCAGAACAAGATAGAAGACTGAGATTTTGGTGTCTATGTTCTAATGGGTATTATTATAACTAAGTAATATGGTAGATGTCAACCAATCCTCGGTAATGGGGATTAGGGTTTTGAAAATCTACTTGTTTTGTGGGGTTTCTTTAGACATGAAATTTGGGAATTAGGGATTTGAAATCTGCTAGGGTTTTGAGAGTTTCTAGACATGAAATGTGGGTTGGAAGCATCTAAATTGGTTATTGATGAAAATTAATTAATAGAGTAGGGGTGAGCCTCCCTAGACAATGGCTATTATAATGAGCTAGAGAGGTCCAACGGGAATCTTAACGTTAACAATCCAACTTATTTAAGCTATGCTAGCTCTTGATTTCATACTAAGAATGGTTTTATTTAATAAGTTGTCTTTACCTGTTGAGCAGTGATCAGGGGGGTGCTCGACCAAAACCCTTGTGGTGTGGCCTCCATTGATCAGGATTAAGGGGGTTGCTCGACCAAGAACTTGTCCTAAGAGTTTAAATTTTTTGGAACTGCGCTTTCCAATCTCCATTTAAACAAATTTTCTATTTTTTTATCTTTTATGAACAAATTTTTAGAAAATTTGAGTTATTTTTCACATTATAATATTTTTCACTGGATATTTTTCTTCTGGGTCTTCTTATAATAATTGGATTATTTAATTTTAAAACAATTTAGTGATTAACTTCCCGGAAAGTATATAATTTTCTTGAATCAACTAAATTTATTTAATTTTCAGAATTCAAGGAAACATGTCAGTGTCAAGTTATCAATTGACTTGACACTGGAAAGAAAAAAACTGGGGTAGTAAGATAATTTTAGGCACAGAATGAGAATGTGTGACTAGTAATACACTTGTACGTGACAGATGAGATGGGGCCTTATGACTTATGTGGCCTTAATTAATTACATAAGCTGAAAAATAAAAAGAATAGTCATACCGACATGAGGTATCACCATCTTCGTGGCATTGTTTGCCCTTTGATAAATTAATGCACATGGGTCAACATGTTCGTTCATTTACTATAGCCAGCCCGCCAGCCAGCCAGCCAGCATCTCAACCACATATACTGTCACTGAATTCATCTCAATAATACCTAAGATATATTTCATGCTTACCCGCAACAAATCCGACAGTGATTAAACGTAAGGATTTGACGAAGAATTTGAGAGACAGAGTTGATGGGGACAATTTCTAAATCTGATTGTGCATGTGGTGCTCTTAATTTCTAGGGAAAGAAATGGGATTTTCATTGCTCCGAAAACCATAATTTCTATGCAAAAACAAAATTAATTACCACTCAAATTGCATTTTAGTATGCATGGTGAGTTCGAAATCTTCTCTCTCTCTCTCTCTCTCTTCTTCTTTTCAAAATGGAGCTTATTATAGTAAGAAATAAAAAGAATATATAATATAATACGAAAGGGCACACTGAAATTCAATGATCATTTTTCCCTATGAAATATGATGATATGAGATCATATTTTTTCATGAATGAAGACATTCAATTCACAAACAGTTGGGTCCACATGTATATACATCTATGTATATTTGAATGTAATATATATATATATATATTAATCCGTGCGTTGTGCGTGTATATATATATATATATATATCTGTACATGCATATAGAACTATTTTCTGTCAGACGTTTGACTGTAATAATAAAGGAATTGATTTGGTATATCTGTGTGAGTGACTTTTGAGAAGAAGATGCAAACACCCCTTTCGAAGGTCTTGTAATTTACCTAACATAAAGCTATTCTTTGTTTCTCCTTCGTTGCATCTATGGCCATCTTCATCTTATACCAGAAAACGATTTCCTTACAAAAATAAAGTACATTAATAATGTGATATTTTATAATTATAAATTAAGACTCTGTATTATTAATTTATGAATAATAATTTTGAATAAATTGCATTTCACACTTTTCATTTGCGTAAAGTGACATATTTCTTTGACTTTACAATTTTTAACTACATTTTCCTCACTGTTGTTATTTCACATGTAATAAAAATTTTAACATAAAAAAAATACTCTCACATTTTCTCTCTTAATCCATTTCTTCTTTTTGTATGGCCAACTAACCAGAATTTGATTGTATGTCGGCTGTTCTCTCTTTTTTCTGTTTAACAATGGTTTAACCATTATCAAACTAAAAAGAAAAAGAGAAAAATAGATCAACATATTGTCGATCTAATTAGTTTGCCAAACATATGAGGGAGAAAAAAATGTATCAAATCAATAATTTTAACAACAATAGGGGGAAAATATAACTACAATTATAAAGTAGATATATTTGTTATTTTTAGAATGACACAATATCAGTGTAATAATGAAGAAAATCAAAAAAAATTATAAAGAATCAAAAAAGACAGCAAAAAAACCTGTTAGTGAAGCAAGGTAAAAAACATACGAGAATCTATATAAATGACTTAATACAAAAGATGGATAAAGGGATATATATAAATTAGCTAAAACAAGAGAAAAAAAAATAAGTGAAATGCATAAAAGATGAAAATCAAAATGTATTAGTGAATGAGGGAGCGATTAAGGAGAGATGGAAGGAGTATTTCACAAAATTATTCAATGATGATGGCGACACAAGAGTTAGGTTGAGACATCTTAGTAACTCCGAAGGAACGTGAGCTATACATTTTATCGACGCATAAATCCAAATGAAATAAGGCAAGCATTAAAAAAGATGAAAAATCATAAGGCGCTGGGACCGGATAATATACCAATAGAAGCATGGAAATGCATGAGAGAAGAGGGTATCTCCTAGCTAACGAAATTATTTAATGCGATTCTTAAATAAAAAAAGATGCCAGATGAGTGGAGGAATAATACTTTGGTCCCTATATATAAGAACAAATGAGATGTTCAAAACATTGAAAATTACAGAGGAATTAAGTTAATGAACCATACCATGAAACTCTGGGAGAGAGTAATAGAACAGATGCTCAGAAAAAAAACAGAGGTCTCAGAAAATCAGTTTGATTTCATGCCCGGTAGGTCAACAATGGAAGCTATATATCTGTTGAGGCGTCTAATGGAAAGGTATCGGGATCATCAGAAGGACCTACATATAGTGTTTATAGATCTAGAAAATGCCTATGATAGGGTCCCTAGAGAAGTATTATGGAGGATTTTAGAGAAGAAAGGAGTCCGAATAGCCTATATACAAGCCCTTAAGAACATGTATCATGGTGTAGAGACAAGGGTCAAAACATGTGGAGGGGATACTGAACCGTTTAAAATTACAATAAGATTGCATCAAGGTTCTGCACTGAGTCTATACTTATTTGCTTTAGTAATGGATAAACTCACTAAAGATATTCAGACAGAGGTGTCATGGTGTATGCTATTTGCAGATGACATAGTGTTGGTGGATGAAACAAAAGAATGAGTGAACACTAAGTTTGAGTTATGGAGAAACAATTTAGAATTTAAGAGATTTAAATTAAGTAGAAAGAAAACAGAATATATGGAATGTAAATTTAGTAAGAATGCAGAGTGGATGATGTTATAATAAAATTGGAATACCAAATCTTACAAAGAAAAGACCATTTTCGATATTTGGGATCAGTGATTCAAAAAGATGGAGAAATTCACGAGAATGTCACACATAGAATTAAGGCAGGTTGGCTAAAATGGAGAAATGCATCGAGGGTGTTATGTGATGGTAAAATCCCATTAAAATTGAAAGAAAATTTCTATAGGATAGCTATAAAACCTGTTTTGTTGTACGGCTCAGAATGTTGGGCAGTCAAATACCAACATGAGCAAAAGACGAGTGTAGCGGAGATAAGGATGTTAAGATGGATGTGCGGTCATACAAGAAAAGATAAAATTAGAAATGAAGTTATTTGTAATAAGATAGGAGTAGTGTCAATAGAAGAGAAGATGAAAGAGACTAGACTAAGATGGTTTGGTCATGTGAGAAGAAGACCAAGAGACGCTCCTATGAGGAGAGTTGATGAAATTGAACAATTAATCAAAAAAAGAGGTAGAGGCAGACCTAAGAAGATTTTGAGGGAGATATTAAAGTTTGATATGAAGTGTATGGATCTCAATGAAGATATGACAAAAGATAAAAATACATGAAAGTCTAGAATTCATGTAACCGACCCCACATAGTGGGATAAAGACTGAATATGTTATTGTTGTTGTTTATCAGTGTCCTTAATTAATTATTGATCGCATTTGATTGATAAGTTCATCTGATGCATGTTAATTTGGTTTCTAAGCAATAATAAAAATATAGTCTAAAAATAACCTTTTTGTGGCATTAATTGGGATTGGGAGCTATATATCTAGAAAATATGGTTATATAAGGGAAAGTTTTCATTTTGAAGAAGTAATAAGCTTTAAAAATAAGCACAGCTTAATATTGCTTCCCAGTCTCACTTATGGAACTGTGTTATAATTTGAGAAATTCAGGAAATTGCTAAAATTAATTGTAGGTAATTTTGGAAAATCAATTCCTTAATTTCTGATTGTCCTCCATTTCCATTAATTAGACTCACCTAAAAAAGCTGAACTTTCAGATGTGGAATACAAGCTTTGGCCAAATTTCACCAAAACTTTGCTTCAACTGTCAAAGATATTAAATACAAGTTATTGGGATGGCTGTAGACATGGCCAAAATTGAACCGGACCGGCGGTTCGAACCGGAACCGGACCGGCCGGAACCAGACCCAAAACCGGACCGAACCGGCGAAATTCGGTCCGGTTCCGGTTCAAGGTTCCGGAGAACCGGAACCGCCGGTTCCGGTTCCGCGGAACCGGCCGTGCCCCCCCTCCCCCGTGCCCCCCCCCCCGTGCGGCCGTGCCCCCCCTCCCCCGTGGCCCCCCCCGTGCGGCCGTGCACCCCCCCTCCCCCAACGGTCCAATTTTGGACCGTTGGCCCCCCCCCCCAACGGTCCAAAATTGGACCGTTGGTTGCCACCCCAGCCAACTTTTTTTTTTTTTTTTAAATTTTATAATTCCTATCTATATATACCCCTCCCTCCCCACTCATTTTTCACACTTTCTCTCTCTCTCTCTCTCTCAAGTCTCGAGCTATTATTCTCTCAATTTTGTCTCTCATTTAATATTTTAATTTCAATTTCTTCAATCTTCTCATTTTGTTATTTATCAATTTATTCAATTATATTGTTAATTATTTATTACTTGTTACTATATTATTTTATCATTATTATATTTTTTTATTATCATACTTTTTTCAAAAAAATGGCAAGTGAAGGTAGAAATTTTGAAAATGTTGAAAATGTTGAGTTTGAAGCTCAAAATTTTCAAACACAAGAGAGTGAAACTCAACAAAAGGGAGGTGGAAAAATTTCTACTTCTGATATTTTTAATATTCATTTCAAGAAAACACCAAAAGGAGATGGTAAATTTGATGTATCTTGTAATTATTGTAATCAGGTATACAAATTCAAGCAAGGAGGTGGATATGGTACTTTCGCCCGACATTTGCAAACAAAGCACCCGCTCAAGGTTGGATTGAGCCGCGATCAAACACAAATATCGGGTTTGCTACCTCTTCAAACTCTCCTCAATTATTTCATTATAATGAAGCTAATTGTAGGTCTGGTTTAGCTGAAATGGTAGCAATTGATCATTTATCTTTTAGTTTTGGTGAAAAATTAGGTTTTACTCGATTTTGTCAAAACTTTGTTAATCCTAGTTTTAAATCAATTCCTAGAAATACTTTGAAAAGAAATTTGTTAAAATTGTTTAAAAACTCAAAAATTGAATTGATAACATATTTTCAAAACAATAATATTAATGTTTCTATTTGTAGTGATATTTGGAGTGATCATTGGCAAACTCATTCATATATGGGTATTACTTGTCATTGGGTTGATGAAAATTATGTTTTACAAAAAAGAATTCTTGCGTATCGATGTTTTGATGAAAGTCATAATGCTGAAAATATTTGTAGATTAATTCAACAAATTTTACAAGAATATAGATTAGTTAATAGAATTTTTTCAATTTCTTTTGATAATGCATCGGCTAATACTGCTTCTATTAATGAATTGAAAAGAATTTGCCAACCAAATTTTGGTGGAAGATTTTTTCATGTTAGATGTGCATGTCATGTTTTAAATTTATGTGTTCAAGATGGTATTAAGTCACTTAATTCTTATTTAGATCCAATTAGAAATGTTATTTCTTATATTTGGGTACACCCTCGAACTGCAAAAGCATGGGCACATTTTTGCACCTCCAATGGTCAAACCCCAAAACGTTTTTCAAAAGATGTCCCTACTCGTTGGAACTCAACTTTTAAATTACTTAATCAATCTTTTGAATATAAAGATTTATTGTGTTCTTTTGCAGCAAATTATATTCCACAATATCCTATTTTTCCAACTATGTGGAATGTTTGTAGTTCAATTTTGAATATTTTACGAATTTTTAATGATGCTACTCATACACTTAGTAGTGTTTATAAACCAACTTCACATCAATTTTTAATAGAAGCAATGAATGTGGCCGGTGTATTAATGGAAGGAATTAATGTTGAAGAAATTTGTCATGCTGTTTTAGAAATGAGAGAAAAATGGTTACGTTATTATCAATTTATTCCTGAAATTTTTCTTGTTACTATGGTATTTGATCCTAGGTGTAAATTTGATGGTTTAATTGAGTGTTTGTCTAACTATTATTCGTTGTTAGGATTAGAAAATAATGAAGAAATTGATGTGAATATTATAATTTCTAAGGTTAGAACTTTATGCAATCAATTATATGAAGCATATGTTATTGCTCCTAGTAGTGAAGAATCATTTCCATCCATGGCTCCGCATTCCTCTTCCTCCCAACCAATGAAATGGGGTCATAAATTTTTAGATCAAAGGAGGAAAAAACCTAGATCGAGCTCACATTCGGAGCTCGAAACTTATCTAACCACAGTTTTTGAGTTTGGTGATGATACAGGTTTAAATTTTGAAATTTTGGAGTGGTGGAAAAGGCACAAGGAGACATTTCCAACTCTTGCAATTATTGCAAGTCAACTTCTTGCAGTTCCAGCTTCAACTGTAGCCGTTGAACAAACATTCAGTAGTGGAGGCAACATTTTGGACGAAAAAAGATCAAGATTGGCTCCAGAATCATTGGAAGCTCAAGTTTGCCTCGATGATTGGGAAAGAGCTAACATGCGACGTCAAGAAGAACTTATCCATTCATCATCATCTGACGAATGGGTTAATGATGGTTCAACAACGGCGACTTCTGACTCCAATGAAGATGCGTAGGATCCAAGTCCATATTTTATTTTTTTTCACATTTGTAAAAATTAATTACTTGTATTACATTTTTGTTGTAATTATTTTTTAATGAAATTAAGTCTAATTCTATTTTTTATTTTTTATTTTTCACATTTGTAAAAATTAATTACTTGTATTATATACTTGTTTAGTTGTTTTAATTATTTTTAATGAAATTATTACTTATATTTCTTCAATTTTTAGTAGTGTTTTTTTATTAAAAATATGGTTGAGAATATTTATATTTATAATTACATTTAACAATTAAAAATCGAAACCAAACCGAACCGAACAACGGAACAAGGACCAAAATTGAATACAACAATATTTAAAAAAAATTAAAAAAATTCGGTTTGAACTGGAACCGGAACCGTTGACCGAACCGGCTCAAACCGTTGACCGAACCGGCACGAACCGGAACCGGAACCGAACCGTCCCAAACCGCCCTTGGGCGGTTCGGTTCAGGTTCAAAGATTTCTTGAACCGGAACCGACGGTTCATGAACCGGAACCGGCGATTCATGAACCGTGGCCATGTCTAGATGGCTGTTACATTTCCACCCCTCCAAACTCCAAATCTATAAATAAAAATTGTGCACAGTACACACACACTCAAAGAGACACAGCTTGAGCATAATTTTGCTAATTATACGTTGATGAATGTGCTATTTTCTATTTTTTATACATGCATGTAAAATAAGACCGAGATTTATAGTGCATCAACTTAATACAAATAGATAAGCGATATTAAGGCTGATTCAGTCAATTGACTTAATCCGCAACAAGTTCAATATCTAATATGAATTAACTAAATACTCAATGATGTTATCAATTTATTGTCACATCATTTAATTAAATGTGGTGGCTGTCATATCATTATTGCTATGGGAAAAATATTTATCAGTAAGTGACATCCCATGGCACCTGTAAATTCAGGTATTTGTTTATTAGGATAAGTAATATATATATATATATATATATATTTGTGGCTAAGTTCCCAGGTATAGTTTCAAATTGTTGAAAAAGTAGGCATCTACAGATTCCTATATGTTAGACACAGAAAAGATAAGGCATTAATCTTGATAAGATGCTACAAGGTTGAACTAAGCTTAGCCAATATATACGAATACCATAATCAATAATTGAGAAAAGGAATCTCATAGGCGATAAAAGAACTTCAGTTGCTGATCATGCATATATCTTTGACTAAATTAATATATTAACCTAGGAAGAAGGCTTTCTTCTTCCTTGAAACTTCTTGGTTTCTTGAAATTGTGCTATGTTTTCGTCTTTCTAAACCATCTTTATAACATAATATATACTAATTGAGCAAACAATTGTGTTACAATTTAAGATGAAGATGCTATAGATTACATCTATTTCAAGTAGGTTCAAGGGTTGAGTTAGTTGTGGGTTGATTGGTTTAATTAGATTTTATAAGACCGCAAACCAATCTAATCATAGCTATGTCTATAATACATATATTTTATATATAGAAAAAATCCAATTTTAACTTGAAACTTAACTAACCCAATTCACTCAATCAATGCTAATCGGGCTGGGTCTTGGATTTGAATTAGACGAGCCACACAAATACAGACATAATATAGACATTTTTGAGAGATTAAAACCATGACAATTTTAAACTTAAATGTAGAAGAGAAAAAACATTGATTTGTTGCAATAAAAATGCTACCAAAAGAGAAAGTAATGGGAATAATGAGAAAAACCAAGAAATAGCCTTTCTCAATTCTCCTAGCTTGTTATTAGCAAATTGAAAACATCCTTGTGAAGGGACTGGAGTTATATTTGTTGTGACTAGGATAATTATAACAAAGGTTTGGTTAAATTTCAATTATACAAACTACCAGATAATTGAAACGAAACATCAATTGATTCCATCATCAAGTTTATTACTTTTGGATTCGAACTTGAACCTAAATGAACTTAGTTCAATCACTTTAGTTGAAAATTCATTCTCAGGTCTACCTACTTCATAGACACCTTTTAAATACATGTGCTCACTAACTTATATATACGTATTTATATGTTTTTCAACTGCTAATTTTTCTTTAAGGGAAAAAAGACACCAGAAAATAATTACTAATTATATGCGGAAGATAACTATTGAATGAATCATTGAGGTGATAATTATTTGTGACACTACTGAGTGAAACACTAGATGGGTGCTCAATGAAGAGACATCAAAGAAATAAACACAAAATGAATCAACCAATAATTAAGTAAGTTTTTTGTTCCAAGTAACTCTTTACTTTGGAGCGTGGAGAAGCTTCTCTCTAGAACTCTAGGGAACCTTTCACCATGCTTCCTACCCTTGATCTTGCATCGATTTTCTTCTTCTCTTCGCCCTCAACCCACCTCGCCGTTCCCATCGACCTTCTCCTTTTTCATCGCCTTCTCCTTTCTCAAAGAGTTCAATCCGTGTCATTGGGTTTCTCTCAATCAACCACCCCAATAGCTAGTTCGTCCACCGCCACTATTGGGTTATCTCCTTGCCTCTCACCTATCTACAGTGCGACTAACCTCTATCGTTCTCTCCCTGGGGCCGGAGACATTGTCCCATGATTTTTAGTACCAGATGGGATGGTTGTTGATTTGGATATGGGACCTTCGGAAGTAAATCCAAGAGTTTGTCTCCCATTTTCGATTCTGATTACAATGGCCGTTCTCTGTCTGACGTTGGACTCCTGGAATTTTGCTCGGAGTAAAGCAATCGATGAAGGTGAAGGCGAAGATGAAGACGGGCTTTCATTGGCCCTCAGACTTTGATCTTTTGGTCTTGTACATTCTTGGCTGGGCTATACTACTTACCGTTGTTGTTTTTGGTGTTTCCTCTCTGTTGTTGTTATTATGTAGTTATTGTATCTTGTGTTTAGTTTGTGTAATCTTTTGTTAAGAACCCTTGTCTTTTGGTATGACCACATCTTCTTGCTGTTTATCTAGAGAGTTTGGATTGGAAAGCTTGGTGCTCCTCTTGTTGTGCCAGTGGCGACCGTTTTTGGGTCATCTTCTTCCTCTATTTTGTTGGGACTTTTAAACTAATTCAATTAACATCTTTAGCAAAAAGAAAAGAAAAGAAAACTCTTTCTTTGTAGCAGCTAGTATATGAACAGGTGTGTATAGAACCTAATTTGGTTGGAATTTGGAATTCCGCAAGAAGAAGAAGAAGAAGAAGAAGAAGATGATGATGATGATGATGATGATGATGATGAAGATGAAGATGAAGATGATGGATGACTCCTCAGCAAATTCCCATATCATATTACTTTAGGATAAATTCTCAAAGTATAAAAACTAGAGTACCGCTTTAATCAATATATTCCTCATCTATAACCTGGACGAACAGCTTAAGAAATTAATTTGCAAAGTGGGTGGTTTCCTGTCTACATGCATAAATATTCTTAAGAAACTTGACCACACCTGAAAAAGCAAAGATTTTCCCAATCACACCTAGCTTAACCTGGCCTAAAAAAGTAGTAATTGCTTCTTTTTCTGTCTTTGTTTTAGGTATAGGAAGGATCCTCTTCTAAGATTAGTCCAAAAGAAATTTACAAAAAGTTAGAAACATAGTGAATCTTTTCAAAGACTTTGAGCCAGCAAGGGAAAAGCAGCTCTCTTGCAACTGACCTACAAATCTCCTCAGACAAGTGATTGAAAGAAAATATGCAGATTTTGACAGGAGCCCATCCATCATCCTTTTTCTTTCAACTATATATATTATTATATTGGAAATTTTTGCCTGCCATTCTGTCAAAAATTTTATACAGATATTAAGAATATCATCAAATCAGTAATTATAATAAAATAAAACACAATATTCTAATTATGTCTTCTTTCTTTCTTGTTCCCACAATTCTATTCTCTTCAATTAAAGGTGGAAATGACACCAGTAGGGAGTAGGCCCCACAAACCTTATGAATAAAGTCCAATCAAGTTGAATTATGGTGCTCCTATATGTCATTAGGTGAGTTATCAATGACCCCCTCTAATTGGAGCACTTTTAGATTATGTTATTTCAATGCCTTATTTGGATGTATAATTAAGAAATGCGGGCCCTACAAGTGCATGGGCTTAGCTGAGCCCGTGCCCTTTGAAATTGGGCCTGATGGAAAACGTAAAATTGCAGCCCAAGCATCAGACATATATATGACTCCTAAATGTTCCATAATTGGGTTTTAAGATGCAACCCATAATTTGGAGTGGTGTTCCCATATTTGAGCAACTATTCTTTTACCAAAATCATTGCCTATAAGCAACTCAGATGCTTCATAGGCTTTTTTAATTCTGGTTTTGGATAAACAAGGATGTGCCTTTGTATTTTGAAATGGAGATACGAGGACCCTTTTCCTTTCCTAGATATTTTTTAAAGAATTTTGTCATAGATTCTATCCATGTTGAATATCTCTTGATTAATTTCTCACATTATTAAAAGCTAAATATTTAATTCAATAATTACCAAATAAAGGTTAAAACAAAAATGATTAAAATATTCTTATATCAAATTTCACTCAACAAAAGAGACGGAGATTGTTTTGAGTAATTAGGGATATAATCAAAACCCTAATCTTGTTGCAACTAGCAAGGATGGCTCATCTTGTGCCACCAGCTCAGCAGAAAAACTTGCATTACCACCATTATTAGCACAACCAACACTGCCATCTCCTCCTCAAATAGCACCTTTAATTTTGTAGACTGTCACACAAAAGCTTGTTGATTGTGGTAACGCTGGAGTGTTCGAGCCTTTTAGTTGGGCTAGTGCTATATAACCAGAACCTGTAGCCTGACAGTTAGTAAACAACCTTGTCCTGGCGAGCTTTCAAAGTTCAAATCAGGCACACCATTAACTTCACTAGTAATGGAGTAGTCATTTTCAATTAATTAGTGCTCCCATGAGATGTATGATGAATCCTAGTGGAAGTAGGGGAATGCAAGACTAGTCTTGGCTCTTCATGGATAGTTGGAGAGAGTTAAATGGAGTTTTGAGTCTAGAGAACACAAAGAGAAAAGGAAAGCAATAAGAACGGAAAGGGAAAGAGAGAAGAGTCATCACTATCGTTGGAGAAAGATGAGAGAGTCGACAATTTTGAGAAGGATGGGGAGGAAAAGAGAAACAAAGATAAAGGGAAGCATGCATGAGGATTTTTTTTTTTTTGAAAGGGGTGGAAGTGGGTCGAGTTATATAAAATCATAGGAGCTCCTTGTCATTTTAAAGAATATATATAATGATACTTTCCATTTTTTGCCAAATCTTAGAGATATCGAGTGTAATTTAATTTTAGAATGCAGATACAACTTGGTGTTTATTGACATTAAACTTGTTTTGTGTTGATAGCTTTTGAAAAATACGCACATGTCGTTCTTTTACCCATAAGAGAAAACACCTGTTGCATTATGTATCTAGGTTTGGCTTGGTCATCAGCCCAGGACTCGACACGTGAACCCACAAGCTTGGAATGCCAACAAAACCACAAATGTACGTGTACCCCAAGCACACGATTGTCTGTTTATTAAAAATCATAAAGAGAGCCCTAGCCAAGACATATCCCCTAAGAGCCAATAAAAGCAAGCATGATGGAGCCTTAAGATTCATCCATTACTGCTCATCACGGCTTAAGGATTGTCATAAAGGGGAGATTGTTGAGTTTTCCCTAATTAGATTGTTTTGATGATAAATGTTCTTTTGTCAAAACTTTAATGTTTTTTTATGTTATGCTCTCTTAGACTTATTAATATGTTTTGTACATACATAAATTATTTTATTCTTATTTAGAATATTGATTAAGAATATGGTAAGTCTATATTGATAGAATATATATACATATATATATATATGTTATGGTTTCCTTGAGATTATATAAGGGTTAAGGAACCTTGATAAAAAGAAATTTTAGTATGATTTATCTATTAATGTTCTTATATGCTTTAGCTATATGCTTTATTGATATATCTTTTAATCTGCCTTTCTTTGAGGTCATCTTAAAGATAATGTATGAGTGGTTTGTTTGTAGACCTAATGTTGTGCTAAGTGTTTTATATGGTAGTATTACTCAATGATTAAGAGTAATATGTTCTATATTTTATATCTAATGTTTAAGTGTTAAATATCAAGATTGTTAAGTAAATAATCATATACTTAAGTGATGGTACTTGAGTTTTGATTTACAGAATTTAAAGTTGTGTTCTCTTTATTTTTCAATTTTCAGTTTTGAGTTTTGAATTTATTTTTAGTTTTCTGTTTTTAGAAAATTGAAAACGCGTTCTCTTTGTCATTTTGAAAAATTATTTCTCAAAACAGAAAATTAAAAAATATGTTCTCTTTGAAATTTTTAAAATAATTTTTTAATAATATTTTATTCAATAAATTTGATTATTCAGTAAATTAAAAATATTTAATGTTTATAAATTATTAAAAAAATATTTACATTTTAAAGATAATGAATTTTATAATATTTTTTTCATTATAATAATAAAAATATGAATAAATAAATGTGTTTTGACTTTTGAGTCTGTTTTGGATGAAAACACTTAAAACAACTTTTTGTTGTTTTGAGTTTTCTTCACAATTTTTTTCTTGTTTTCAAAATACACTTTTAAAAATAGTAAAGAGAACGTATTTTCATTATTTTGAAAAATTAAAAACTAAAAATAACTTGAAAACAGCAAAGAGAACGCAGCCTAAATTGTCTTATCCTTCATGATAAGGTTGTGATAATAACTTTAATATGTTTTAGTGGTGATTAATCTTGTTTTTTATTCTTATTTGTTAATATGCTTGATATATTAGTAGGTTGCTCTAGAATTTTATGGGATATTTTAAGTATTCATAATACATGAGTGTCATATATGAACCTCGTGATGTTTAGAGTAAGCTTAAGGTTGAGAAATATCTCAAGTACTCAAAATATAAGACTCATCTTCTTAGCGTATGCTTAATTATTGCACCACTTAAACTCTAGTTCCTCTTTAAAAAAGACTGACTTAAATATCGAAAAGTCCATAGTTGACCACACTTGCGCCCCTAACTTGCCTCTTTCTCAACATGTCCTTTTAACACTAAAAAGGTCTTTTGGTTATCAAGACTCATTTGGTCTTTAAGATTCATTCAATTGTCAAGACCTCACCTGCGCCCCTAACTTGCACTACAAAAAAATCGGTATTTAGCGGCGGATTTTTTTTGCATTTTGCGGCGGTTAAAACTACTGCCATAAAGTGATTTAACGGTGATTTTGGAAATCGCCGTTAAAACAATCGTCGCGGAGTATTTAGTAGCGGTTTTCAGCAACTGCTAGAACAACCACCGCAAATTACATTTTTTGTGGCGATTTGAGAACTGCTGCGAACTAATATATTTAACAACGATTTTTGAAACATTTAGTAGTGATTTTAGAACCGTCATAAAAAAATTCCAAAAACCTTGAATTTTAAAAACCGTCGTTGTTTCCCCCATACGTACGCACCTGGACCCCCTTCCCCTGCGCACGCGCCACATGGCAATGCTAGAAATTTAGTTCCAGTGCCTTCCCTTTCCCCAGTTTCGAACTCGAGACCTCCCATATAGGTACGCGCGTGAAGCCATCTAATCTGTGAAATCTCCTTATTATATACCACACATATTAATTATATACTAATCTAACCGCTACTTTTCAGGATTACATTATATATTTTTTAATATAAATTAAAAATAAATTAATTAATTAAATTAAATATATATTTTTTAAAAGAATAATGGAATAAATTAAAAATAAATTAATTGATTAAAAAATAAAAAAAAGAGTTAACATATTTTTTAAAATTTTCTTTTTATAAATTATTAAAATTTTATATTTTTTTTAATTTTATTTTTTAATTATTAAATTATTTTCTAAATTTTGCTGATGTTACAAAAACCGTCGTAAATTTAATTTTTAAATGAATTTAGTTATGATTTTCAAATAATCATCACAAAATTTAATTTTAATGAATTTTGTGGCAGTTCTTCAAAACCACAGCAAATGTTGATTTTATTTTATTTTTTAATTATTAAATTATTTTCTAAATTTAACAATGACTTTTTGAAAATTGTCGCAAAATACCATATTTTGATGTGATTTTAAAATCGTCACAAAAAATCAATTTTTTTGCCTTGTTGCCTCTTTCTTAGCAGGTCTCTCAACACTATGGATGTCTTTTGGTCATCAAGAGTCATTTGGTTATCAAGATGTATTTGGTCGTCAAGACTCTCTCATCACGGGACTTTCGTCGTTTGACTTTCATCACCAAGACTCTCGTCACTAGATCACTTGATAAAGGGTCACTTGCCACTCCCTTGAGGTATATTGTCGCAATTCAAAAAAATAATTTTATCATTGTATCTTGGCAATAATAATTGACATTGTCTATGAAAAATTGATCAAAAAGTCACGAGATCGATTTGCGATGGTTGTCACAAGAAGCAATCGACAGACCTCTCTGAAGACTAAGACTCACCCAGTTTCGTGAGACTCTTAATCTCCAAACTTGCATGAGACTCAGGATTTGCGAGAAATTTACCTGCATGTTTTGTGGGAGACTAATCTCTAAATTTGATAAGGAACCCTCACTCAAGTCTCGCGGGAGACTAGTCCTTCTAGCTCATCTGAACATATTTAATGGTCCCCCACAAGGAATATGAGGCCCTACAACAACATGCAAAAAAAATGTAGGCATTTCAATAAATGGCGAGGTTGCTCTAAGATATGATTCCACATGGTACAATATCGCCTACCTTGGAGAAATTTTTTCCTAAATCAATTCCCTTATAAGGGACTTAATTTAGAAGGTGTGCCAGAAAATAGCTCTTATCAGGAAGCTACCCTAGAGACTCAATTGTGATCCTTTCTTTCTCAAAGGACAATTGAGGACTCCACTTCGAATGACGCACCCTCAAACTTCCCCTCCTCACCACATTCCAAATTAAGAAAGAGATGGGGACCATCGAAGACCAAGAGATGATAAGTGAATCCCACGAAAAGGGAAACACCAAGAAACCATAGTGAACACACCCTTTAACATTTAGCGCTTGAGAAATGACCGACATAAGAAAATGATTGAAGATGTGCTAGAACAGAAAAGATTGTTGCTTGCCTCGGAGGACCAATCCCAAATGAGGATCCCATTTGCCTCAGCATAATGGATAGACCCTTGCCAAGGAAATTTAAAATGTCACAGCTATCTCCGTACTCAGGCAAAGGCGACCCTTATGATCACATTTAGAGTTACAAGTCCCTAATGTTATTTCATGGATGAAATTATGCAATCATGTGTTGGGTTTTTCTTCTAATGCATTGAGTTATTTTAGGTTTGAAAAAAAAAATTGAAAAGATATAAAAATAAATTAGTTCCCAATATTTCAATATATATATGTGTGTGTGTGTGTGTGTTTATCTTACAATTATTGTTGAAAAGATTTATCGTTTATGTTGTTTCTAAGATACAACAATAAATTTATTTAATTGAAAATATTGTCAACCCGTCTAAGCCTATAGGAAAGAAAATAGTCAAAGGGCATGGAGAGATATCCCTGTGCAAACACTCCGATACTTAAGTTAGATACTGAAAATAATTAAGGTTGTATTGAAATTAATATTCGAGATGTACATTTTCTAGAATTAGTGTTTATTTATTTATAGAAGGGTATAAAGTAATCCTAATTAATTCAATATTAGGATTTTCATAGGTAACGTTTATCTTGACATTTCTTAATAAAATTAGGATTATAATTTTTATAAATAACGTCTATCTTGATATTTTGAAACCTATTAAGATTAGAATTTTTACAGATAACATATATCTTGATGTTTTGAAACTTGTTAGGATTAAGATCCTCGTGGATGATATTTATCTCAATATTCAAAAAAAAAAAATTCATCGAATCTTTGAAGGAATTTTCAAATATCGGGGTTATCTAGTTTGCGTGTTGCCTGGGACCCCTCCTACGCGTATGGAAAAATTTACACTTTTTAATCTAAAAAGTTATTTTGGGCATTTTGTTTTTTTTACCTTTTAATAAACTTTTACCCATGACACAACAGTTTCAAAGTGTTGTAAAATAATTAATTTAATTTCAATGATATCATTTTCATCCTTTCAGTGTATGGTATCAAGAAACATTGCTATTTTTTTTTCTATGGTCATCGTTGCGATAGATAAAATTATTATAAATAAGCTATAAATTTTAGTTTCAATATAGACATAATTAGAAAGCTATCAATATAAATATTTTAAAGGGTCACAACCCTATATATGTATCTAGATTCAAATCAAATCTTGATGCAGAGGTAGAGTTTTTGATCAAAATATAATACCCTACTTTTTCAAGCGTGTTATAATATGAGGAATTCAAAAAAATTTCCAATAATTATAATTTATATTCAACAATATTTCAAAATTTCCTCTTTACCCCCTTAGTAAAAACCTCTATAAAATGAAGTTAAGATAGGTAATAATTTTTTTTTTTTTTTTTTTGGCGCAGATTGTTCCCTAGATGGAATCTAAATTTAAATATCATTAGCTTAAATAAAAATATGGTCTTTCAAAATGTGTTCTAGAATGTTACAAAATCCCATAAATTAAGTAGTCCAACAACCCATACTTTCTTAATGATTCATTTTCTCCTTTAAATTAAAACAAATAATGAAATTTGATAAAATAAAATATCATAGAACTAAACTTTTCCCACTTTTTTTTTTTTCATATCTAAAGCTTGGGTTGTCTAATTAATACACTTGAATATATGGATATAAGATATAAACATATATATGATAATTATAACAACTTGTATGCAAATATAAAAGACAATATAACATGTTTTCTATGCTACTAATTATCACCATGTGACATCCTACGGTTTGACCATTATAATATGTGATTCAACCTGACACTAAATGACAGTCACGAATATGGACTTGAAATCAAAACTAAATTTACACGGCAAGATCTTTCTCCCACTACTTCTTAGATTGACAGTCGTTCAATTAATGACACAAGCATACAACACGTAAGACAAAAAAAAAAAACTAACCCAAAATTATTATTTAAACTAATATAGAGGGAATCTAGCCATGAATAAAATATTTATCTAATAACTCTCTCATTATGAGTTAATTAGTTAATGACCTAACAATGCCATACCACATCTAAGTCTGAAAAATCGATACGTATATCTCAATAACAATTAGTTAGACCATTATCAATAACGAGAATGTCGTGCATGTCTCTTAAAAAATAATCGATCATATTATCAATCTATTTTTAACAAAATAAAGTCATTAACAATTAATAGTAGCCCACACAAAATATTTCCAAAGCTCTGTGATATTTCTAGTGGTGATTCTAACAGTGTTATTGGCACAATCTGAAAGGGCTACCCATGTCTAACCACAAGACCTCCTCATTTCCACAAAGAAAGTTTTTGTCATCCTCTCTGATTCATCAGTTTCTGCCTTGCTTCAGTTATTCGCATTCAGGTAAATATGACCATCATGTTAATTAATTTTAAGAAATAAAAAATGTAACACCTATAAGGTAGTATATTAGGGAGGTCTTCAGTAAATTATTTAGTTTCATATATCCAATAATTACCTTTAAGTAACGTTTTTGGATAAGGATAAGTGATGTTAGGTACGATAAAAAGAAGAAAAAATATATAAGTACCTCCAAGATTGGATGCATTAGCAACCACAAGGCTTGAAGGCCTCTCAGATTGTCTTTGCAAGACAGCTTGCCAATGTCGAGCTCTAACTGCCCTTCCACTGTTGAAGAAAAGGTGAAAAAACATATAGATTGCTTATTGTATTGACATGTCACCCTGCTAGAGCATCCATTAGGCAAGTCTTTGATGATGCAACCAGAGGGTCTTCTCGTGTATTTGAGGGAGGAAGGTTGGCAACTTTCATTCAAGCTTTCAAATTGAAAATAAACAATGACTCAAGTCCCCTCCTCCATGTTTGGTTGGCACTAACAAAGAAATAGAGCCTCTCTTGTGGACACTGGGGGAGATGAAAATTGTACCTTTGCGTACACTTGGAGACACGTATAAAAACAGAAAAAAATGTTAATTATTAATAGTCTACAAATTTAAGGGGAAAATGAGTTATTATTAAATTAGTATTTCTTATGAAATTAACATTGGTTTTGTGATTTTTACTAAAATAGTATTCGATGGTTTTTGAGACTAAAACCGTAATAGACTTGCCAATTCTAAAAAAATATAAGTTTTTGTAAGGTAAACCAAACTCGCCAAATCTTTTGCTAAAGTGTTTGTATAGAGAATCGAGAAGGACATGCTGCTAGTTGGACTGGCAGGACTTTCTTAGCCTAGGTTGGGACAACATCTTACACTATTTTGGTAAAATCTTAAATCCAATACTAGTTGCCTAAAAAAATAAAATAATAATGTTAATATAATCAAAAAATAAAATCCCATGAACTTTTCATATATGTTGAATACTCACAAGATGAAGGGAGCCACTTGCATGCCCTAAAAAGCCTGAAGTGACCACCTAAACAGATGTTGCTCTAGAGACAATGGAAGGGAACAGCTTCACCCACTTCTTCTGAAATAGGAAATAATGACCTTTAATTTGTAGAAATTTCTTATATACAAATTCAATATAGAATGATGTTCTCTCTTATGTCTACAGATTAAATAGGAAATAAAATACCATTTTGGTGACTTTTTTGCATAGTTATTACTAATTAACAAGGATTTTTGAGTAATTAAGAATATATTCAAAAACCCTAATCTTGTTGCAAGGATGGCTCATCTTCTATCACTGGCTCAATAGAAAAGCCTACATTGCCAACATTATTGGCATAACTAGCACCACCATCTCCTTCTCTATCAGTGCAAAGAGCAGTATCATCAATGCAAAAAGTAGCACATCTTGTTAATGTTGGAGTGCTCGAGCTTTTTAGTTAGGTTGGCACTAACCAGAACTTGTAGCCCAACAGTTAGTAAACAACCTTGTCCTGGCTAACTTTCAAAGTTTGAATCAGGCACACCATTGACTTCACAAGTGATGCAGTAGTCACTGTCGATTACTAGTGTTCCCATGGGATGTATGATGAATCCTAGTGGAAGTAGAGGAATGCAAGACTGGTCTTGGTTATTCATGGTTAGCTAGAGAGAGTTGACGTTGAGAGTGGAAAACACCATTACCCTATCGGTATCACTAATTTGAACCACCTCTTGCAAAGAAGTCCCATTTGAAAGAACATCTGGCTGCCACATATCACGAACACAAATATAATGCTCATTAATGGATTTGAAAAGGAAAATGAGACAAAAGAATAATGGATTCAGAAGAGGATGATTATGTTCCTATAGAGCCCTACAATGTTCATCTCTGAGTAGATCGAAAATGAGAAAAGGGTGAAGTTGGAAGCCAAGAAGTGGATGCAGCCGCAAGAATCAAACAAATGGGCTGGCAAGGCCCCACGATACTTCTCGTGGTGATTTTAATAGTGTCATCGGCATAATTCGAAAGGGTGGTCCATGACTAACAGGGAATTGCTCATGTTCACTACAAAATTTTAATGGTATTGTAAAATTGATGCAAATTAAAAGTTTAAATATGAACTTAATAAATTTTAAAATTTGTTATTAAATTGATATACTGATTAAAGTTGGATAACTTTTTTTAAAAAATAATCCTTTATTGGTTAATATTTCAAGATGTTATTTTTATTTTAATTCATACATAAGTTTTTTAAGTACGTAAGAATTAGGATGGCAATAGATACTGCTTCGGGGGTACCAACCAAGCCCCTCTCGCACGAGCGAATTTGGATACTAAAAAATACTGATCCCTTGAAACAAGTTGAAAAAGGGTTTTTGAAAATGATCATGTTATTTGTATATTAATAGTTAAATCTTGAATTATATACACACGTACAAATGATTAAAATATCTTTCGCACCTTATCGTCTTACGTCGATTTGGGTAAGAGGTATTTTAGTCATGCACCTCACTATTTCACTCACGTCTTATAGTCTTGAATGAAAGATATTTTTATTATTTTAACTATATTATATAATTCAAAAATATAAATAATATTTTCTCTTTAAAAATAATCGTCGAAACAAGTAAAGGTGGGGACAAGTCTGTACCCCAATATATAATGTTAATATTTTATATATTTAAGCTACTTGGTTTTTAGATGCCTACAGAAATGAAATTTGTCACTAGCCCCCTAACAAAATGTTATTCACCTTTAGTTATTCACTTAAAGCAGACCAATTCTTAAACTACATAGCTACATTTGAGCCTAAATAAATATTCAAGAGTGCAGTTAGCCGATTTTTTTTTTTTTCTTTTTGGCTCAACACCCTTATACTTTACAAATTGTTCCTTTTTCACATTTGTGACTAATTGTACTTTATCAATTGTTTTGATTTGACACTATAACTAATAGTTTGTTAGTCATAGGGTCAAAGCGAACTAACTTGTGAAGTACAGGATATATTTGAGTCAAAAAAAAAATTAAAGGTCAAATTAAGCTTTTTATCAATTGTTTAATCTTAGTTATAGATGTCTTAATTTAGATGTAATTTTTTTTATTTTATTATTATTTTAAGCTAGTTACATGAGTTTACATATGATTGTTTAGGGTGGATTTGAGGCCAATTTAAGGTGGTGTAGATAACTACGTTGAGAAATGGGTTCTCAAGAAAATCCCCAAATGCTACCAGGAATGAGGTGAAATTGATTTTTTTTTTCTCGATTTAGATTGAATTTGTGTTTAAAAATAAATTTAAAAGTTTAAATTTGAGGTGAAAGATAAATATTTTGCTCTACTTGTTAGTATTAGTATCGTAATGTTAGATTTAGATATCTTTATTCATAACTCTCCTTTTATATATGTTGGTCCCTTAGAGTATGATCACTCAAGAGATGGGGTGAATTGAGTGATTAAATTTTTTTTAATTTTAATAAATATTATCTATTAATGATTTTATTGAAAAATATATATTTGATAAATATAATAAATAATATTTGAGATTAATAATGAACGTAAGCCACAAGATATAACAAAAATAAATACAATGAAGGACAAGACAATTTATAGTGGTTCGGTGTCTTCACATACACTTAGTCCACTCTCCCAAGGTATAACCATCCTTAGGGTTCCACTAAAATAATTTCATCAAGATTTCCACACTAATTCACTTTGGAAACTAGATATACACCTACATTACAATGGGTTCTAGGCAACTACTACACCAAAGTTTTCTCCATAACTTATATTGGAAATTAGATTCATTTAGATTTTAACGGATCTAGGAACCTATACAATCCTCAATAATAATTTAAATATTTACAGATATAATTTATCCACACTTGAACACAAATAAGCAATTAAGGACAAATTATACAAGACATTAATATTTAAATAAATAAATAAATTTATAACCTCAAATGGAAAAGTTCGGATTTGTTGTACAAGATTTGAAAAACTTTTCTCCTCTTGCCTTATGGCTCTTCGATGGATGAACAATGAATTTTTGAGAGTCTTGGAATGCTTGAGAACTTTTGGGAGCTTTGGATGTGCAATATATGCAATGGATACTCAAAAAATGAGTTTGACGAGGTATTTATAAGCATTTTAACTACTAAAGAAATGATTAATATGAAATTTGAAATTCAAAAAATATTTAAACTTTATCAAATAATAAGAAAACATATCTCATCTTTAATTCAAAATAAATTTACTTTTTGCATAAGAAATTAAGATTTGAAAATTCAAATATAAGCTTTTGAGACATAAATTATTAAAACAAGAAAACATGTCTAAAAGCAATCTCTTATAATTCAAAATAAATTTATTTTTTACACGAGTAAGAGAAAACATGTATAAAACTAATCCTCTTTAATTTAAAATAAATTTATTTTTGCATGAGAAAGAGAAAACATGTCTAAAAGTAATTCTCCTTTAAGTCAAAATAAATATATTTTTTGCATAAGTAATAAAAGTATTTATCAATAAATGAAAATTCAAACATAAACTTTTGAGACATAAATGATCAAAAGTAGGAAACATATCTAAAGACAATCCACATTTAATTCAAAATAAATTTACTCTTTATATCTATTTTTAATTCAAAATAAATTTATTTTTTATATGAGAAAGAAATACATTTATATCATAAAAATATTTTTGTTAATCATCAAAACTTAATTAATATGAGCAAGTTGGCTCAACAATATATAAATAAATCCTTACATATCTTGATAAATATCTTATTCTTAAGTTGTTAAGAATATGTGACAAAGATCTTTAGTACATTTCTTAAAGTGATTCTCGATCCTTAAGATTGTTTAGAAGGGGGATATGATTAATTGATTACGCACTGCCATATGGACTACTACTATTGATTAGTATGAGATACTAATGATAATGAATGGTGAGTCGCATATCATATTGCATGAGATACAGATAGTAGATGTGTGGGTAGGTGTTAGTTAAGCATCTACTAAATGTGATGTTTTTAAAAAATCACATGGTTAGGAGGATTAATGATCTGGTACTAGTTTTTGATTGTGTAACTGGTCTTCAAACCGAAAGTAATATGGTTGTCTTGTACATTGGTGTTGGAGATTTGTCGTTGAGTGAAACCATCTGAAGTAAGATGTGAGAATGTTTACTGTGTGGTCTTTGTGTAGTAGTGTACAAAGGCAAGTAATTGATGATGTGACCCATTGACTTCTTGCGTAAAGTGAACATCTTATGCGATTGTAGTTGGTTTGTGATTGTTTAAATCCTTAGCCAAGGTGGGTATGATTGGCAAGGAATTTTTGATGTCGAAATGAGTTTCAATGTGTCATCTCAATCACACCATACTAGATCTTGGCATAGATATCAAGTCTTGTGAGTTTGATCAGTTCATGACTTTCACTCAGTCAGGATGTTAGTCAATAGAAAAATTATAGTACACAGTAATCAAAAGTGCAAATAGAGTTACAAGAAATATTGACTTTGTTGCCATTAAGATTGTCCAAATCTATGCTAGAGGACATTTAGGATCTTTTAAGGTGTTTTGGGGAGATGGAGAAATCCTTATAGTAGATTGAAGTGTTTGGTTAGCGTCAAAAGAGTTTAGCGTATCTTAATTGATACTGAGAATGAGTATTGGATTAGTGATGTATCGCTATTAATGTGTTATTCATCATTAAGGATTTAACGATGATAGATGTTGCTAAGAGTTAACAAAAAGATTAATGAATTGTTAAGAGTTAAGAGTGGGATGTGATTAAGAGTTAATGGGTACCATTAAGAGTTAACGAGCATGTCGTTAAGAGTTAATGAGAGGTCTTGGTTCCATTAAGAGTTAATGAAATAGCTATTAAGAGTTAATAACGGGCCTTAATACAATAAACTAAAAGTTGAAATGGAAGACATAAAACAATCGATCGTCTCTTTTGAATGGTCAACAATTGTCTCAAGAGAAGCTAAAAACGGTTAGACCAATTGTTGGCAATGGTCGATAGTTTTGTGAGCAAATTTTCACCTATTTGCTTTCGTCTTTTTTTACTTT